>NC_138770.1:280673581-280727075 GCF_965119305.1 Pelophylax lessonae
ACTCAATGCCATCATTCACATAGCAGAGCTCAAAACAAATAAAAACTTCTGCATACAATGGACTTGCTCTTTTTTCAAAAACTCCACAAGTGAGATGTACCTCTCTTTTGCAGAAAGGGCTGGGAAATTAATGTTTACCATAAATACCGGGTCTCTATTGTGCTGGCAGACCTCATTGTCTGTTCTAAACTAGATGTGAACACAGTGGGGTTGATTTACCTGGAGAGTGCAAAATCTGGTGCAGTTCTGCATAGAAACCAATCAGCTTCCAGTTTCTTTTTTTTGCGAAAGCTTCATTAAACAGTTGAAGTTAGAAGCTGATTGGCTTCCATGCACAGCTGCACCAGATTTTGCACTTTCCACTTTTAGTAAATCAACTCCTGTCTGTCCTAAACAAAGGGTTAAAGATCTAGAAGCTGGGCTTCTGCATTCTATATTGGTGAGGGGACACACTGTAAGGCCCCTTTCACACAGGGGAGTCTGTCGGCGGACTCCGTTTACCTCAGTGGGGGATCGATCTGCGGATCCCCGCTGAGCAGGCAGAGGGCAGCTCTGTCTCCGCGCTGTGTGTGGAGACAGAGCTGTCAGGTCCCCGCTGTTCTCAATGGAGTAATCAGATGGGAACGGGCCACCTGTCTCTGTTTGCATCTACGGACTGTCACTATCTGCGGGTCTTATTTTAATGCTTTTATTATAATACCTGTGTAAGTGCATTGTATATAGGGGGGGATATAGGGGATTCAATAAAGTTTATTGAATACTACACTATGAGTGGCTCCCTCCCTCTTTACATGTTGACATGCCTTATGATCTGAACTGCTCCTTGCTACTTGGGGGAATTTGGGGATAAGAATCTTGGTGGCTTCCTCCTTACCATACTGGCTTAAAGAGGAATGCTGAGTAGAGTGGTGTTTAGCCCAGGAGACCTTATATCTCTATCCGTTTGAGAGTATCCAATTCGTGGTTCAGTCAGTGAGGTCCAATTAACATCTTATGGAAATGACAGGCCTTTAACCCATTAACCTCTGGTTAGTGTGGGACCATTGGGAGAGGTTGCACGTGGTGTGGTGAAGGACTATGAAGTTTAACCATTAATATTCCCTCACATGGTGTACTTCGGGATCATTTCTAATTATTATGGACTGATTACATGAGACATTATGTTTTGATGTATGATTTTGTGATACATTTTTCCATAGTCCCATTAACTGCATATACTTAGGATTCTATTCCTGAGTCTTTTTATATGTTTCTAATTATTGATTAGCGCCGCCTGGTGCTTTGGCTCTTTTGATCCAATACACCCTTTTGTATAGAACTGTATTAGTTAAACTGACACTGTACACAAACAAAATGTATGTCCTTTTTTGCCCCAAAAATAGTGCTTTCTTTTGGTGGTATTTGATCACCACTGTGTTTTTTAGTGTTTGCATTATAACCAAAAAAAAAGACAATTTTGAAAAAAAAAAAAAAATACTTATTGCTATAAAATACATCCAATAAAATCACATTATTTCGTAAATTTAGGCCAATATGTATTATGCTAAATGTTTTTTTGTAAACAAAAATCCCAACATGCATCTAAAAACGATATTATATATTTATGGAATTTTTATTTATTTATTTTTTTATACTAGTAATGGCGGCAATCGGCGACTTATAGAACAATCTGACACTAACTGACACTTATAATGTCAGTTAGTCACTTATGTAATCTTCGAAATGTTTTTTTTTTTTTAAACAAAAATCCCAATATGCATCTAAAAACTATATTATACATTCATGGAATTTTTATGTATTTATTTTAAAGGCGGTGGTCAGCGACTTATAGAACAATTGAACACTAATTGATACTTTTGACGTTTTGTGTTTAGGTGACATTAATACAGTGCTAAAAATATGCATTGTCACTGTACTAATTACACTGGCTTTGAAGGGGTTAAACATCTAGGGCGATTAAACGGTTAACTTTGTGCCTAGCCAGTATTTTTCTGTACTGTGTCAGGTTCTTTTACTAGTGGGAGTGATGGATTGTATTGCCTGCTTTGTAGGATCAAACAATCCATCCCTTCCGCCCTGTCAGAATGGAGATCTGCATTGTTTACATAAGTAAATCCCCATTTTGTGTGTTTTACTGACGATCAGCAGGTGCCGGCGGACATCCAGTGCCCAGCACCCGCAGATCGGCTTCTGCTGTGAATAATCACAGCAGAAGTTGCTGGCCTGCAGGTGGCGTGCACGTGCCCCCTGCAGGCGGCAGTGCAGAATAACATATATACATGTGATTTTGCACAGGAGCGCTGCCATATAGTAGTAAAACTTTAAGTGGGTAAAATGAAGAAAGGCAAAAGTGCTGTATGAAGCACCAGAAGTGATTTTAAATCTTCAGCTAGGCTGCTAATTAAACCAAGACTATGGCATATTATAATAGGCATACTTACAAAGGCCAACATTGTACCTGCTAGACACAGGGGTATCTCAATATAAACAAAGGAAGGACTCTACAAATGAACACGTTAAAAGTTAAAATTTAATGTCACTGCTGAACTGAAACTTGCACTGTCATCCCTATCCTTCCTCTGCTACCTGATGAATCACTCCAGAGGGAAAGGTATGTGCATATCTGGAACCTTGGGACTTTAGTGGCTTCATTCCTATTTCTTGACACTAGCTAAGTAGTGAAGCCAAAATCAGGATGACAATACAAGTAGTTTTACTTTCAAAAACAAGTCACCAATATCAACACACACTAGAAAGTTCCCCTAAAAGCGTAACTCCCCTTTTTTTGAGAAAAAACATTCCCCTCTGGGTGATCTCTGTACATTACAAGCATTTTAACAAACTTTGTTGTAGATTCCTACCAATTGTTATTGTGAAGAAATCATTATTTGTTCCTCTGTACTGAATGGGTCAAATGGGAGTGGATTCATAATTATCTATCAGCTGTGGCAGCTGCAGAGCTCTAATGAGGAAATCTGCTGGGTCTGCATTCCTTTAGATGCATTCCTATTGGGAGTATCCCACCAAAAATGAAATTTTTTGTTGCAGGGGATGCCAGAAATCTGACTTGTATCTTAGGCAGACTTCTGGGAAAATTGGTGAGCCAATCAAACAAACAGGAAATTATGTTTCTGGGGTGTGGTCAGTACACATTCTGTGTACAGAACACCTCCAGGTAGCCATATTGCATTGTATTTTTAGAACATTACAACAGCTGCAGAATAAAAAGTAAAGGTAATTTTTAATAACATTTAATTACAATATGATTTGTGTCGCAATACGCTATATTGTTTTTTCTTTATTTGCTGATTTTTTTCCACGAAACTGGAGTTACCCTTTAAGCAGAACTTGCAAGGTTATGTGCAAGGAGCTGTTATAAATCATGTTGCGCTATAGATAAATTGCCTTGTGTTTACTAAAATGAAAAATAAAATCTCCAATTATGCTTCTCTTTCAGACATCAAAGCAAAGCATTTAAAAGACAGCAGCTTTCCATTTCTACACGTGGAAAAATGTCTTCACCATTTTGGATGGAAAAGATGGCTACTGACAGGTCAGTCTAGGTTGGCAATTTCTGGTACTGTGTACTTAGGGAAGTTACTGAATAAGTTCATCTAGCTGTCAAAAATAAAACCTATCTGCAACTTTTAAGCAGATATAGGTAAAGTAATTTGTGCATATGGAGTCCTCATAATAGCAGGTTACCTGAACCAAATTTCAGAGGCGTAACTAGAACCTTCAGGGCCCCGATGCAAGAAACCATGAAGGGCCCCCCAGACCCCTGGCCGGGGCCCTTCCCTTCAAGCCCGGGGCTCTTCCCACTAATCCTGGGGCTCTTTACTCTCATTGCATGGCCTTTTATTATGGTCCCGCATCAGGATCCTTTCACAAGTTCTGCAGTGGGCCCCCTTCCTGCAATCTTGGGGCCTCCCCACAGTGGTGAAATGCCAGGGCCCGGTCGCAAGTGTGACCTTTAAGATCCTAGAGGTTCACCCACCTTTTTGCTACTGGGCCCCCTGGAGCATGGGGCCCGGTAGCGATTGCAACCCCTGCAACCCCTGTAGTTACGCCCCTGCCAAATTTTATGTAAACCGAACTGAGAAAAACGGGTCCAGTGCCTTTTAGGCATGACAATGTACTTAGCACAATGTATTTACCATGTAAAATCTCTCATTGCAGCACTCAGCATGTCACTTAAAAAAAATCTATGGCAATGGTGAGCAAACCATAACAAAGACCTGTTTTACTTAATCATTTAAGGCCTTAGTAGTTGCCTTGTGCAATAATGAAAGCTACAGATGGCCTTGAAAGGTATCCCAAGAAAAAAGAAAATCCACTTTTGCATCTTGAGCTTCGGTCATGCATAATTGGGCACAAGTTGAAAAAGAACAGAGAATTTTATTTCCAACTAAAAGTTAGGTACGTAAACCTCTGCAAGTTATCGTGTTAAAGCCAAATTCTGGGTAAGTGGGTATGGCTATTTTTGCATAGTTACATTGGGCCAGCTTAGACCAATACAAATATGCATGTGTCATACCTGACTGATCCATGTGGAAGTCAGAAATCAAAACAAAGCTTTCTCCTATTGGTTCAGGTGGAAAACATGATATCTTTCCACCACTCCACCTTGTCCAATCAGAGAACACCTTGCATTCATTGAGAACATGCAATGTGCTGTCAGAATGGTGACGGTCGAATGAGTGATATCTTGTGTTGACTAAGCTGTAGGGCAACCTAATGGTGCCTAGTACAGTGATTTCCAGCTTCCATGGGGATCAGCCAGGTATACACATATACACTTTGCAATTATCCAAGATAGGCTAATGTAAATATGTAAAATGTTCATACCAGGAACTCAATCGTAAGAAAAATTCAGTTGCAAAACAAAACATGAATGTCACAAACCTAAACGCCATTGTAGGCACTCTCCCCAGACTTTAAAATACAAAAAGCAAGAATGTTCAGGAAGTTTGTGATGAGAAATTTAGAATATGCTGGCCATCATATATCCCTGAAATGTCATAAAACCTAAAGCCTTGTACATATTGTATGATTGGCTTTTAAAACTTAACTGAAAAGCAGCATATTCCCAAAGTAGTTAAAAACATTGTGAGAGTCCATTACATTTTTTTAAGCCTTTAATTATTAAAGTGGAGTTCCACCCAAAAGTGGAACTTCTGCTCATTTGCTTCCTCCCCCCTCTGGTGCTACATTTGGCACCTTTCAGGGGGGAGGGGAGAAATGGGTACCTGTTTTTGACAGGTACCCTTCCCCACTTCCGGGAGACGGCGCCGCCCCCTCCTCCTTCCCCTACCGCCGAGCCAATCCGAATGCGCAGCGCGCTCCGTGCGTGCGCATTAGGGACCCGCCTGTGAAGCCGCAAGGCTTTACTGCCGGGTTCCCTCACTGACAATGGCGGCGGCAGCACCCGACAGCCAATGGAAACATCGGCTGTGGTGCCGACATCGCTGGACTCCAGGACAGGTAAGTCTCCTAATATTAAAAGTCAGCAGCTACAGTATGTGTAGCTGCTGACTTTTAATTTTTGGAGGGGGAAAGGGGAGGCTGGAACACCGCTTTAACTAGACTAAGACAATCTTTTTCCTCAAACAGTATGTCAGTTGTGAATAATATAGCAATATAGGCAACATACAGCTGTTCCTTTGCACAAGCCAACTTTCTTTATCCATGGCACAGTGTCAACAGTTCTTTCTGTTCCTAGACCCAACCCCCTGATGACAAAACCAGTGTGATCCAGCGGGAATGAGCAGGATATTGCTTCCTACAGGCTCTAAGAATAGAAAGTGTCTATGTGCAGCCATGTGTGCAGAAGTGCTCTGCTTTTTCTAATTAGAAATTAAAAGCCTAAGGTACATTTTGTCACTAATCACTTTGTCACATTAAACTATGCTAATGTGTCCTAGTTAGATAGCCAAACTTCATATTTTTAGTACAGGGCCCCTTTAAAGTATAGGTTCCAAGAACCCTTATCTTAGTATTTGAATACGTATCATGTAGCTGCAAAGCAGCATTTAGTAGACTTCAGCAGTCGATATATCATCTTCAACACCCGCATTACCAAAAGGTTCATCTATTCTAATGGAAAGCAATAACTTTCTATGTGAATTTCTGTACTTAAATTATTGCACTGGATGAGAAAACTGAGATGGGGACACTCCACAGGTACAAGATTGGGGTAGTCAGATGCACTTAACCCAGGGAGAGAGTCCCAGCAGGCTTCAGTTGCCCCCAATTAGGATGGCTGCTTGCTTTATCAGGAGTTCCAAGTAAGTCCTAAGATGTGCACAAAGGTGGAAACTCTATAAAAATACAGCATATGGCAATTTTTAATGTACAAGCGGCGACTACCATGGGGTTATTTAAAAAATAAAAAATCACCTGGAACTACACTTTAACCTCCCTGGCGGTATGATTCTTTTGGATTTTAGGTGCTGAAAGCGGTACCATTATTTTGCATGTAATTCTTGTGAATGAGCAGTCCAAACCAACTGTATACATTTATTATATATATTATATATATATATATATATATATATATATATATATATATATATATATATATGTATACATATATTATGTATACATATATTATATATATATATATATTATATATATATATATATATATATATATATATATATATATATAATGTATACAGTTGGTTTGGGCTGCTCATTCACAAGAATTACGTGTATATATATATATACGTGTGTATATATATATATATATATATACATATATATGTATATATGTATATATATATATATATATATATATGTGTGTGTGTGTGTATATATATATATATATATATATATATATATATATATATATATATGTATATGTGTATATATATATATATATATATATATGTATATGTGTATATATATACGTGTATATATATATATATATATATATGTATGTATATATATATACATATATTTACATAAAAAGTACAGTAAAACTGCAGGAAATGGCACTGGGGGGCAATGTAATGTGATTTTATTTTGAACGGTATCAGTGTGTTTGGTGCATTTTACATTTGAATTTGTCGCCGGTTCCACCCCCCGGCGGACGTCACGTCGCCGGAGACGGAAGCCGGGGCTCGCAGACGATCGGGAGGAAGCTCCGCCGCCGCATACCGCTCGCAGTCTTCGCTGGATCCCGGAGAAAAGGTAAGTAAAACCTCCTCCAGCATCCAGCGATCTTCTTAGCGCTACCCCGAGTGTGACTCGGGGTTACCGCTTTTGGCACTAAAATCTTACCCCGAGTCACACTCGGGAATACCGCTAAGAAGGTTAACAGAGACAGCGAAATAAGTAGTCAGTAGACATTTCCCACCCTGACAAATTTAGATTTTATCTGATCTAGATGTTTCAATTTTAGGGTTATCTATGTACCCCTACACTACCCAATTATCATCATAACCTACCTTTACTGTCCACAGTGTTTTCCAACACTTCTGATCAAAATAACCTACCTTCATCTACCTTTTATTCTTTGTTATTTGTGTTCAAAGTCTACTTTTCTGTAGTTGTAAAATGATTATAGTGCCATTAACCACTTGACCTCTGGAAGACTTACCCTTCTTCATAACCAGGCCATTTTTTGCAATGCTGCACTGCGTTACTTTAATTGACAATTGCGCAGTCGTGCAACGATGTACCCAAATAAAATGTATGTCCTTTCTTTCTTACAAATATAGCTTTCTTTTGGTGGCATTATGTTACCCGAACAATATGAGAGTTAATTTATCTCAGACAATATTTGGGTTAAAAATGAGAGTTCTATGACTCTGAATGAAAACTTTAACACAGCAATTATTTATTTGTATCGGATCGCCCATGTGAAAGGGGCCTAAAAATGACAACAATTTAAAAAAAAAAACCCAAAACATTATTTTTTACTTTCTGCTATAAAACATACTCATATGAAAAATGTAAAAAAATCGAATTTCTTCATCAGTTTAGGCCAATATGGATTCTGCTACATATTTTTGGTAATAAAAAATCCCAAAAATTGTATACTGATTGGTTTGCGCAAAAGTTAGTGTCTACAAACAAAGGGATATATTTATTCATTTTTTTATTAGTTATGGTGGTAATCAGTGACTTATGGTGGGACTGTGATATTGTGGCGGACAATTTGGACACATACTGACACTTTTGACACTTTTTGGGGACCAGTGACACTAATACAGTGATCAGTGCTAACAAATATGCACTGTCACTGTACTAATGACACTGGCTGGGAAAGGGTTAACATCAGGGGCGATCAAAGAGTTAAATGTGTGCCTAGCTAGTGTTTGTGCACTGTGTGGGAGGTGCTTTTACTAGGGGAAGGAATGGATCCATGTCCCTGGTTTACAGGAACACAGGATCCATGCCTTCCCTATTGACAGAATGGCAATCTGCCTGTTTATGTAGCACTACTCCCAAGGAAGCTGCTGGTTACGGGTTCCCCTGGGTTACCATTAGCAACAGTAGAACAATCTGGCATTTCTCCAAGTGTTTTTACCTCAGACAAGAATCAGTCCAGTTTCTTTGGTTTTTGTGTTTTATTAGGAACTTGGATAGGAGAAGGGATGAGTGGGATACTCCAACTGAATAGAACTATGCACAATAGGCGGGAACGCCTTGAATAAATGCTGGTTAATGCTGAGTAACACTGAAATTGAGCTAGTCACGGCTAGGCCGCTGGTCTCAGTCTGTCACTAGCTGTGACGCAGAACTGAAGGAACTCTCTGAGGTAATCTGTACTCTGAAGCAATTTGTACTCTGAAGCAATCTGAACTGTACTGCTGAACAACTTCAGGGCCCTTCCTGGCACCCCCTTTGTTCCTAATCTTCAGGGTTCACTACACGGCACCCCATTTACTGTAACACCCTGAGTGAGCTGACTCCTTGATCCCCTGACTTCTCTAGGAGTGGTCCCCTCTCTTAGGCAGACCCCTAGGCAGATCCTTTAGTACTCACGATACTGTTTTTCCCAAAGTCCTCTGCCCAACAGCTCCACTGGTCAGCAGTCCTAGACCGACCACTTGGACCACCTTCCTCACTCTGCAGGAGAAGAGACAGCCGTCCACCTCCTCCTGGGACTTTGCTCCCGCCAAAATACCACCCTGCCCCATGGGCTCTCCATTTTTTATCACCAATCCCATGATGCACCTTCTCAGGTGCCAATCCACTGGGACAGTTACAAAAGCTTGTACATCATTGGCCAGGTTTCCTCCACTGTCCAACAGCTCCCCCTATTGGTTGCAGTGGGGACACTCCCTCAGACCAGACGAATACACACTGAGCACAGGAGCACAGGGAGCAGGCCTAACTAAAGATCAGGCTCCCCTGATAAGCAGCAGGAGCATTAGATGCTTTTACCTAGCACCTGTCTAGGAGGGTGCTACATTTACATAGGCAGACTGCCGTTCTGCCTGTGTAACCGAACAATCGGTGGGTGCCGGCGGGCATTGAGTACGCGATACCCACCGCTGGGCTCCCGCTGTGGGTGAACACAGCAGGAGCGTGCTAGGGGCATGTGCGTGCCCTACCCAGAAGAGACAGATCACATATATATATATATACATGATCCGGTGCACAGGTACTACCCTGCAGCAGTAAACCTCAATTGGTTAATGTATTATGTAGTGTTCTGTAGTAATGTCGCATTACTTTGCATAGCTTAGTTTCTCTGACTTATTATCTGTCTTTTTGAGGTTACCTGTACTTTTGGTATTGCAAGGCAGGTCAGTGCAAATATCAGCAAAATAATATGTTTTATTATTTCAGATATTGCTTTTAAATAGGGCAAGGTAGTACACATAAATAAAAAAAAGCAATATACAAAGTGAAATAACCTTGGGTATTCAGTCAGAATTCACTTTACCGATTTACCAACATTGTGTAGACAACTATGTCTAAAATCTGTCTAAGGCTACATGCTGACAATGAGGTATATGAATATTGCACATACTGTGGACTTTTCCTTTACAAGGTAATAAGTTTTGATTTACAAGTTTCATTCTATCACTGCCCTGTCTTAAAATAACACATATGTCAGAAAAATAGACCCTTTCTATCTATTATACACATTTAATTCCAACTATGAAAAAGCCGACAAATGTGTATTTAGCCTTTAAAGGATTTTTCCTTTCCTTGAGGCTATTCAAGCTTATTTTCCTCCTTTTTTCAAATTTCCCTGCATGGCGCTACTCCCCCGCCCCCATAGCACACATTTGAAGGTATGTGTTCCACAGCACTTTGTGGAATCTCATAGACTTTAGATTCCAGTACAGATAAAAGCCAATTAAAAAACCTACAAAACAGACACATTGCTAAGCAGACAAGATCTTAAGATTATCAGGAGGCACTTTCAGTCTCTCTGATCTACTGCAGCCCTCATCTGTAAAGGAGGATGATAGAGTGAGAGGTTTGCGTACCTTTCCTCTCATTAAATGGTCTTGCTGTGCCGCTCCGAACACCTGCACTATTACGCTCCTTTCTTGGATTGCTTTTAATAAGAAAAAATTAACAAAGTAAAATTTGTTGACAGTTGTGCACAGTCTCCTCAGCGGGCGCTCTCCCTCTCTGCTGTCACGGTCCTCATGCTCATTTCTGCAGGTGCTAAATACACGCTGACAAGAACATATGTTACTAATCTTAACCTCTTCACTGCCAGATGGGCCCTCTCACTATAAAGGCTTCCTTTGTTAAGTGCCTGACAAATGCACATTAAGATAATCCTAATTCACGCTAAGTGTGAATTTATTATGTTTGCTAATTACTTTATTTCACGGCTGGCATAGAGTGCAAATGGTTTAAAAAAATGACTTTGTTTACTAGTAGAAAAATAGGAACATGGTACATGTGAGATATGGTTATACATTTTTTATTCTATTTTAATAAACTCGGATGCATCAGATGTGTCAAAATATGGCAACCTCCTTTATATGGCACCGTCTGCCACTTGTAAAGCAAAGCAAATGAAAACTTTCCCTTATCACGCTAAAATAATATTTTTTAAGGGTAAATCAATTTTTGAACATGATTCCTCCATAGAGCACCTATTTGTATACATGGTACTTTTTTAAAACTTTAGAATAATAGCTGGAAATTTATTTACTTTCTTTGAATTTATATTAGACATATACAGAAATTTTGTCATCTTAACCTGATTTGGGCTCAATCTCTAGATGCCCATACACATAGATGCCATATACATAAATGGCCAATTCTGTGCAAAGTAACCATTTAGCACCCTGGTAAAAAAATTTGAATCACTAAAGAGGAAAAAGAAGAATTTAAAAAGAAGACATAATTAAGGTCTAATTCTAGTTTAACAATGTATAGCTTATTTAAAAAAAGGGTTCAAATAAAAACATTTTCAGGAGAGAGATAATCCCTGATTATCAAATATCTTCCCTGTTTGATATTTTTAAACATGTCTTGTGCCTATTCACACACAGGAGTAATTGTATTAAAGCAACTCTGTTACTATCATTTCAAACTAAGACCACCCTGGAAATGAAAATGATGACTACCTTCCCAGCAGGCAGTGTTTTGAAACGTTGCTGTTTTGTATATATATGGCCACTACTCAGGGGCGTATCATGAAATGAGTGGACCCGTGTGCAAGATAAAATGTTGGCCCTAAACATTGATAAAAAAAATGTGGCTAAATATTGGGTGTGGCTTAAAGGGGTGTGGTTTAATAGAGTCTGAGATAACTTACATAGTGCAGAATTCAGTAATGTTAAATAGGGAATGTACAGTGCAGAGTGTATGGAGGTGGGTAGTATGTGCAGAAGAGGAGTGCGGAGTGTTTGGGGGTGGGTAGTATGTGCAGGAGAGGAGTGTGGAGTGTAGGGTGATGGGTAGTATGTGCAGGAGAGGAGTATGGAGTGTAAAGCCATGGGCAGTATGTGCAGGAGAGGAGTATGGAGTGTATGGCCATGGACAGTATGTGCAGGAGAGGAGTATGGAGTGTATGACATTGGGTAGTTTGTGCAGGAGAGGAGTGCGGAGTGTATGGGGGTGGGTAGTATGTGCAGGGAGAGGGGTGCTGAGTGTATGGGGGTGGGTAGTATGTGCAGGGAGAGGGGTGTGGAGTGTATGGCAGTGGGGAGTATGTGCAGGGAGAGGGGTGCTGAGTGTATGGGGGTGGGTAGTATGTGCAGGGAGAGGGGTGTGGAGTGTATGGCGGTGGGGAGTATGTGCAGGAGAGGAGTATGGATTGTATAGCCATGGGTAGTATGTACAGGAGAGGAGTATGCAGTGTATGGCCATGGGCAGTATGTGCAGGAGAGGAGTATGGAGTGTATGGCAGTGGGTAGTATGTGCAGGAGAGGAATGCGGAGTGTATGGTGGTGGTTGGTATGTGCAGGGAGAGGCATGCTGAGTGTATGTGGGTGGGTAGTATGTGCAGGAAGAGGGGTGTGGAGTGTATGGTGGTGGGTAGTATGTGCAGGAGAGGAGTGCGGAGTGTATGGTGGTGGGTGGTATGTGCAGGGAGAGGGGTGCTGAGTGTATGTGGGTGGGTAGTATGTGCTGGGAGAGGGATGTGGAGTGTATGGTGGTGGGTAGTATGTGCAGGAGAGGAGTGTGAAGAGTATGGAGGTGTGTAATATGTGCAGGAAAGGAGTGCAGAGTGTATGGTGGTGGGTAGTATGTGCAGCAGAAGAATGCAAAGTGTATGGTTGTGGTTAGTATGTGCAGGAGAGTTGTGAGGAGTGTATGGCAGTGGGTAGTTAGTGCAGGAGAGGAGTGCAGAGTGTATGTAGGTGTGTATAATGTGCAGGTGAGAAGCGTGGAGTGTACAGTGGTGGGTAGTATGTGCAGGATGGTGTCGGTAGGGCAGTGGACAAGGTCAGTATTTCTTTATTATTTTTTTTTTTTTTACAATTGAATTTTTCAGTATTTTTTTGTTTCATTTGTTTAAAATGATTTCTGGGGCATAGTTGATGGTGTCAGTAGGGCAGTAGAGAAATGGACAGTGTCAGAGTTTTTTTCAATTTTCTTTTTTTTTTACAATTTACATTTTTAAATTTTTTATTTATCATTTAGTTAGCAGGGGACCAGGCTTTCAATACACCCAGCAGTGGAGATGGAGAGATCAGTAATACAAACATTTTAAGACAGTACCTACTGGAAAGGTAAGTATTTATCTTCTAATTTTACAGGGTGGTTTAAAATAAATTTTCTGCAGTTTGCAACAGGGTCACTTTAAACGCTCATGAGGATTAACAAGATAAAAACAGATCCATAAATGTATGTCTAGCTATGTGTATTAGCCTTTCTAATGAGAGTGCTGCGCAGACTGTTGGCGCTAAATAAATCCTTAATAATAATATCAATAATTTATCCCTTGCGTTACAGCCTCTCTGTTCCTCTCCTGATTGAAGCCCAGTTTGAGGGTGTTACTAATATTTTGTGTAGTTTCTATTGCTCCCTGCTCAGTAAGCCCATCTGGAGGAGGGTCGTGTCAGCTAGTTGTCTTCCACCCAGTTCTCTTGTTTCTCTCCCTTTGTCTTTTTATTATTCACTAGGACATGGGTGCCAAGCAGCACTATGCCTTTGACTGCTTGGATTTAGGAGACAGGGCTACATACTGTCATTGGTTGTGAAGGGGTGATGGGCTGTGCACATCATGGAAATGCTATGCTGCCTGGTCATCTGCATCCTAGCAACCAATGACACTTTGCAACCTGGCCGCCTTAATGCTGACAACCAATTCAAAGACAGAGGGAGTGGAATAGGTGAACAGATGCACCCTCTTCCCCTGCATATATAGTAATGGCTCTTGTCTCATGGAAGTACCTGGTTTCTGAGACTAGCACTCTGGTCAGACAGTGGTGGTGGTGATGGTGGTGGGGGGGGGGGGGGGGTATGCTGTTGACCTTACTATCTCAGCAATAACACAACGTAGGAAGAGGGTCAAATCGCTACTTCTAATTTGTCAATTTGTCACCCAAGGGACAGGAGGAACAAATAAAATGTTTGGTAAAACTTCTTTAGAAAATGCACCTTTATGATCCTAGAATGCTAGTCACCCTATAATATTTTATTTTAATATAAGTAATCATCTCTCCATATCATAACATCTAAAATATCTATTTTTGTTTGAACAAGTTCATTTGAAACAATGTTAGCTTCATATTCCTTAAATGAATATAACAGACCTAAAGTAGGTATCGTATCATCAAGTGTATTGTGCTCAAAAGAGGAGACATTTCCAGAGAAATGGTGGTATAACACACGTTGGTGCATTACAGTTGATCAGTTGCTCATTACCAGATCACCACAACAGTTTTAAACGAAATGTACTTTATGTGTGTTTTTTTTTTATTAGGTAAATTATGTAATTACATATCACAGCAATTTTGTAATAATAAATTTACATTCAAGTACCTAGGTTATTTAGTATCCATCAATCATTGAAAAAGTCCAACATACCACTGAGAATGGTATAAGGCTGTAACTTGTAAAGCACAGTCAGTAGTTGAAACATGAAAAAGGAAGCAGCCCACTTTATGTCGCCGGCAAGCAGTTTCTGTTGTTGCTCTCTTCTTTTACACTACATTCACAACAAAACACTCTCTTCCCACACCCTGTTTCTGTATCTGCATGTAGAAAATCTATTCCTTTGCATCTGGCCATCCTGTGAGATACCAGAAGATTGAAGCACAGAGTGGAATCAAGGAGGCATGAGCTATTTTTTAAATTCTTTTTTGAGTTCTTTTTAAAATCTTATAGTAGATTCCATCCTAATGGGCCTGTGGGGCCTTATCTGACATTGTGGAAACTGTTCTGGTGATCTGTGATTTAAAATAGCGAGTCTTCAATTGAGTTTTCAGAAATGGCAGGTTTGCCTAATTGGTTTATTTATTCAGTCTTTACAGAAGCTCATACTCTGGGTATAGGCACAATAAAAATCAATTCTGCTTTACACACTGTAAATACTGTATACATACCACTAGACTATGTGCAAATAAGTAAAGCAATTTTTTGTTATTATTTACTTTATTTTAAACTTTGAGTTTCTTTGACTGACAGTGTGAAATGTAGACAGTAGGGGGTGCTGTGGGAACTAGCTCTCTCAGACCAAGTAGTAATTGCAGAAAAAATAAAGATACAGGCAACTGTTCAGGTAGTGGAAACATCTTTTTTTTTTTTCTTTGTGTCTTGTTTACTTGATTCTAATTGATCCATTATTATCTGCTGCCGTAGATCTATAACCTAGTTGCCGAATTCTTAAATAATTTCAAATTTATTGCTTACCTTATTTATATTAAAAATTGAACAAAATAAAAAGAATAGTAGAGCTGTTGCATATACTGACCAATAACATCTGTGAATTCATTTAAGGGTTGATTTACTAAAGTAAAATAGGCTGAAAGTGAAGTTGAACTTTTCATGTGACCGTTTCACAAAGCTTAGAGAATGTGGTGAAATTTCACTTTGCAGAGATTACCAAATCATGTACACCGAAAATTTAAAAAACAGCATTTTGAACATGATTGGATGATTGAAGTCACCAGAACTTTGACTTATTCACTATGCTCTGGGGACAATTCCCTTGCAAAGTGAGTGCCTTTAGTAAAGCAACCCCTTTATATTCAGAGACTAAGGCATGTAACTTCACTGGTCTTTAGGAGAAATAGCTCCACTGTTTTATACTTTTCCTTTATCCAGTTTTCTAATAATGGCTAACTTTTTTTTATAATGGGTAAGCTATTTTGAACATGATTGGATGATTGAAGTCACCAGAACTTTGACTTATTCACTATGCTCTGGGGACAATTCCCTTGCAAAGTGAGTGCCTTTAGTAAAGCAACCCCTTTATATTCAGAGACTAAGGCATGTAACTTCACTGGTCTTTAAGAGAAATAGCTCCACTGTTTTATACTTTTCCTTTGTCCAGTTTTCTAATAATGGCTAACTTTTTTTTATAATGGGTAAGCTATTTGTACAATGTTCCTAATTTGGCTTTAAATTACCTAGTTTGAGGTAAGGGGAAATTAATTAATGAAATACACTGTTACCTAAATGTTATATGATGTTATGATAGAAGATAAATATTCCCAAATACTAAGCTTTACTATCTTCAGGTAATAAACAAAAATGATCTAACAACTATTCTTTATAGCTAGAAAAGAGCAGATGTCTTTTCATATAAAAAAAATATGCTGAAGCTATGGGAAGTGCAAAAGAAAACATATTACTTGCATCTAACTAAATACTAGTATTTAGTGATTGCCCCACTAATATAATTCACTGGAGTTATGGCTATGCTGAACGTTCTAGGACCTCCTGTTGCATTCTCACCTATAAAGCCCCCAAGAAGGAAACTGTTAAGTGTTTTTTTCTATGCAACACTTCTAAATATAAATTTTAACTGAATCGGTCTTTTAAGATATTCAGTACTGCTGTAATTTTATCAAATTAGTGCCAGTCCCTTTTTTTGTTTTCTATTGAATGAATAAACCAAGTAACAATGACAGAATAGGAATAGCCAATGAACGTTTCTTTGAATCACACATCCCAGTTACTACTTTAATGAGTAAGAATCCTTAACTTGTAGCTTAGTCACAATATAGAAGCATGGGAACTTTTTCTTGACAAGATTTAACTCTTGTTAGATTTTCTTGCAAGAAAAGGAGACCAGATATTATTCCTCTGAACACAGAGGAACCCAGTAGACCCATTTGGATTCTTTTTTTAAGGTTGGTTTTCCCTTAACCTCCCTGGCGGTCTGATTATGTCCAGATTTCTGTGCTAAAAGTGGTACATTGTTTTGCATAGAAATCTGTTGTTTTACATTTTAAAACTCACCTTCCCCTGTGATCCCCTGCCATCCTCCCCCGCCGTCCTTCCGCTCTCCTCCCGCTGTATGGTCGGCCGATGCCAGGCACCTGTCTTCCGCTTCCCTTCCCTGCAAGCGTTGCGATGCAGGGGGGGGTGGAACTGGCGGCAAATTCAAAAGTGTAAATACACTTTCACCACAGGATTGCACCTGGTTACTTTTCCAGTGCCCTGCCTGTGCTTTTCCAGTTCTTTGTGCCTGGAAAATAGGGAACGACCCTGGCGTCCAAAAAGCATTTATTTTGTGCAAAAGCGCTTTTAAATGAACTAGAAAACAGCAACAGCGAAACTGAGTTACTTAAAAAACTTAGCCATAGCGATTTGTGGGAAAATTCGTCATTAGGTACGGAAAGTGACGACAGTGACGATTCTGATGTCTCTTTCTGGCACATAACTACATTGGAAATTCCGAAGAATCATTTGATATACTTCCCAAATTCCAGAAGGTATGTGCCAGAAAGAGACATCAGAATCGTCGCTGTCGTCACTTTTTTTTTCCAGTTCATCTAAAAGCGCGTTTTGGACGCCATGATCGTTCAAAATTTTCCAGCACTGGAAAAGCACAGGCAGGGCACTGGAAAAGTCACCAGGTGCAATCCTGTGCTGAAATGGCATGATACAGTGTAATCCGTTAATTCGTTTAGTGTTTTTACACTTTTTAATTTGCCGCCGGTTCCAGCATCCTACGTCGCAACGCTCGCAGGGAGGGAACCCGTAGGCAAGCGCCGGCAATCGGCCGTGCACAGAGTGGGGAGAGACTGTGAGGAGGACAAGGAGGACGGCAGGGGAGCACAGGGAAGGTGAGTAACATTGCGGGGTAATCCCGAGTGTGGCTCGGGGTTACCACTTTTGGTACTGAAAGTAACCCAGAGCCACACTCGGGAATACCGCCAGGGAGGTTAAGAAATATGTTTAACTTTCAATGAGTGTGTGTTCATTTACTTTTAAAATGCCCACAATTCCTCATTAAAGGAGGAGGAGCAGACGATCTTAGACAGCCCTAAGGTGCTGCTTTAAAGGGTGGCCTGTTCTTCATCTTTTTTAGGGACCCTCCATTGAAGGTTATAGATGCTGGTATCAGCATGGTGGGAAATGTATTTATTTATAGCCCATCAGCCTTAGATTGCAGCAGAATTCATTTTCATGGGCACTAGATAAGGCACTTTTCTTAATATTTTTTATTTTTTTTTGCTTAAAATAGAACTAAGACCATTGCAAATATATTCTTCATCATTTAATTATTATTATTCTTTTTTAATTCTATTATTTTGTCAGGTTTAATATAAAATACATAGTAAAAACAATATGTTTAGGTGCTTTAAATTTTGAATAGCACTTACAGCTGGGTTTAGTTTAAATATAAGTACCGTATTTTCCGGCGTATAAGACGACTGGGCGTATAAGACGACCCCCCTAATCTTCATCTACCGGTAATACTTATACTTAGGTTACCTTGAAGATATTATACTCGGCGTATAAGACGACCCCCCATTTTTGGGGGATTTTTTTGAGGTTACAGTATGTTTACAATTAAACAATAAAATCACCTAATACTTAGAGCTGAGTAGATCTATATGGTTAAAAAAGAAGTTTGAGATTTAAAAAAGACAAACATTTATACTTATCCCCGCCAGCTCTGCAGAGAGAACTTAGTGAACAAACACCACTGCTCGCTCAGTTATCCAACTCCGCTCTGTGACTGTCACTGGAGCACTGGGCTGTGGAGGGAGTAGGAGGAGCTGGCTCAGGCTTCTAATAGATCACTAAAAGGCTGAGCCAGGTGCCAGTCCAGGCCCCTGGGTGGACCAGCCCACTTTAGCCCACTGTTCGTTGAAAACAGATCACAGGAGTGCAGAACGATTTGTGATCCATAGAAGAAGTATGGCCAAAAAGCTTTGGCCATACTTTTCATTTAAGCTTAATTGGGGTGAAATGTGTCAGTGGGGCATGACCTAAAATGGGAGTTTTCCTGGATGACTCCAACCATTTGCTTTAGATGCTTTGCTGCCCTTTGCAAAAATGGAAATACTTAACATGTTTTTAGTGACTGTGGTGTTGAAACATGACCGGATGAAGGATTTTGAGCTGTTTGGGCATTCCAAGTGTTTCTTTAATATACCAAGAAAAAAGCACTAAGCAGTTTTGTTAATGTTGAAAATAAAACAAAACCTTTCCTGACCACTGACTTTTAACTGATTTAAAGGTGAAAATTGGGGTAGATCAGCATTTTGACTTGACTTGACTTGTTTGACTTCTAGCAGGGACTCGACTTGACTTGCTTGCTTTTCGCCACAGTAACTTGGGACTTGCTTGAGACTTGAAGGTTAAGACTTGAGACTTGCTTGTGACTTGCACATGTGTGACTTTCTCCCATGTCTGGAAACAGGTTAACAAAAGAATTAAAAACAAACAAAGTACAGTAAAAGTACAGTAGGAAGAGTAGAAGAACATAAAAATAACTGACAGGACAACTGTTTTTGGCTTTTTTTTTTAACACTGTTTTTTCTGTGAACTGCAATTTTCCAGCTTGGGTCTCTCAAAATGTCGATAGCCATCGAACATCTTTCGAGACCCTGTGTTTGTGTGCCCTACACTATGTCGTGCTGTACCCTACACTAATACTCTACTAGTGTATGGTAGCGACGGAAACAGTCCCCGATGCAGAGACCAGGTTGGCCAGGACAGTCGGGACAATAATAACGGGTGTAACGCCTACATCCGCGCCTGCTACAGACACGACATCTTCTTTGGGGTTATCTTTGGGTAGGGGTACATGGGAGGACTTGTGGAAGGTGCCTCTCATGCAGCTGGCTCACTGCATCTGGAAGGGGAAGTTGGACAGGAACACCTCCTGGGTACAGGTAGGCATTGATGATCTCTTCCTGGAATTCTCGGAAGGATCCGGTTTGTCCTGACGCCCTGTAGAGGACAAAGGTGTTCAGCATAGCCAATTTGAATAAATAAACAAACACATTTTTGTACCAGCGTCTGGCTTTACGGGCAACTAAATACGGCGCCAAAAACTGGTCGTTAAGGTCCACCCCTCCCATATTAAGGTTATATTCGTGGACACAGAGGGGTTTCTCCATAACGCCAGTTGCCGTAGAAATTTGGACTGTCGTGTCTGGGTAAATGGAGGACAGAACGAAAACATCCCGTGTATCCTTCCACTTCACTGCAAGCAATTTGTCCATTTTCAAGCAGGCTCTCTCCCCCCGACTAAGACGGGAATTTACAAGCCGTTGGGGGAAGCCCCGGCGATTAGGTCGCACGGTGCCACATGCACCAAATTGTACTTTAAGAAGGTGACTAAATAGTGGCACGCTTGTGTAAAAGTTGTCCACGTACAAATAGTACTCCTTTCCAGATAAGGGTGACACCAAGTCCCAAACTATTTTGCCGCTGCTCCCAATGTAGTCTGGGCAGGTGGGGGGCTCCACAGTGCTATCTTTTCCCTCATAGACCCGGAAACTAACTGTATAGCCTGTGGCCCTGTCACAGAGCTTGTACAGTTTGACCCCGTACTTGGCACGCTTGCTGGGGAGGTACTGTTTTATAGCAAGGCGGCCAGTAAATTTAATCAGGGACTTGTCAATGCAGACAACTTGTTTGGGGGTAAACAAGGCTGCAAACCGCTGATTGAAGTGGTCTATGAGGGGCCGAATTTTGTGGAGCAGATCATATTCAGGGTCTCCCCGAGGACGACAGATTTCATTGTCGTTGAAATGCATAAATCGCAGAATTTGCTCTTATCTCACCCTGGACATGGAGGCAGAGTAGACGCGCATATGGTGAAGTCGGCTAGTGGACCAATATAGCCGCAATTCACTGTTTTTGGTTATGCCCATGTTGAGGGAAAGGCCCATTTTAAAATCGGGAACTGTTATAGGTTTCCAGCTGAATGGTCTGGCAAGCGGCAAATTTGGGTTGGCAGCGATGAATTGTTGTGCGTATGAATTTGATTGATCTACAATAGATCTGAAAAGATATTCCGTGAAGAACAGCTCAAAAAAATTCAGGGGCGTAAAACCAGCTGTCTCCACATGAATTTCAGGTTAGGCAGTGAATGGGGGAAGTACTGGTGCTGTAGTATCACTGGGTTGCCAACTGGGATATGCCAGCGCATCATGGAGGGCACTATGGGCTCTACGGGCCTGTGTTCGAATACGCGATGGCTGCGGGCCACTACTTGTGCTAGCCATCGCACCAGCTTCAACTGCACTTATGGGACTCGCCACATCACCAAGTGTTCCTGCAGTGCTGGTTTTACTAGGTCCAGGGTGTACTAGGCCGCTGGCACTTGCCAGGCCACCAGAAGGATGAGCAGCACTAGTACCGACACTCTGCTCCATACAAGCACCCTGCAATTCCTACATCTCAACAACTCCAGAATGGGTTTGGGTACACCTGGGTCTAACAGGGACCCATCTGTCATCGGAGCTATCTGTCAGGGAGCCGCTGCTGTCATCAGGTTCGTATACTGACCCCGATTCTGCCAGTGAGGCTTCCCCATCGCTCTCATCTGACATGGTAAGTATACTGTAAGCCTCTGCACTACTGAACCAATGTTTGGACATTTTAGTAACTAAATTTACCGGTACAGTAGTGTGACTCACAGGTAATAAAAGCACCTGGTTGTCAAGGACTATTTCAACCGCTACCAAAAAAAACTGCTAATGCTAGCAGGGATCAGGCCTGACTCTAACACAGCAGTTTTGTGTGTTGTGCTTTTTTGTAAGTGACAGTAATCTATTGATTACTACACTTGCCTGGGCGGGGTGGGCTGGGCAAAGGGTTTAAACGCAGGTGCTGGCAGGAATCAGTGCTTATCGTGCAAACACCGCATTTTGGGAACCCTAAACGATGGGGACGCTAGTATAGTTCTGATCAGATCAGATATTGATCTGTTCAAACACTATACTAGTAATGGAAGTGTATGCGTGTGTGTGTGTGTGTGTGTGTGTGTGGTAATCAAGGGCTTATTTCTAACTATGCGCCGGGGATCTGCGCTATTTTAGACTGACGCTAACACTAGCTAATGTCACCTGTGTCACTAATAATAGTGATCAGAAAAAAAACTGTACACTATAAAAGTGATACTGTGACAGGGCAATGAAGGGGTTAATTGGGGGTGATCAGGGGGTTAAATCTTTATTGGGGGGGTGGCGGAGACCCTAAACCTCCTTGGGACAGAAACGAACTTGCTAGCGCTAACTCAAGTCACAATCACACTAATACAAAATACAGTAAAACACTATATTACATGTGTATTAGTGTGCAATGTGACAGGGGGAAGGGGTTAACTGGATGTGATCAGGGGGGGATCAGGGGGTTAAACCTTAAATGGGTGGGTGGCGGGTATCCTAAGTATAAAAGGAACGGCGGCAAGCGCTAAACCTGGTCACAAGTCACATTTATACGGGTATATAGAAAATTATATATACTGTATACAGTGTGTGTTGTGACAGGGGGTGTAGGGGTGATCAGGGGGGGATCAGGGGGTTAAATCTTTATTGGGGGGATGGCAGGGACCCTAAACCTCCATGGGACAGAAACTAACTCGCTAGCGCTAACTCAAGTCGCAATCACACTAATACAAAATACAGTAAAACACTATATTACTTGTTTCTTAGTGTGCAATGTGACAGGGGGGGGAGGGTTTAACTGGGGGTGATCAGGGGGGGATCAGGGGTTAAATCTTTATGGGGGGGGGGTGGCGGGTATCCTATGTATAAAAGGAATGGCGGCAAGCGCTAAACCTGGTCACAAGTCACACTTATACGGGTATATAGAAAATGCTATATACTGTATACAGTGTGTGTTGTGACAGGGGGTGTAGGGGTGATTGGGGGGATCAGGGGGTTAAATCTTTATGGGGGGGTGGTGGGGACCCTAAACCTCCTTGGGACAGAAACTAACTCGCTAGCGCTAACTCAAGTCACAATCACACTAATACAAAATACAGTACAACACTATATTACATATTTATTAGTGTGCAATGTGACAGGGGGGAAAGGTTTAACTGGGGGTGGTCAGGGGGGATCAGGGGGGATCAGGGGGTTAAATATTTATGGGGGGTGGCGGGTATCCTATGTATAAAAGGAACGGCGGCACGCGCTAAACCTGGTCACAAGTCACACTTATACGGGTATATAGGAAAATGCTATATAACGTATACAGTCTGTGTTGTGACAGGGGTCGTAGGGGTGATCAGGGGGGGATCAGGGGGTTAAATCTTTATGGGGGGATGGCGGGGACCCTAAACCTCCTTGGGACAGAAAAAAACTCGCTAGCGCTAACTCAAGTCACAGTCGCACTAATACAAAATACAGTAAAACACTATATTACATGTGTATTAGTGTGCGATGTGACAGGGGGGAAGGGGTTAACTGGGGGTGATCGGGGGGTTAAATCTTTATGGGGGGTGGCGGGTATTTTAAGTGTAAAAGGGAGGGCCGCAAACGCTACACCTGGTCACAAATAACACTTATATGGGTATATAGGAAAATGCTATATACAGTATAGTGTGTGTTGTGACAGGGGGTGTTGGGGTTAACTGGGGAGGGGGTGATCGGGGGTTAAATATGCCTATCTAGGTGTGTGTATGTGTGCTTGGTGCAGTACTCACAGTTAGATGTGCTCTCTCCTCTCGATGAATCCAAAAAGGATCTTGGGAGGGGAGAGCGGGTTTTTTCTGAGCCTGTGTTTACATTACACAGGCTCAGAAAAGATTCTGATTGGGAAGGACTGATCAACAGATCCAGGCCAAAAATCATTGGCCTGGACCTGATGACTGATCGGTTCTAAACCCAATCAGGTCATCAGCAGGACCGCGGGCGCGCGGGACCGCGCCCAGAACAATGGGTAGTACTACGTCGCTTTGCCTGCACGGGGCTGACTTCCGCAGTAAATGTACTTGCGGCAGTCGGCAAGCGGTTAACAGGTGCATGTAATTTCAATGTTTTTTTCAAATTTTATACAGCAGTGATATTTCTGCGCCCAGCAAGAGTAACTGTGAGGGGTTACAGTGTTCAGGCACCACCAGCACCCAAGGCCCAATTTTTCTGCACCTGCTTGACAGGTGCATGTCATTTCAATGTTTTTTTCAAATTTTATACAGCAGTGACGTTTCTACGCCCAGCAAGAGTAACTGTGAGGGGTTACAGTGTTCAGACACCACCAGCACCCAAGGCCCAATTTTTCTGCACCTGTATGCAAGGTGCATGTCATTTCAATAATTTTTTCACATTTTTACAGCAGGGCCCATTCCTGCACCCAGCAAGAGTAACTGTGACGGGTTACAGTGTTAAGGCACCACCAAAGCCCAAGTCCTAATTTTTCTGCACCTGTCTAACAGGTTCATGTCATTTCAATTTGTTTTCTAATTTTATACAGCAGGGCCCATTCCTGCGCCCAGCAAGAGTAACTTTGAGGGGTTTACAGTGTTCAGGCACCAGTAGGGAAGGGTGAATGGCTTAGGCCAAGCATCATTTTGGCCTAAACATCGCCCATTTAGGTACTGGTTTGCCCGCCGAGCACACAGTCAGTAGGTTAAGGCTTCCCTGATGAGAGTGGAATTTAAAAAAATAATTGTGAAAAGAAAATGTAAATTAAAAAAATTGGGGGACCCTTTGGGTCTTGTATGGCTTTAAAGGGGAATCCCATGACAGAATTAAGAAAAAAACCGGCGTGGGGTCTCCCCAAAAAATCTATATCAGGCTCTTTTGGTCAGGTATAGATATGAAGGGAAACTCCATGCCAAAATTAAAAAAAAAACAAAAAACAATGTGCCCCCCCCAAAAAATCAATACCAAATCTTTATCTGAGCATGCAGTCTGGGAGGCCAGGCAAGGGGGGATAAGCGAGTGCCCCCCCTCCTGAACCATACTAGTTCACTTGCCCTAAGCATGGGTAGGGTGCTTTGGGGTGCCCGGGTGAGGAGCTTATCGGAATCTGGAAGCCCCCTTTAACAAGGGGGCCTCCAGATCCTGACCCTCTACCTATGTGAATGGGTATTGGGTACATACCTACCCATTCACCATAAGGTGTACAAATAAAAGAAACACACAAGACAGTTTTTGACAAGTCCTTTATTTAAAAAAAAAAAAGTGTCCCCAAATGTAAATCCATCGTCGATTGCGCTGCCCGCCACCCCCGAAAAAATTAAAATAAAAAAAGCTCTGCTCTCGGTGAACGCTTCCCGCGGACTGCCTATTCGTGGTTTGACAGTTCCTATGTAGGGAATGGGCAGGGCTACACCGGTGATGTCACTCGGCAGCCCCGCCCCTCGCGACATCACCAACCCAGCATGCACAGGCCCGTGATGTCACAAGGGGCGGGACGACCCAATGACTTCGCTGGTGTGGCCCCACCCATTCCCTATATAAGAACTGTCAAACTGTGAATAGGCAGTCTGCAGGAAGCGTTCCCTGAGAGCAGAGCTTTTTTTTTTTTCCAGGTTGGCGGGTGTGGCAGGTGGCGTGATTGACAATAGATTTACATCTCTATTTTTTTTATTTTTGAATAAAGGACTTGTCAAAAACTGTCTTATGTGTTTATTTTTTGTACACTTTTTTAGTGAATGGGGAGGGGAATGATGTACCCAATACTCATTTACATAGGGAGAGGGTACTGGGATCTGGGGGCCCCCTTGTTAATCACTTTCAGACCGGAGGATTTGGCTGCTAAATGACCAGGCCCTATTTTGCGATTCGGCACTGCGTGAATTTAATGGACAATTGCACGGTCGTGCGACGCTGTACCCAACGAAATTGACGTCTTTTTTTCCCACAAATAGAGCTTTCTTTTGGTGGTATTTGATCACCTGTGCAATTTTTATTTTTGCGCTATAAACAAAAAAAGAGTGACAATTTTGAAACAAAAACAATATTTTTCACATTCTTTTATATGAAATTCTCAAAAAAAAAAAAGTAAAAATCAAAGATTTTTAACATTTTAGGCCAATTTGTTTTCTGCTACATATTTTTGGTAAAAAAAAATTGCAATAAGCATATTTTGATTGGTTTGCACAAAAGTTATTGCGTTTACTAACTACTTTAATAGTTTTTTTATTTTTTACTAGTAATGGCGGCGATCTTCAATTTTTTGCGGGACTGTGACATTGCGGCGGATAGATCAGACCCCCAACTGACATTTTTGACACTTTTGGGGGTACCAGTGATATTACTACAGTAATCAGTGCTAAAAAATATGCACTGTTACTGTAATAATGACACTGGGAGGGAAGAGGTTAACCCTGTGGGTGATCAAGGGGTTAAATGTGACCCTAGGGGCGTGATTCTAACTGTAGGGGGCGTGGCTTGTGAAGTCATTACAGACATGTGATCCTATATAGCAGGATCACATGACATCTGTGATAACTTCAGGGAGAAGTACGGACGGCTGTGTTTACATCAGCTGACCGTCCTTCTCTGCCAGCGGTGGGAGACCGCAAGCAGCCGACGGCCATCGGAGCTGCCTGTCACACGCACTAGCTTCCCCACTGACGAGCGGGGGTGGGAGCGCACCTCCAGCGGCGCACAATTGCCCCCTAGCTCCTCCCAGGCGAGCGCTGTACATGCACGGGGCTTTGCCTGGGAGAGCCAGCCTGCTGCAGTACATCTGCGGCGGCTGGGGCTAAAGCGGTTAAAGGGGGCTTCCAGATTCTGATAAGCCCCCCACCTGCAGACCCCAACAACCACAGCCCAGGGTTGTCAGAAAGAGGCCCTTGTCCCCTTCAACATGGGGACAGGGTGCTATGGGGTGGGGGGCCGAGCCCCCTCTGCCTCAGAGCACCCCCCTCATGTTGAGGGCATGTGGCTTGGTATGGTTCAGGAGGGGGGTTGCTCACTCCCACCCCCCCTTTCCTGACCTGCCAGGCTGCATATTTGTATAAGGGTCTGGCATGGATTTTGGGGGGACCCTACGCCGTTTTTTTTTTTTTTTTCATTTTTCTATCTGTATTGCTGGGAGCCGACAATACATTACATCCACAAGCAAGTTTAAATGACTTTTTTCCTTTAGAAATGTCAGTATTGCTGACATCCAGGATCCATACATCATACAGATGCGCCACTTTACAGGCACATTAAGGGGACCCCCCAGGCACAATATGTAAAGGCATTTTTTAATTTTTATTGTTTCACTTTAAGCATCATTAAAATCACTGCTCCTTCAAAAATGATCATTTTAAAAACATTTTTTTAGCATTGATACAGGGCAATAATTTTCAAATAAGTCTTTAAAATTAGGACTTTTGATTTTTCATGTTCGTGTCCCATAGACTTTAATAGAGTTCGCATGTTTGCTAGAACTTTTTCCCTGTCTGAGATGTTCTGGTGTGAACCGAACAGGGGGATTTTCAGCCCATCACTATTAGTCAGTGACATCATGGCAATGGGTCTGATATAGATTAACCACTTTCAGACCCGAGGATTTGGCTGCTCAATGACCAGGCCCTATTTTGCGATTCGACACTGCATGATTTTAACGGACAATTGCACGGTCGTGCAACGCTGTACCCAAACGAAATTGATGTCCTTTTTTTCCCACAAATAGAGCTTTCTTTTGGTGGTATTCGATCACCTGTGCGATTTTTATTTTTTGCGCTATAAACAAAAAAAATGTGACAATTTTGAAAAAATAACAATATTTTTCACATTCTTTTATAAAAAAAAAGTAAAAATCAAAATGTTTTAAAATTTTAGGCCAATTTGTTTTCTGCTACATATTTTTGGTAAAAAAAAAATCGCAAAAGTTATTGCGTTTACTAACTAGGGGAAAGATTTATGTCATTTTTATTTGTTTTTTTTTTACTAGTAATGGCAGCAATCTGCGATTTTTTGCGGGACTGCGACATTGCGGCGGACAGATCGGACCCCTAACTGACATTTTTGACACTTTTGGGGGGACCAGTGACATTACTACAGTAATCGGTGCTAAAAATATGCACTGTTACTGTAAAAATGACACTGGCAGGGAAGGGGTTAACAGTATGGGTGATCAAGGGGTTAAATGTGACCCTAGGGGCGTGATTCTAACTGGGGGGGGGGGGCTTGTGAAGTCACATAGGATCACATGACATCTGTGATCACTTCAGGGAGAAGTATGGACGGCTGTGTTTACATCAGCAGTCCGTCCTTCTCTGTCAGAGGCGGGAGATCATGATTTGCCGGCGGCCATCAGAGCTGCCTGTCACACACACTAGCTTCCATGCCCTGAGCTCCTCCCAGGTGAGCGCCGTACATGCACAGGACTTTGCCTGGGAGTGCCAGACTGCCACCGTACATCTGCGGCGTGTGGTCGGCAAGAGGTTAAAGGGATCCCCAGTCTTTTTGTTTACCAACAAATTAAACAGCTGAGAGCTGTCATTTATCTGTGATTTAAACATAATTGTTGTTTCTTGTAAATGTTAGTTTTGCTGTTATAGGTTGTATACGTCACACAGAGGCAACACTTCACAGCCACATTCAGGTTATCCCTCAGGCATGTTTTTAAAGGAATTTAGCATTTTTAATGTTGCCCTTCAAGAATAATTATAATCGCTGCTCCCATAGAACCCCATTTTTAAAACAATTTTTTACCTTGGTTGCTGTTTCCTAGGACAGTGTCCAGCTCCCAATACCATTAAACAACCCCTTGCCTATTAGCCCTTGAAAAGGGCAATTTTTGTTTTTTAACATTCTGCTCCCATGGACTTCAAATTTGGCACCTGAACATTAATAATGCTTGCCAAACCCACCTTGACTGAAAGTCAGGTATGTTCAAGTCATATAGACCTGTTAGTTTAACTTCTATTGTTGGGAAGATACTGGAAAGTTTAATAAAAGACCACATAGATGAGTTCATGCTGGAAAAAAAATATTTTAAGCAACAGACAGCATGGATTCATAAAAGACAGAAGTTGTCAGACAAATCTGATTTCTTTTTATGAGGAGGTAAATAAAACTTTAGACAAAGGAGTGGCTGTGGACGTAGTATACTTGGATTTTGTAAAAGCGTTTGACACAGTTCCCCGCACATGATTTATTCATGTTAATGATAATGATTCATACTCTGAATGGTCTAACGTTATCAGTGGTGTACCCCAAGGTTCAGTGTTGGGACCCTTACTTTTTAACCACTTAAGCCCCGGAAGATTTTACCCCCTTCCTGACCAGGGTTTTTTTTGCGATTTTTTACTGCGTGATTTTAACGGACAATTGCGCTGTCGTGCGACGCTGTACCTAAACGAATTTCACGTCCTTTTTTTTCCCACAAACAGAGCTTTCTTTTGGTGGTATTTGATCACCTGTGCGATTTTTTGATCATGCGCTATAAACAAAAATAGAGCGTAAATTTTGCAAAAATAACAATATTTTTCACTTTTTTTATATGAAATTCTCCCCCAAAAAAATGTAAAAATCAAAATTTTTTAACATTTTCGGCCAATTTGATTTATTCTACATATGTTTGGTAAAAAAAAAATTGCAAAAAGCGTATTTTGATTGGTTTGCGCAAAAGTTATCGCGTTTACTAACAAAGGGAAAGATTTTTGTCATTTTTGGTGTTTTTTTTTAACGAGTAATGGCGGCAATCTGCGATTTTTTTGCGGTACTGCGACATTGCGGTGGACAGATCGGACCCTTGACTGATATTTTTGACACTTTTGGGGGTACCAGTGATATTACTGCAGTAATCAGTGCTATTCCCCAAGTCCCCAAGTGCAAAACCTTACACTTCTCCACGTTAAACCTCATTTCCCATGTCGTTGCCCACACCGTTATTTTGTCCAGGTCATTCTGTAGGATATCTGCTTCATTCTGTGCAGTTATTGCCCTGGCCAATTTTGTGTCATCTGCAAAAACTGATATCGAACTACTGATCCCGTCCTCAATGTTGTTTATGAATAGATTGAACAAGGTTGGTCCCAGGACTGAGCCCTGGGGCACCCCGCTTACTACCTCAGACCAGTCTGAGTATGCGCTGTTTATTACCACCCTTTGGACACGGCCTTTTAGCCAGTTCCGTATCCAAGAGCAAACCCTGCTGTCGATACCTGCAGACCTTATTTTATAAATTAAGCGTTTGTGGGGAACTGTATCAAACGCCTTAGCGAAATCCAAGTACACCACAACTACTGGTCTGCCCCTATCTAGCTCACAGCTCACCTCCTCGTAGAATGCTAAGAGATTGGTTTGACAAGAACGCCCATTTGTAAACCCGTGCTGATTACCGCTTATGATGTTGTTGTCATTAGCAAACTCTACGATATAGTCCCTTATCATCCCCTCCAGAAGTTTACATACTATTGATGTCAAACTGACAGGCCTATAATTTCCCAGAATATGCCTCTGGCCCTTTTTGAATATCGGAATCATGTTAGCTTTCTTCCAATCCCCTGGTACATCTCCTGTCCTAATACTGTCAGCAAAGATCAGGAACAGTGGTCTTGATATAACTTTACTGAGTTCCTTGAGTACTCTCGGATGTACGCCATCCGGGCCTGGTGATTTGTTTGTGTTAAGTTTATCCAGCCTTTCCCTGATTTCACCCTCTGTTAGCCATAGTGGCAAGTCCTGTGTATTACTACTAACCATACAGTCATGGTCAGTGTACCCCTCCTTTTCCTGTGTAAAGACTGACAAGAAAAAAGCATTCAGCACGGTTGCTTTTTCAGTGTCCTCTGTAACCATCCTCCCATCATCGTTAATTATGTGTGCAATATGCTCTGCCCTAGTTTTTTTGCTGTTGATATATTTAAAGAATTTCTTTGGGTTTTATTTACTATACTCCGCTATTTGTCTCTCAAAGTTGATTTTAGCCATCTTGAATTCATGTTTACTTTTCTTATTTGCCTCCTTGTATTGCTCGAAAGCCGATACTGTGCCCTCTGATTTATATTTCTTGAAGGCCAATTTTTTCCCCCTAATAAGTTTTTTAACGCTACGGTTTAGCCAGCCAGGTTTGGCTTTGTCTCTTCTAAATGTATTTCCCATAGGAATGCACTGCAAGATGCATTTGCTTAATATGTTCCTAAAGCATTCCCATTTTTCCTCTGTGGTTAGGGATCCCAAGGTTTGGTCACAGTTTACCCTTTCCATCAATGAGTACAATTTTGGAAAGTTTGCCCTTCTGAAGTTTAGGGTTCTTATGTTCCCAACTTGCCTTGCTATATTGTTATTTACGCTAAATGTGATCATCCTGTGATCGCTAGAGCCCAGGTTGTCCTGGACTCCTACCTCCGAGATTATGTCTGGGTCATTAGTGATCAATAGATCCAGGACTGCGTTTTCTCTGGTAGGGGAATCCACCAACTGTGACAAGTAGTTGTCCTGTAAGGTTTCCGTGAATAGACGGGCCTTCTGTGAGTGTGCAGTCCCCTCGTCCCAGTCAATGTCGGTATAATTGAAGTCCCCCAATATGATGACTGATCCCAATCTTGCCACTTTACTCAAAAGTGCTAAGAATTCCAGCTCTTCCTCCTCCCCTTGGTTAGGTGGCCTATAGCAAACCCCCACAACTACTTTTCCCTTTTCTCCTTCCCTATGGAGTTCAACCCACATAGATTCTAAATCCATGCTCATCCCATCCGTAATGTCACTCCCTTCTATCACCTTTATATTGTTCTTGACATAGAGACATACCCTTCCCCCTCTTTTTCCTACCCTGTCCTTCCGGTACACCGAATACCCTTGGATATTGGCCAGCCAGCCAGTCATGTGAGGGGTCGAACCAAGTCTCTGTTATTCCCACAAGGTCTATGTCATCCTCATGTACTAACATTTCCAATTCATCCATTTTATTAGCTAGGCTCCTGGCATTAGCATATACCCCTCTTAGTTTTACGGAAGTTAAACGTGATTGGCGGTTATGTCTATTCCTGTTTGGTCTGAGGTTTTCCCGCAATTGACGTTGTGGACCTACTGTTGCTGCTGACCCTACCACTGCCTTCAGTCCTTTGCTCCCTCCTGACTCATTCTACTTCTGAGCCCCCCCCCCCCGTCTCCTAGTTTAAAAGCCCCTCCAACTTGGTGGCCATCTTTTTCCCCAAAAGAGCTGTACCGTCCCCATTAAGGTGCAGCCCATCCTTGCTAAAGAGCCGGTAGCCGACTGAGAAGTCAGCCCAGTTCTCCAGGAACCCAAACCCCTCCTTCCTACACCAGTTCCTCAGCCACTTGTTAAGTTCCCTAATCTCCTTCTGCCTCTCTTGTGTGGCTCGAGGTACAGGCAGTATTTCAGAGAAAACCACCTTGGAGGTCCTTTTCCTCAATCTATTACCTAAGTCCCTGAAATCGTTCTTTAGGATCCTCCACCTACCTTTTACTTTGTCATTAGTGCCCACATGCACCATGACTGCTGGGTCATCCCCAGCCCCGCACAATAAACTGTCTGTCAGATCTTCGATGTGCTGAACGCGGGCGCCCGGTAAACAACATACTGTTCGATTACCGAGATCTTTCTTACAGATTGCCCTCTTGATAATTGAGTCGCCCACTACCACAACCTGTCTAACCTTTCCTGAGTTATGACCCCCCTTCTTCCTGGAGCCGCCCCTCCCCTGGCAGCTGGGGGAGGACGCCTACTCCAGCTCTGCCACCCCTGAGCTGATATCCCCCTCAACCTGCAACTCGGCAAATATGTTAGGGTGTACCAACTCAGGACTGGCCTCCCTGACACTCTTCCCACTAGGCTTCCTAACGGTCACCCAACTGCGTACCTCTGATGCCTGCGTCTCCTCCACTCCTTCCTCCTCTATGCTGGCCCCTGCCAGCGCCTGATGGGTAATGTCCAAGCTCCTTTCCAGGTTGTTGATGCGACGCAGTCTTGCCACTGTGTTCTCTAGATCCAGGATCTGGTCTTACAGAGCAACAAGTCGCTTACATCTTGCACAGCAGTATTCGCCCTTGATTGGTTCATCAAGGAACTCATACATGGCGCAAGAAGTGCACTGAGTGGCATCCCCAATCCTGTCGGACATTATTACCCACTACTCTTTGGGGATAATGTTAACGACCTTGTGTGTACTTGGTGTTGAGTTATTTACATTAAGGTCATCACAGAGGACAAGGGGGCACACCTAATGTCTGGAGACAAGAAGATTTAACCTCCAAATACAGAAAGGCATCATTACAGAAAGAGCTGTGAAAATGTGGAATAGACTCCCTCAAGAGCTGGTTCTGGCTAGCTCAGTATATTTCTTTTAAAAAAGCCTGGATTTTTAGAAAGTCTGGGTCTCAGGGGGGAGGAGCCTGTATGGTGCTGCTTTGAGTGTGAGGAGCCGAACGCCATGCTGATACAGAGCTCCAGATCCCTGCCAACCATCAAGCCTATCCTAGCCTAGCTCTCCCCACATCTAGCTACCCCCATGGGATTTTAGTGTCAGCCTCCCGCTGATAAAACCGCATGCTGGGTGGTGTGGATGGCTTCTCTACCTTTCCCGCCTTCCCTTCCTGCCTTTCCCTGCCTGGAAGACTTCTTGCCAATGCATGGGTGCAACGGCACTGGCGGTAGGGGTGCCAAAGTTTGTGAGGGGCTGAGCAGTTGCAGCGGCGTCTCCAATCAGTGTGGGAGCTCAGGCTCCATTGCTGCCTCCATCACTGATCGATCAAAGGGGTCGGAGATGTAGAGGGCAGACCGCTGGCTATGCTGGGAAGGAAGAGAAGGAGATACTTTCTCACCACCAGACCCTAATCTTAAGCAAGTAATACTCAACAGTCTTAAAGCGATTGTCTGGTTATAACTAGACACTGTCATTTAGATCCTCCTGCTCCACAGATTCTGTCAGATCCTCCCTGGTAATTCAATGTTTTTCCATATGGACTATCTACAGAACAGTTGAGATCCCTCCATTTCTTTCATTTTTTGGACTGCAATAGTGCCATAGTTAATGACAAAAAACAAAAAAAGGAAAGGGTAACCAAAAATTAGATAAATTTGAAGAAGTTTACCCACTCGCTCATAAATGAATGGTACTCAGATGGCAAAACAGCATACTCAGAAAAGGGAATGGGACAACTAGAAAGAGAGGTGTCACCCCAAAGAAAGCGCCATACAGTAGAGCAACAGGGGTATAACTACACAAAATAGAACCTCAAAAGAAAAAACAACAACGGAATCACTGCTAATGAAAAATAGAAAAATGTATTGAATACAAAAAGCAGAACACTCAGTAACGTTGTAAAATAAGATACAACATAGTTAATGTCAAATGCAAATAATAATGCTAATTGCTACATCTTAACATCTGAGCCCTTGAGGCAATATCTGTTTGAATAGCTTGGATAATCTTTGAATGTCCTTGAGTTAACTTGGATGAATCATGATGATCCAGTGAACTCTTATTCTGGTCTGGATATTGGTCTGCTCGATCTCCTTCATACCCGTTTGATCCAGGGTCATATTAATCCTGTTGAAAAGTTCTTTAAATATTACATTTAAAAAAATTATAAAAAAAAACATGCTGGTGTGAAGAAAGTGAGATTGAGGCAACAAACAGTGAACAACATTGGCGTTTGGCTACAAAGAAGAAGAATTGACTTAAATCCAAACCCGCTATGAAATTGACCGGTGGGTGGGGGAGAGAGGATCAGGGTTGTGGGTGGGTCTGTGTGACGGCGGAAGGTTGTGGATAAGGGAGCAATGAAGATAGAACTGTGTCCTGGTTCCACAGCCTGGAAGGGCCTTGGACTTCCCCACTTATTAGGGAAGGAGGGAGTCATCACTAGTGCGCTTGCTGAGCATCACCCCGAAGGACGAGAGTAGAGAGTGGGGGGAATCTATGGGCATACCCCTTCAACCTCTACGATAGGATCTTTAGTTGGTCTAAATAACATCGGAATAAAAAAGGGGAGGGTGAGAGGTTTGGGGGAAGTGGGGTTGGAGGAGGGAAAGGGGAAGGTAGGGAGGGGGTGGGGGAGGGTAAAGGGGGTTATGGGGAAAGAAGATAAGGGTGGGGGAGGATAGTAGAGAATTTAGAAGTGTAAAACTTACTGTCCTACCGAACAAGGTATTGTCCTTTTGAAAATTCTTTCATATAATATCACAGGACTAAATACCCAAACAAAAAGACACAAACTGTTAGAGCAGTGGTTCTCATCTCCTGTCCTCAGGACCCACTAACAGGCCAGGTTTTCAAGATAACTGAAATACATCACAGGTGATATTATTTGCTGCTCAGTGATTGCAATATTCTAATCTGCATCTCCCCAAGGTAATACCTAAAATCTGGCCTGTTAGTGGGTCCTGAGGACAGGAGTTGAGAACCACTGTTTTAGATGAACTCAGACGTAATTCTGTAAAAATTTTCTTCCTACAGGAGACCTATATCGCATAGAATACTAATGTGAAGATTTATTCAAAATGTTTCCGAATTGGTTCTATGGGGACTCACCCATTAACCACTTTACCTCCGGAGGATTTTGCTGTCTTACGTCTGGACCACTTTTTGCAACTCGGCACTGCGTGACTTTAACTGACAATTGTGCGGTCATGCAATGTGGTACCCAAGCAAAATTTATGTCCTTTTTTTCCCACAAACAGAGCTTTCTTTTGGTGGTATTTGATCACCTCTGCACTTTTTATTTTTTGCGATATTAATAAAAAAACAGCAAAAATGTTGAGATAAAATTACATTTTTAACTTTGTCTTTTCAAAAATATGCAATATACTCAATTTATGTCATATTTTTTGGCCAAAATGTATTTAGCTACATGTCTTTGACAAAAAAAATCTCAATGAGCGTATTTTTATTGGTTTGTGCAAAAGTTATAGCGTCTACAAACTATGGTGTAAATACTGAAATTTACACAGCTTTAATTTCTGACAGCCTATCTCATTTCATGAAGTGCTAAAATGGCAGGGCAGTACAACCCCCCCCCCCAAATTACCACTTTTTGGAAAGTAGACATCCTAAGGAATGTCCTGAAAGGCATGTTGAGCTCATTGAATATGTCATTTTTTTGTCACAGGTGTTTGAAAAAGGACTAAAAAAAAATTTTTTTTTTTTTTTTTTTACACAAAGTTGTCATTGAAATTATATATTGCTCACACATGCCATGGGTATATCTGTAATTACAACCCAAAATATATTCTGCCGCTTCTCCAGAGTACAGGGATACCACATATGTGAGACTTTTTGGGAGCCTAGCTGTGTACGGGATCTCGAAAACCGATCCCCACCATCAGAATTTCAAAGGGCGTACATTTTTCATTGCATTTTCTCACTACCTATAATGGTTTAGGAGGCCCTGAAATGTCAAGATACCACAAAACCCCACCAAATGACCCCATTTTGGAAAGTAGACACCCCAAGCTGTTTGCTGAGAGGCATGGTGAGTCCATGGAATATTTTATATTTTGCCACAAGTTTTGGGAAAATTAAAAAAAAATTTTATTTATTTTTTTTAACACGAAGTTGTCACTAAAAGATAAATTTCTCACACATGACATGGGTATATGTGGAATGACACTTATAAACATAAATATGTAAACAATAGTGACACCAATATCATAAATAAATAGGATGAGATGCAAAAAAATATAAAAGTCCATAAAGTTCATAAAAGGTCTATATATGCAACAGTTCACATAAGTCCTTGAATGAAGAGATCCCAATACCAAACAAGTGATTTCAATTAAAACAAATGAGGGAAAGGTGTTTCAAGGTGCTTGTTTAAAGTGCAATATATCTCCAAATGAAAAGATGTGTGCAGTGATATAGATAGCCCAGCTCTACCCACCTCGTGGCCGGTTTGAGAGTAGATAAGACTCTTACCAGATGACATAAAAGTTAAGGTGTATGGATAACTTCTGGATATCTTTAAGCCTGTGCGGGAAATTCTCAGACCAAACAGGAATAAACATAACCGCCAATCGCGCTTAACTTCCGTAAAACTAAGAGGGGTATATGCTAATGCCAAAAGCCTAGCTAATAAAATGGATGAGTTGGAAATATTAGTACATGAGGAGGAGATAGACCTTGTGGGAATAACAGAGACTTGGTTCGACCCCTCACATGACTGGCTGGCTGGCCAATATCCAAGGGTATTCGGTGTACCGGAAGGACAGGGTAGGAAAAAGAGGGGGAGGGGTATATCTCTATGTCAAGAACAATATAAAGGTGATAGAAAGGAGTGACATTACGGATGGGATGAGCATGGATTTAGAATCTGTGTGGTTAGAACTCCATAGGGAAGGAGAAAAGGGAAAAGTAATTGTGGGGGTCTGCTATAGGCCACCTAACCAAGGGGAGGAGGTAGAGCTGGAATTCTTAGCACTAATGGGTAAAGTGGCAAAATTGGGATCAGTCATCATATTGGGGGACTTCAATTATCCCGACATTGACTGGGATGAGGGGATTGCACACTCACAGAAGGCCCGTCTATTCACGGAAACCTTACTGGATAATTACATGTCACAGTTGGTGGATTCCCCTACCAGAGAAAAAGCAGTCCTGGATCTATTGATCACTAATGGCCCAGACATAATCATGCAGGTAGGAGTCCAGGACAACCTGGGCTCTAGCGATCACAGGATGATCACATTTAGTATAAATAACAATATAACAAGGCAAGTGGGGAACATAAGAACCCTAAACTTCAGAAGGGCAAACTTTCCAAAATGATACTCCTTGATGGAAAGGGTAAACTGGGACCAAACCCTGGGATCACTGACCACAGAGGATAAATGGGAATGCTTTAGGAACATATTAAGCAAATGCATCTTGCAGTGCATTCCTATGGGAAATACATTTAGAAGAGACAAAGCCAAACCTGGCTGGCTAAACCGTAGCGTCAAAAAACTTATTAGGGGAAAAAAATTGGCCTTCAAGAAATATAAATCAGAGGGCACAGTAACGGCTTTCGAGCAATACAAGGAGGCAAATAAGAAAAGTAAACGAGAAATCAAGATGGCTAAAATCAACTTTGAGAGACAAATAGCGGAGGATAGTAAAAAAAAAACCCAAAGAAATTCTTTAAATATATCAACAGCTAAAAAACTAAGGCAGAGCATATTGCACACATAATTAACATTGCTGGGAGGATGGTTACAGAGGACACTGAAAAAGCAACCGTGCTGAATGCTTTTTTCTCGTCAGTCTTTACACAGGAAAAGGAGGGGTACACTGACCATGACTGTATGGTTAGTAGTAATATACTATAATATAATGCCACTATGGCTAACAGAGGGTGAAATCAGGGAAAGGCTGGATAAACTTAACACAAACAAATCACCAGGCCCGGATGGTGTACATCCGAGAGTACTCAAGGAACTCAGTAAAGTTATATCGAGACCACTGTTCCTGATCTTTGCTGACAGTATTAGGACAGGAGATGTACCAGGGGATTGGAAGAAAGCTAACGTGATTCCGATATTCAAAAAGGGCCAGAGGCATATCCTGGGAAATTATAGGCCTGTCAGTTTGACATCAATAGTATGTAAACTTCTGGAGGGGATGATAAGGGACTATATCGTAGAGTTTGCTAATGACAACAACATCATAAGCGGTAATCAGCACGGGTTTACAAATGGGCGTTCTTGTCAAACCAATCTCTTAGCATTCTACGAGGAGGTGAGCTGTGAGCTAGATAGGGGGAGACCAGTGGATGTGGTGTACTTGGATTTCGCTAAGGCGTTTGATACAGTTCCCCACAAGCGCTTAATTTATAAAATAAGGTCTGCAGGTATCGACAGCAGGGTTTGCTCTTGGATACGGAACTGGCTAAAAGGCCGTGTCCAAAGGGTGGTAATAAACAGCGCATACTCAGACTGGTCTGAGGTAGTAAGCGGGGTGCCCCAGGGCTCAGTCCTGGGACCAACCTTGTTCAATCTATTCATAAACAACATTGAGGACGGGATCAGTAGTTCAATATCAGTTTTTGCAGATGACACAAAATTGGCCAGGGCAATAACTGCACATAATGAAGCAGATATCCTACAGAATGACCTGGACAAAATAACGATGTGGGCAACGACATGGCAAATGAGGTTTAACGTAGAGAAGTGTAAGGTTTTGCACTTGGGGACTAAAAACATAAAAACACAATACACGTTAGGAGGGGAACCCTTGGGGGAATCAAAAATGGAGAAGGATCTGGGAGTCTTGGTTGATGATAGATTAGGCAACAGCATGCAATGTCAAGCGGCAGCTGCCAAAGCCAGCAGATTATTAGCATGCATAAAAAAAGGGATGTATTCCACAGAGATAAGACTATAATCCTTCCACTTTATAAAACTCTGGTCCGACCACATCTGGAGTATTCAGTCCAGTTCTGGTCGCCAGTCCTCAGGAGGGATGTGTTGGAGCTGGAGAGAGTCCAGAGAAGGGCAACTAAACTGATTAGGGGATTGGAGGACCTTAACTATGAAGAGCTTCTGCAATCGCTTAAATATCTTAATGGGGATCCCAGCTTAGAAAAAAGCTGTTCATTCGAAGGGATTGCATGAGGACTCGAGGACATACTATGCGATTAGAGGAGAAGCGTTTTAACCTCAGGCAACGAGGGGGGTTCTTTACTGTTAGGGCTACAAGATTGTGGAATTCTCTACCACAAGAGGTGGTTTCTGCGGGTAGTATGGTGGCTTTCAAAAGACTCTTAGACTTACATCTCAAGGATCAGAACATTAAGGGCTATGTGAGATGATTACAGCCACACACACCTACACAGGTTGAACTGGATGGACTATTGTCTTTATTCAACCTCACCTACTATGTAACTATGTAACTATGTAAGCCCAATTGTAATGACCGTCCCCCAAGCTTGCGGCTCCCTGTTGTCCCTTGGAAGTGAAACTTCATCCAGGTGTTCACAGGTGATTTCCCAAAAATAAATAAGGGGGGGACTAATAGTGCATTATCCTTATAACTTTTATTGCTGATAATCAAAGATGCACTTACAGTTAAGACGATATAATAAGCTTGCTGGAACCCTGTAGATCCGTGGCCGCCTGCAGTGCGGACCGCGGATGTAGTTAGTGACGGCGCGCCTCCTCTCTGAAGCGTTTCCTCCGAGCGGACTTCTACCGAGACCGGAGGGATGTCCGCACCGTCACTTCCGCCTTTTAAATACAAATCTATCCAACACAGTCCTTCTGGTGTCCGCAATGAAAAACCGGAAGTGGATTGTCTTTTGTGTAAATCGCTATAAGACCTTCTCTTATTACAAAAATGTATTACCATCTGCATTACGAACATAAAAATACTAAAATATCTGATGTTTGTGCTGTTTTTCCACAAGTTCAATGTTTGGGCACAAACAGGAAGTGATGTTAGTGCAAACCAAGGTCACTTCCTGTTGCAAACCAAGGTCACTTCCTGTTGACACCGGAAGGAATGTTTTTCTACTTCTTCTTCACCGTGTCACTCTGACAGGATGGTGAACATAGCTGCGAGTCTAAAATTCTCACATTTTTTTTTATATATTAACTTAAAATTAAGATTAAAAACATATTAAAAACATATTAAACTTGGTGATGGTAAAATTACACATATAAATTAAAACAATATATGAAAATGACGCTAAAATCCCTTAAAACTTTTACCTAAATGGGTTATCAGAATTAGGTTACAATCACATTGTAGAAATTTAATTTGATAAAATTTGGTGAAATTTTATAAAATGAAATAAAAGAGTTGATCAACTATTGTTGATGTGGGAATTAATATCCCACTCTATGTTGTGTCCCCACGGACGATAGTTTTTGAGCTCATAGATCTAGAAGGTTTCCCTTCTGGAAATCTTTCTTTTCAAATTGCTACCCCTCCAATGTGGTATGTATTTCTCTATCACAATCACTTGGAGATTTTTGTGTTTCTTTTGATGGCAAATCGCAAAGTGTTGGGACATATTATGTCCTGTGAATCCCTTGGCAATATTTGCCAAATGTTCTCCTATCCGTATACAGCCAGCTGCGTATGGTCCTACCCACATATTGTTGACCACAACTGCACTGTAGTAGGTAAACCACACCTTTAGTGTGGCAGGAGATGAAGTGTTGGATCTCATAACTTTTGCCAGTAACGGATGAGGAAAATTTGTTGGTTTTAATTGTGTTGGAATCTTTGCAGATCCTACAATTCCTGTAAGGAAAGAAACCCTTCCTATCCGGAAACAATTTATTCCAATAGAAAAAAATAGTTGTGTTTTTTCTATGGGAATACATTTTATTTGCAACGGACAGGCGTGGCTATGGGAGCTAAATTTGCTCCCAGCCTCGCCAATTTGTTCATGGCCCTATGGGAGGACAAGAATATTTTTTCCAATAGGGCCAAAGAGCTAGTTTGGTGGAGAAGATGCATTAATGATAGGCTATTCATTTGGAAAGGGGACGTCAATTCCTTACAAGAATTTATGGAGGATCTTAATTGCAATGGATGGGGTATACGATTCACGTACGAATATAGTCCCACTGCTGTCAATTTTTTGGATCTGGTCATTACCAGGAAAGGTTTTGGGTTTTCTACGATGACCTATTTTAAACCCACTGACAGAAATGGCTTAATTGCATTGGACAGTTGCCACCATCCAACATGGCTGAGATCCATTCCGAAAGGGCAGTTTCGGAAGATTCGAAGAAACTGCACAAAAGATTCCGATTTTGAAAAACAAGCTCTTGTTCTAAAGCAAAGGTTTCTATAAAAGGGATACAGCCCCCAGAATCTGGATAAAGATATTGAAGAAGTAAGACCATTAAAACAAGGTGAATTGGTGGTACATAAAGAAAAAAGAACCCTTTTAAGGCTAAACAAACATTTGATTATGCGTTTGTCACCCAATTCTCTAGCAACTATAAGTGGCTGAATCACACCTTTAAAAAATATTGGGGAGCGCTAAAGGGAGATAAGGTCCTAGGGCCATTGCTTCCCGAAAGACCTAAAATAATATATAAAATAGCTCCCAATCTGAAACATCTTGTAGCACCAAATCCTATTGAGAAGCCCTCCATCCCAAGGATGTTTCCGGATATGAATGGGTTTCTTTCCTTGCAGGAATTGTAGGATCTGCAAAGATTCCAACACAATTAAAACCAACAAATTTTCCTCATCCATTACTGGCAAAAGTTATGAGATCCAACACTTCATCTCCTGCCACACTAAAGGTGTGGTTTACCTCCTACAGTGCAGTTGTGGCCATTGGCCAACAATATGTGGGTAGGACCATACGCAGCTGGCTGTATACGGATAGGAGAACATTTGGCAAATATTGCCAAGGGATTCACAGGACATAATATGTCCCAACATTTTGTGATTTGCCATCAAAAGAAACACAAAAATCTCCAAGTGATTGTGATAGAGAAATACATACCACATTGGAGGGGTAGCAATTTGAAAAGAACGATTTCCAGAAGGGAAACCTTCTGGATCTATGAGCTCAAAAGCTATTCTTCATGGGGACACAACATAGAGTGGGATATTAATTCCCACATAAACAATAGTTGATCAACTCTTTTATTTCATTTTATAAAATTTCACCAAATTTTATCAAATTAAATTTCTACAATGTGATTGTAACCTAATTCTGATAACCCATTTAGGTAAAAGTTTTAAGGGATTTTAGCGTAATTTTCATATATTGTTTTAATTTATATGTGTAATTTTACCATCACCAAGTTTAACCTCCCTGGCGGTATGATTATGTCAGGAATTACATACCAAAAGCGGTACAATTGTTTTCATGGAAATTTGGCGTTATGTATTATAGGCCTACAAATCTTAGTAATTACTGACTTAAACCTGACCAAAACAAGAGTCTAGTAGACATCCCAGATGTGATAAATTTGAAACACAAACGCGGGAATTATAATCAAATCAATAATATTATTTTATTATTTAAATACTTTAAATTTAATATTAAAAGATCGTTTGTATTAGAAAACTTTCAGCACAGCAGGTTGGCTTCGCTGCTGTAACACCTTGCCGGTTTAATAGCAGGCATTTTTTTGGGTTCTTTGCAGTCAGGAAAAACATCTGAACGTGTGTATAGTGGTACTGTGCACAAGTTCTGATGTTTTTCCTGCCTCCAAAAACCCCCAAAAAATGCCAGCAAAAACACACCTGGGCATTTTTTTTTGACGCTAGCGTTTTGTTGGCATTTTTTTGGGTTCTTTTGAGGCAGGCAAAACATCTGAACTTGTGTATAGTGGTATATATACACACATAATTATACGTATATAGACACCTAGCCATATATAGGTGTGATAGTAGCAGAAATATATTACTGTAAATGATTTCATTAGCGCAAGCATATATTTCTGCTACTATCACACCTATATATGTCTAGGGGTATATATACAGACATATATGTGTATATATACCCCCTATACACATGTTCAGATGTCATGTCTGACATCAAACATGTCCTCAAAAAAGCACTGGCAGTGGCAGCCCCTGCAGCATGAAAAATGCTTGGCTGGTGAGAAGCCATATGCCTGTCCCGAAGCAACTCACAGAAATGATCATTTCTCTATAGCGGTCACCCTGCTATGGAAGGGTTTTGTCACCCTTCCATACCAGTCACTGTCAGTTAACCCTACACTACACTACGGTCCCTTTACACTTAACACTTTCCCTACAGAAACTAAATTTTTGAAGCTAACTTAAGTGTAAAGGAGCACTCTAACTACACTAGATATCCCTTTCCTCACACTAAAAATAGCTAAATGACACTTTTAAAGTAAAATTAACAGAACTGCTTCCACTCTCTTCCATGTCCAGTATAACAATGCTAGGAATATGGCGGGGGCGATCTTATATACTGGGGGGCGTATTCACTAATGATTGGTCTAGGGACCCCCTAGTCACTCCAATCACATTCCTAGCATTCCCCTGCCCCCTCAATTGGCTTTTGCTAATGGTTCTGGTCCAATCACGGGCTTTTAAAGCCCATTTCCTGAAGCATTGCATTTTGGTCGGTTCTGGTTGCCGAATTCCGAACTTTTTGGGCAAAGAGTTCTAAATTCGGCTGAACCTCGAACACCAAATGTTCGGGCCGAACCGATGGTGGACCCGAACCGTTCGATCATCCCTAACGATCATTACAATTGGGCTGAAAGATATCCAGAAGTTATCCATACACCTTAACGTTTATGTCATCTAGTAAGAGTCTTATCTACTCTCAAACCGGCCACGAGGTGGGTAGAGCTGGGCTATCTATATCACTGCACGCATCTTTTCGTTTGGAGATATATTGCACCTTATTTTTCACCCGTCTGGTAAGGGGAATACCTGCACTTTAAACAAGCACCTTGAAACACCTTTCCTTCATTTGTTTTCATTGAAATCACTTGTTTGGTATTGGGATCTCTTCATTCAAGGACTTATGTGAACTGTTGCATATATGGACCTTTTATGAACTTTATGGACTTTTATATTTTAGATCTCATCCTATCTATTTATGATATTGGTGTCACTATTGTTTACATATTTATGTTTATAAGTTTCACAGAATTAGCGCACTACACATTTTAATTATTTGTACACTTAATTATCCTCGCTGGGGAATTGGATTTTAGTTGCACCTTTTTTAATTGATTCATTTATCAGCGCTCCCTTTACACATACCATATGTGGAATGACACCCCGAAATACATTCTGACGCTTCTCCTGAGTATGGGGATACCCCATGTGTGAGACTTTTTGAGAGCTTAGCTGTGTACGGGACCCGGAAAATCAGTCACCATCTTCAGGTTTTCTAATGGCGTAAATTTTTGATTTTACTCCTCACTACTAGTGTTGAGCGAACACGGACTGTATTATTCGTGTTCGTACCGAATAATTGGATTTTTTGTACCCGAACACGGACACGGACACTTTACTGTATGTTCGGGTAAAAATCCGTGTTCGGTCGTTTTATTTCCGGGTTTTGCATGCTTTGGCGCTCTTTTCATGGCGGGCTTTCAACAGCCAATCAACAATCGTTTAACTGGTGTGCCTTAAGCCATCCCAGCCATGCCTGCAAATGTCTCAGTAGCTGTGATTGGCCATCTGAAGCATGTGACCAAGTCTTTATAAGTTCGAGGCAGCCGCAGCGGCGTCATTATGCTGCTTAGATTCAGGGACAGAGCACACATCAACGTGCTGGCTGCTGATTAGGGAAAGATAGGCAGGAAAAAACCATTTGTGTCCGGATAGAATTGAGGGACAGGTCGGAGTGTTTAGGCAGGGCGAGTTGTAGGCATTTTAGGGATAGAGTCTGCTGAATTATATAGGGTCAGTGTCTTCTACAAACTACAATCGATATTGCTGTGTGGGGGGTGGGGTCTGCACTCAATCCTGATCTACGATCTCTTCTCAATCCTGTTAGGGACAGAGTCTGCTGAATTTTAGGGAAACTGTGTTCTACAAACTACAATCGATATTGCTGTGTGGTGTGGGATTGGAGATAGGCAGGTGTCAGTGATCCACATCCATTTTTCTGTGTGTGAGCTGCAGTGAACACAATCTTTTTGGGCTGCAGTGAACACAATCTTTTTGGGCTGCAGTGAACACAATCTTTTTGGGCTGCAGTGAACACAATCTTTTTGGGCTGCAGTGAACACAATCTTTTTGGGCTGCAGTGAACACAATCTTTTTGGGGTGCAGTGAACAAAATCTTTTTGGGGTGCAGTGAACACAATCCTTTTTGGTGTGCAGTGAACACAATCTTTGTGGGGTGCAGTGAACAAAATCCTTTGTGGGGTGCAGTGAACACAATCTTTTTGGGGTGCAGTGAACAAAATCCTTTTTGGGGTGCAGTGAACAACATCCTTTTTGGGGTGCAGTGAACACAATCTTTTTGGGGTGCAGTGAACAAAATCCTTTGTGGGGTGCAGTGAACACAATCTTTTTGGGGTGCAGTGAACACAATCTTTTTGGGGTGGAGTGAACAACATCCTTTTTGGGGTGCAGTGAACAAAATCCTTTTTGGGGTGCAGTGAACAAAATCATTTTTGGGGTGCAGTGAACACAATCTTTTTGGGGTGCAGTGAACACAATCTTTGTGGGGTGCAGTGAACACAATCTTTTTGGGGTGGAGTGAACAACATCCTTTTTGGGGTGCAGTGAACAACATCCTTTTTGGGGTGCAGTGAACACAATCTTTTTGGGGTGCAGTGAACACAATCTTTGTGGGGTACAGTGAACAGAATCTTTGTGGGGTGCAGTGAACACAATCTTTGGGGGGTACAGTGAACACAATCTTTGTGAGGTGCAGTGAACACAATCTTTGTGGGGTGCAGTGAACACAATCATTGTGGGGTGCAGTGAACTCAATCTTTGTGGGGTACAGTGAACACAATCTCATACTGAAGGTTTGAGGGTGCTGCCTGTTCCATACTCCCCCTACTCCTCATCTAGCCTTTTAGGGGTACAAACAATAGTAATTGGGGCCTAGTGTGGTTGTGTACGTGTGATATACATACACTTTTTTGGGATCATATTTTCTATTCCGCTATTTAATCAAAAACCTTTGGGGATCAGTTAAATTGGGGGATAGTCTGTGTTGGTACGTGTGAGAGAGATCCACCTTTCCAAGTTGTTGGGGTTCATCTCATACTTCTGAAGGTTTGAGGGTGCTGCCTGTTCCATACTCCCCCTACTCCTAGCCTTTTAGGGGTACAAACAATAGTAATTGGGGCCTAGTGTGGTTGTGTACGTGTGATATACATACACTTTTTTGGGATCATATTTTCTATTCCGCTATTTAATCAAAAACCTTTGGGGATCAGTTAAATTGGGGGATAGTCTGTGTTGGTACGTGTGAGAGAGATCCACCTTTCCAAGTTGTTGGGGTTCATCTCATACTTCTGAAGGTTTGAGGGTGCTGCCTGTTCCATACTCCCCCTACTCCTAGCCTTTTAGGGGTACAAACAATAGTAATTGGGGCCTAGTGTGGTTGTGTACGTGTGATATACATACACTTTTTTGGGATCATATTTTCTATTCCGCTATTTAATCAAAAACCTTTGGGGATCAGTTAAATTGGGGGATAGTCTGTGTTGGTACGTGTGAGAGAGATCCACCTTTCCAAGTTGTTGGGGTTCATCTCATACTTCTGAAGGTTTGAGGGTGCTGCCTGTTCCATACTCCCCCTACTCCTAGCCTTTTAGGGGTACAAACAATAGTAATTGGGGCCTAGTGTGGTTGTGTACGTGTGATATACATACACTTTTTTGGGATCATATTTTCTATTCCGCTATTTAATCAAAAACCTTTGGGGATCAGTTAAATTGGGGGATAGTCTGTGTTGGTACGTGTGAGAGAGATCCACCTTTCCAAGTTGTTGGGGTTCATCTCATACTTCTGAAGGTTTGAGGGTGCTGCCTGTTCCATACTCCCCCTACTCCTAGCCTTTTAGGGGTACAAACAATAGTAATTGGGGCCTAGTGTGGTTGTGTACGTGTGATATACATACACTTTTTTGGGATCATATTTTCTATTCCGCTATTTAATCAAAAACCTTTGGGGATCAGTTAAATTGGGGGATAGTCTGTGTTGGTACGTGTGAGAGAGATCCACCTTTCCAAGTTGTTGAGGTTCATCTCATACTTCTGAAGGTTTGAGGGTGCTGCCTGTTCCATACTCCCCCTACTCCTAGCCTTTTAGGGGTACAAACAATAGTAATTGGGGCCTAGTGTGGTTGTGTACGTGTGATATACATACACTTTTTTGGGATCATATTTTCTATTCCGCTATTTAATCAAAAACCTTTGGGGATCAGTTAAATTGGGGGATAGTCTGTGTTGGTACGTGTGAGAGAGATCCACCTTTCCAAGTTGTTGGGGTTCATCTCATACTTCTGAAGGTTTGAGGGTGCTGCCTGTTCCATACTCCCCCTACTCCTAGCCTTTTAGGGGTACAAACAATAGTAATTGGGGCCTAGTGTGGTTGTGTACGTGTGATATACATACACTTTTTTGGGATCATATTTTCTATTCCGCTATTTAATCAAAAACCTTTGGGGATCAGTTAAATTGGGGGATAGTCTGTGTTGGTACGTGTGAGAGAGATCCACCTTTCCAAGTTGTTGGGGTTCATCTCATACTTCTGAAGGTTTGAGGGTGCTGCCTGTTCCATACTCCCCCTACTCCTAGCCTTTTAGGGGTACAAACAATAGTAATTGGGGCCTAGTGTGGTTGTGTACGTGTGATATACATACACTTTTTTGGGATCATATTTTCTATTCCGCTATTTAATCAAAAACCTCTGGGGATCAGTTAAATTGGGGGATAGTCTGTGTTGGTACGTGTGAGAGAGATCCACCTTTCCAAGTTGTTGGGGTTCATCTCATACTTCTGAAGGTTTGAGGGTGCTGCCTGTTCCATACTCCCCCTACTCCTAGCCTTTTAGGGGTACAAACAATAGTAATTGGGGCCTAGTGTGGTTGTGTACGTGTGATATACATACACTTTTTTGGGATCATATTTTCTATTCCGCTATTTAATCAAAAACCTTTGGGGATCAGTTAAATTGGGGGATAGTCTGTGTTGGTACGTGTGAGAGAGATCCACCTTTCCAAGTTGTTGGGGTTCATCTCATACTTCTGAAGGTTTGAGGGTGCTGCCTGTTCCATACTCCCCCTACTCCTAGCCTTTTAGGGGTACAAACAATAGTAATTGGGGCCTAGTGTGGTTGTGTACGTGTGATATACATACACTTTTTTGGGATCATATTTTCTATTCCGCTATTTAATCAAAAACCTTTGGGGATCAGTTAAATTGGGGGATAGTCTGTGTTGGTACGTGTGAGAGAGATCCACCTTTCCAAGTTGTTGGGGTTCATCTCATACTTCTGAAGGTTTGAGGGTGCTGCCTGTTCCATACTCCCCCTACTCCTAGCCTTTTAGGGGTACAAACAATAGTAATTGGGGCCTAGTGTGGTTGTGTACGTGTGATATACATACACTTTTTTGGGATCATATTTTCTATTCCGCTATTTAATCAAAAACCTTTGGGGATCAGTTAAATTGGGGGATAGTCTGTGTTGGTACGTGTGAGAGAGATCCACCTTTCCAAGTTGTTGGGGTTCATCTCATACTTCTGAAGGTTTGAGGGTGCTGCCTGTTCCATACTCCCCCTACTCCTAGCCTTTTAGGGGTACAAACAATAGTAATTGGGGCCTAGTGTGGTTGTGTACGTGTGATATACATACACTTTTTTGGGATCATATTTTCTATTCCGCTATTTAATCAAAAACCTTTGGGGATCAGTTAAATTGGGGGATAGTCTGTGTTGGTACGTGTGAGAGAGATCCACCTTTCCAAGTTGTTGGGGTTCATCTCATACTTCTGAAGGTTTGAGGGTGCTGCCTGTTCCATACTCCCCCTACTCCTAGCCTTTTAGGGGTACAAACAATAGTAATTGGGGCCTAGTGTGGTTGTGTACGTGTGATATACATACACTTTTTTGGGATCATATTTTCTATTCCGCTATTTAATCAAAAACCTTTGGGGATCAGTTAAATTGGGGGATAGTCTGTGTTGGTACGTGTGAGAGAGATCCACCTTTCCAAGTTGTTGAGGTTCATCTCATACTTCTGAAGGTTTGAGGGTGCTGCCTGTTCCATACTCCCCCTACTCCTAGCCTTTTAGGGGTACAAACAATAGTAATTGGGGCCTAGTGTGGTTGTGTACGTGTGATATACATACACTTTTTTGGGATCATATTTTCTATTCCGCTATTTAATCAAAAACCTTTGGGGATCAGTTAAATTGGGGGATAGTCTGTGTTGGTACGTGTGAGAGAGATCCACCTTTCCAAGTTGTTGGGGTTCATCTCATACTTCTGAAGGTTTGAGGGTGCTGCCTGTTCCATACTCCCCCTACTCCTAGCCTTTTAGGGGTACAAACAATAGTAATTGGGGCCTAGTGTGGTTGTGTACGTGTGATATACATACACTTTTTTGGGATCATATTTTCTATTCCGCTATTTAATCAAAAACCTTTGGGGATCAGTTAAATTGGGGGATAGTCTGTGTTGGTACGTGTGAGAGAGATCCACCTTTCCAAGTTGTTGGGGTTCATCTCATACTTCTGAAGGTTTGAGGGTGCTGCCTGTTCCATACTCCCCCTACTCCTAGCCTTTTAGGGGTACAAACAATAGTAATTGGGGCCTAGTGTGGTTGTGTACGTGTGATATACATACACTTTTTTGGGATCATATTTTCTATTCCGCTATTTAATCAAAAACCTCTGGGGATCAGTTAAATTGGGGGATAGTCTGTGTTGGTACGTGTGAGAGAGATCCACCTTTCCAAGTTGTTGGGGTTCATCTCATACTTCTGAAGGTTTGAGGGTGCTGCCTGTTCCATACTCCCCCTACTCCTAGCCTTTTAGGGGTACAAACAATAGTAATTGGGGCCTAGTGTGGTTGTGTACGTGTGATATACATACACTTTTTTGGGATCATATTTTCTATTCCGCTATTTAATCAAAAACCTTTGGGGATCAGTTAAATTGGGGGATAGTCTGTGTTGGTACGTGTGAGAGAGATCCACCTTTCCAAGTTGTTGGGGTTCATCTCATACTTCTGAAGGTTTGAGGGTGCTGCCTGTTCCATACTCCCCCTACTCCTAGCCTTTTAGGGGTACAAACAATAGTAATTGGGGCCTAGTGTGGTTGTGTACGTGTGATATACATACACTTTTTTGGGATCATATTTTCTATTCCGCTATTTAATCAAAAACCTTTGGGGATCAGTTAAATTGGGGGATAGTCTGTGTTGGTACGTGTGAGAGAGATCCACCTTTCCAAGTTGTTGGGGTTCATCTCATACTTCTGAAGGTTTGAGGGTGCTGCCTGTTCCATACTCCCCCTACTCCTAGCCTTTTAGGGGTACAAACAATAGTAATTGGGGCCTAGTGTGGTTGTGTACGTGTGATATACATACACTTTTTTGGGATCATATTTTCTATTCCGCTATTTAATCAAAAACCTTTGGGGATCAGTTAAATTGGGGGATAGTCTGTGTTGGTACGTGTGAGAGAGATCCACCTTTCCAAGTTGTTGAGGTTCATCTCATACTTCTGAAGGTTTGAGGGTGCTGCCTGTTCCATACTCCCCCTACTCCTAGCCTTTTAGGGGTACAAACAATAGTAATTGGGGCCTAGTGTGGTTGTGTACGTGTGATATACATACACTTTTTTGGGATCATATTTTCTATTCCGCTATTTAATCAAAAACCTTTGGGGATCAGTTAAATTGGGGGATAGTCTGTGTTGGTACGTGTGAGAGAGATCCACCTTTCCAAGTTGTTGGGGTTCATCTCATACTTCTGAAGGTTTGAGGGTGCTGCCTGTTCCATACTCCCCCTACTCCTAGCCTTTTAGGGGTACAAACAATAGTAATTGGGGCCTAGTGTGGTTGTGTACGTGTGATATACATACACTTTTTTGGGATCATATTTTCTATTCCGCTATTTAATCAAAAACCTTTGGGGATCAGTTAAATTGGGGGATAGTCTGTGTTGGTACGTGTGAGAGAGATCCACCTTTCCAAGTTGTTGGGGTTCATCTCATACTTCTGAAGGTTTGAGGGTGCTGCCTGTTCCATACTCCCCCTACTCCTAGCCTTTTAGGGGTACAAACAATAGTAATTGGGGCCTAGTGTGGTTGTGTACGTGTGATATACATACACTTTTTTGGGATCATATTTTCTATTCCGCTATTTAATCAAAAACCTTTGGGGATCAGTTAAATTGGGGGATAGTCTGTGTTGGTACGTGTGAGAGAGATCCACCTTTCCAAGTTGTTGGGGTTCATCTCATACTTCTGAAGGTTTGAGGGTGCTGCCTGTTCCATACTCCCCCTACTCCTAGCCTTTTAGGGGTACAAACAATAGTAATTGGGGCCTAGTGTGGTTGTGTACGTGTGATATACATACACTTTTTTGGGATCATATTTTCTATTCCGCTATTTAATCAAAAACCTTTGGGGATCAGTTAAATTGGGGGATAGTCTGTGTTGGTACGTGTGAGAGAGATCCACCTTTCCAAGTTGTTGAGGTTCATCTCATACTTCTGAAGGTTTGAGGGTGCTGCCTGTTCCATACTCCCCCTACTCCTAGCCTTTTAGGGGTACAAACAATAGTAATTGGGGCCTAGTGTGGTTGTGTACGTGTGATATACATACACTTTTTTGGGATCATATTTTCTATTCCGCTATTTAATCAAAAACCTTTGGGGATCAGTTAAATTGGGGGATAGTCTGTGTTGGTACGTGTGAGAGAGATCCACCTTTCCAAGTTGTTGGGGTTCATCTCATACTTCTGAAGGTTTGAGGGTGCTGCCTGTTCCATACTCCCCCTACTCCTAGCCTTTTAGGGGTACAAACAATAGTAATTGGGGCCTAGTGTGGTTGTGTACGTGTGATATACATACACTTTTTTGGGATCATATTTTCTATTCCGCTATTTAATCAAAAACCTTTGGGGATCAGTTAAATTGGGGGATAGTCTGTGTTGGTACGTGTGAGAGAGATCCACCTTTCCAAGTTGTTGAGGTTCATCTCATACTTCTGAAGGTTTGAGGGTGCTGCCTGTTCCATACTCCCCCTACTCCTAGCCTTTTAGGGGTACAAACAATAGTAATTGGGGCCTAGTGTGGTTGTGTACGTGTGATATACATACACTTTTTTGGGATCATATTTTCTATTCCGCTATTTAATCAAAAACCTTTGGGGATCAGTTAAATTGGGGGATAGTCTGTGTTGGTACGTGTGAGAGAGATCCACCTTTCCAAGTTGTTGGGGTTCATCTCATACTTCTGAAGGTTTGAGGGTGCTGCCTGTTCCATACTCCCCCTACTCCTAGCCTTTTAGGGGTACAAACAATAGTAATTGGGGCCTAGTGTGGTTGTGTACGTGTGATATACATACACTTTTTTGGGATCATATTTTCTATTCCGCTATTTAATCAAAAACCTTTGGGGATCAGTTAAATTGGGGGATAGTCTGTGTTGGTACGTGTGAGAGAGATCCACCTTTCCAAGTTGTTGGGGTTCATCTCATACTTCTGAAGGTTTGAGGGTGCTGCCTGTTCCATACTCCCCCTACTCCTAGCCTTTTAGGGGTACAAACAATAGTAATTGGGGCCTAGTGTGGTTGTGTACGTGTGATATACATACACTTTTTTGGGATCATATTTTCTATTCCGCTATTTAATCAAAAACCTTTGGGGATCAGTTAAATTGGGGGATAGTCTGTGTTGGTACGTGTGAGAGAGATCCACCTTTCCAAGTTGTTGAGGTTCATCTCATACTTCTGAAGGTTTGAGGGTGCTGCCTGTTCCATACTCCCCCTACTCCTAGCCTTTTAGGGGTACAAACAATAGTAATTGGGGCCTAGTGTGGTTGTGTACGTGTGATATACATACACTTTTTTGGGATCATATTTTCTATTCCGCTATTTAATCAAAAACCTTTGGGGATCAGTTAAATTGGGGGATAGTCTGTGTTGGTACGTGTGAGAGAGATCCACCTTTCCAAGTTGTTGGGGTTCATCTCATACTTCTGAAGGTTTGAGGGTGCTGCCTGTTCCATACTCCCCCTACTCCTAGCCTTTTAGGGGTACAAACAATAGTAATTGGGGCCTAGTGTGGTTGTGTACGTGTGATATACATACACTTTTTTGGGATCATATTTTCTATTCCGCTATTTAATCAAAAACCTTTGGG
>NC_138770.1:281422275-281432275 GCF_965119305.1 Pelophylax lessonae
ATTTCAGTTTATGCCCCCGCCATGTCTACAGGATGCTTGGCTTTTCCTCCAGCATGGTCGTTGGCAGCCCTGGTTGGGTTGAGAGTAATGTCTCACTAACCTTACATAATGTTTAGATGAATCCATTGATGAGATTAAAGTTTCCCATGTGAATTTTTGAAGCGGAGTGGTAAAATATTTTGTCGTATAGGGGAGTAGATTAGCAGGCATCCTTGCCAAGGCAGACTAAACTGGTAATACATACAGTCTCAGGGGAAGGCAGCTCACATTAACTGCTAAATGAATATTTGACAAGGGCTCACTGTGAGGCATTATTACTACAAACGCGTCCCTACTGGACTTTTAAAGGGTCAGAGGGCATCGGTTCAATTAATTATTTATACCGCTTGTTCGTGCACGGCGTTATCCTGCAATTGACATGTTCTTACAGTTGGAGCTCTCTAGAGATCTAAAATTCTGGATATGAAATAATAAAAAGAGAGGAGTTGTATGGTTGAGGCATATAGGCTCTAGAAATAAATAGCTTTGATTTGATGCCTATCTTTATTAATTCGATTGTAGAAATTAGATTAACTAAGATAGATAGATAGATAGATAGATAGATAGATAGATAGATAGATAGATAGATAGATAGATAGATAGATAGATTTTTTATGGAATATGTTTAGTGTGGCCCAGTGAATTTGCAAGCTTTTTTTGCAATTGGCAATTATTTAATCAGGTTCATGACAAATTAAATTTGTGAATAACTTAAAAATGCCTTGCCTATCTGAAACTATCTATAGACCAACCAAAAAACTGGCTCTTTAGATTTTAGACATTAGATAAACTAAGATAGATAGATAGATAGATAGATAGATAGATAGATAGATAGATAGATAGATAGATAGATAGATAGATAGATAGATAGATAGATAGATGTACAAATATGTATGAAAGCATATGATATTATGTATAGATAGAGAGAGAAGAAGAGAGATCAATTAACTTATCTCAGAAAGGATATTTAGATGGATAGATTTTTAGAAGAGTCATATTTAGACGGGCACAGTGAATTTGTGATTGATAAGCATCTAGCCAGGTTCAGGACAGATTTCAGTTGTATTGGCTATTTGAAACTGTCCTAAATTAGCTACAAGCCCATTCCATTTTCTATTTTCAATATATCTTTATTGAGTTACCTTTATATTTACAGGCCCATTCCAAAAAACTACCTGTTTAGATTGTAAAAATTGGATAGATAGATAGATAGATAGATAGATAGATAGATAGATAGATAGATAGATAGATAGATAGATAGATAGATAGATAGATAGATAGATAGATAGATAGATAGATAGATAGATAGTCATGTCTGGCCCAGCGAATTTGTACTTGACAGTCATCTAATCAGGTCCAGGAGAAATTTCAGTTGCTTTGAATAACTGTATTTATTGCCTTTCCTAACTATCCTAAATTACCTATAATGCAACCTAAAACTACCACTTGAGAATATAGGATTTAGATAAAATAAGGGTGAGAGTTTTTCAGTTTTGTACATGTATCCTCATGTATACCAAGTTCTTTATAAAAAAGGGTAAGAGCGATAGATAGGTAGATAGATAGATAGATAGATAGATAGATAGATAGATAGATAGATAGATAGATAGATAGATAGATAGATAGATAGATAGATAGATAGATAGATAGATAGATAGATAGACTGGTCTAGCGAATATGTGCTTGACAATCATCTAATCCATTTCATGAGAAATTTCAATTGTTGTGAATAGTTCTCTTTGTATTAAGTATCTGAAACAATCCAAAATAGGCCAACCTAAAAACGACCGCTTTAGTAAAACAGCCCCCAGAGCTCTTTATAACGTATATAACTATAATTCACAAATGTAGTTAGATGTCGGGAAGGTGTAATTACCCTCCACTTTAGGCTTTGAAGCGTAAATACCATTTTATGAGCTGCTTGTTCTCCACCATTAATACAAGAAATGATCGCCTTGGGCAGAGGGCTATAGCGCCTAGCCGCCAGCTGTCGTACCAGCAACCTAAGGCCAGTAATAACATGAGTGATCCTCTCCCTTGAAAAGCTACCCAAATGTCCACATACACGGTCTGCCACACTTTCTTTTTCTCAGCTGCTTTTTATATTTAACATTGAAATGGCTTGTGTGTTTACAAATGACCCGGCCTTTTCATTTGGGATGCCTTCTTTTTTGTTGGAGATAAAAGATTTACAATAGGGGATCTGGCGTCGTGTTTTGACTCATTTTGTTGCTGGAGAAGATTTGGCTAAGGGTGAGGGTTGCTATTAAAGTCAAGAAGTAGTGCTTGTACCGTATACAGTGGTGTGCTGCTGCCTGGATGGCAATCACGTGACACTTCTATCTATATACACTACCATGAATTTGTACTGTAGGTAATTATGTTAAATGGCAATGATAGGAAAATAATTAGATCCAAATATCACACGTGTTTAATATATCAATACATTTTAGACCTATATATGACTTCTAGCTGTGTGAGTATAGATTCTCTGAGAATGCCTTATACCTCCAGTGGTTTCCAGTGGACTATCCTCCTGAGTTTTTTTTCCATCTGTGTCCAGGAAGATTAGTCCAGCACTAAGGTGTACCTTTTTGAAACTGAGAACTTTTTTTCTCAGTTCACTTCTTGGCAGTTCTCAGAAGAAAATTATCTCCTCTGGCACCCTGTTTATGAAGTGGAGAACTTCACTTCTCACAGGGAGAACAGAGGAGAAGTTTTTTTCTCTGAAAACAGCCGAGATCTGTGTTCAAGTGAATGGGCTGCCTGTAATATTGTGAGACATATATAGATTATAGCATGAGAAAATCACTGGTGCCTATTTATTAAGCAGTGATAAATTATCACTGCTGAGTACATGTACATCCTTATAGGAGGCCCCCACCTTCCCCCTACACAATATATATATATATATATATATATATATATATATGTGTGTGTGTGTGTGTGTGTGTGTGTGTGTGTGTATACATAAATATGTGGCAGGGGACATGTTTACTGTCTTGGGGGGTCTGATGGAGTAAGAAGGAAGTCAATAATTTTCCTTCTTCCCCCTGAGTTCTCCCTGGTTTCTGTCTTCTCTCCCCAATTCTCCACCTCCAGGCTGGTGAATCTGGGATTGTGAATTCTGGCACAGATCACAGTGAAGTGCAGAGATCGCAGCTTCATAAACTGGCCATTTCTGTGTCAGTCAATGACAGATTCTCTGTATGTGGAGATGATCAGTGGAGAACATGTTCTCTCCCGATTATCTCTTTTTCATATACCAATAATGATCGGAGATGAGCTGCCATCATCAGGATCTCTGCTCTTCTCTGTTTCATAAAGGGACACCTAAGATCCTAAACTCAGCAGAGGACCAGTGCTTGTGACATCACCAGGCCTTAGACTTTCACTTTTCCCACACATGAATCTGTCTGGTTAATTCGCACATATCCTGTCCAATATAAGTCTTGATCCTAAGTGATAAGCTCAAATGGCAATCCTTTTCTCCCAAAACAAGTGATCTTATCAATACAAATGCAGGTATCACTTTTACATTTAAAAAAAAGTATGTATATATATATATATATATATATATATATATATATATATATATATATATACCTTCTTATGTTCCCCCCTTTGCACAGAAAGAAGCTTTTGTTCCTTGTATGAATCATATGAATAACTATTTGCCTGGCAGAGTATTAAGAACATAAATGTGTGACTTGGCGTTAATGTACAGAGTGCTGCAAACACCAATTTTCCTATAGACTGAGGTGTACGTTTAGTAAACTGAGATAAGCCGAGATCTGGATGATCACGGCTTGTCTCAGAGCATTGCAGGTTTAAAATACTGAGAAGAGTAGTGGAGAACATAGTCTTCTCTTCTCATCTCAGTACACAAACAGCTTGCATTCACTGCAATAGAAACGGCCAGTTTAGAAACACATGATGTCACCTGATCACTGTGCTTCTCTTTGAAGATCTCCTCTTCCTACTTCTCCAGCTCAGAGGTGGAGATAGCAGGAAGAAATAGGAGATCTCTGCTGTGAATGTCCCAGTGCCCAAAAGTGAAAGTAAAAACTCTCCCTACTGCAGTGAAATATACATCAACAGCAGGTTAGAAACACATTAACTATACAATCACATATATATCTGTGTGTGTATATATATATATACTGTATGTACTGGTGTGTATGTATGTATATATATATATATATATATATTTTTTTTTTATTTCAGGTACTTATATAGCACAGTCAATTTACACAGCGCTTTACATATACATTGCACATTCACATCAGTCCCTGCCCTCAAGGAGCTTACAATCTAAGGTCCCTAATGCCTCGTACACATGTACCGATCGGCCGTCTTTTGTCCAGGGCTGTCCTGTCCGCTGAAAACTGCAAAAGACTGCACATGAATTTTGTCGGCCAACAACAGCCGACTGCAGAAGTGATGTCATGTGATGAATAACTTTCCGTGTGTTTTTTCTTTTCTGAGCATGCCCAGTCTTGCTAATCTGCTGTTTGTCGGCCGAATTCTGTACTGACTGGCGAACAATGAGCCGTTCTGGTGTTGGCCAACAAAAATTTTAATGCCTGCAGGACAGATTCTGTTCGGCCGAAAATGCGCTGTCGGCTGTCGAAAGCATCATACTAACAAGCATACAATCGGCCGATCGGTCGTCGGCCGAATATTTACGGCCGACGATCGGTACGTGTGTACGAGGCATCACTCACATACATACACAGCAGGGCCAATTTTTTATACAGGATCCAATTAACCTACCAGCATGTCTTTGGAGTGTGGGAGGAAACCAATCTGTCACGATTCAACCACGCCCACGGCGACTAGCTAAACGAGACGTGATGAATCGTGACTGGGCAGTATAAGGGGATAACGGAAATAAAGAAAATTCCTACTAAAGGCCCGTACACACGTACCGATTGTCGCAGAAAAGATTCGGCAGACGACCGATCGGCCAAATGTAGGCTTGTTAGTATGATGCTTCCGACAGCCGACAGCGCACTTTCGGCCGAACAGAATCTGTCGTGCAAGCATTAAAATGTTTGTATGCCGACACCAGAACGGCCGATTGTTCGCCAGTCAGTACAGAATTCGGCCGACAGACAGCAGATTTGCAAGACTGGGCATGCTCATAAAAGAAAAAACACAGGGAAAGTTAACCATTACATGACATCACTTCTGCAGTCGGCGGACAAAATTCGTGTGCAGTCTTTTGCACTTTTCAGCGGACATGACAGCCCGGGGACAAAAGACAGCCGATCGTTCGGCCGACGATCGGTACGTGTGTACGGGGCTTAAGTAATTAGATTGGTTGCAATACTTTCACAGCCTGCACTGCCTTCGGTCACCACTAGAGGGAGACTCCAGTCCAATCCAGCTGGCTGACCACACACAGGCAGATACAAATCTTACATACAATCTGATGCACTCTAAGGGTTGGGGAGCAGTCTAGCAATTACCACACACTACTAGGATTCCTCCAGCTATCCTACAAGCCAGAACCCCTGTGTTGATCACTCTTCCCACTGTCCCCACACCCACACACCACAAACGATAGCCTGTGGTCTGGTGTACAATCTGCATGCAATCTGCCAACATACAGTGCAATTGCATACAGATTGGCATGTATGTATGTATGTACTGTATGTATGTGTGTATATATATATATATATATATATATATATATATATATATATATATATGTGTGTATGTGTATATATATATATTTATATACTGTATGTATATATACCGTGCATGTGTGTGTGTGTGTGTGTGTATATATATGTTTTCATGTGTCAGAACATGTCATTACGAGTTCTTTTAAACTTTAGTTTCACTTTTTAAATTTAGCAGTGCCTGTAATCTCACAAAATCTCGCGAGATTACAGGCAGTCCACCCAGTTATACAGAGATCACGGCAGTTCTCAGAGAAAAAACTTCTCCTCTGATCACCCTGTGAGAAGTGAAGTTCTCACCCTTCTAAACTGGGTGCCAGAGGAGATATTTTTTCTCTGAGAACTGCCGAGAATTGAACTGAGAGAAAACTTCTCAGTTTACTAAACGTACACCTGAATTTTAGAGGACGAAATTCACCCAATATTGCCTCTTCATGGGGTTTGGAAGAAAGCGATGTGTCATTCCTTATTCTCCAAGAATTACGGTTTTCTAAGCTCTTACAAATTGCAAAATTGTAGAAGACAGAGCAATAATGAATGTATTAGAGGAAGCAGTGTATTCCTCGAGAGACCCTTATCATCTAGCAGCAGACCGACTGATCCCCCTGCTTTATGCTAATACACCGCATGACGTCACACCCTTCTTTTGGGGGGAATTAAATCTGGAAAATATTTAATGCCATAAATGTTATTTTTGACATTGTCTCTCGGATGGATTGTGCTAGAGGGCTGAATATATATATATATATATATATATATATATATATATATATATATATATTCTTCAGAGAGATGAAAGGAAACAAAAAACAGAAGTGCCCCTCATCTATCTGGATGAAGCTCGGGCTGGGTAGGCTGACGCACCTTTAGTAAATACCTCCCAGAACATCACTTCCCTTTTCATTTCTGTTTTGAGAACTGCAGATTTTTAGTATCGTGGGTTTTCTGCTAATGCCAGGCGCACATTGTTCCCCTGTATGTGTTCTGTACACAATGTATGTTAGTGGAAGTCAACAGGTCCAGAAACCAGCAATATTAGTACATAGACTGACAGCTATATTGGGGCACTCCATACCACAGGGGAATTTCTAGGGGATGAAAGATTCAGCACGACTTTGTAACTATTTTTGTGTAGGCTTGGTAAGAAGAAGAAGAAAAAAAAAAAAACCCCACTGAAGTACAGGTTTTCCCAGAAGTATAGGGGAAAACGAACGGTCTGTGGATGGTCTGATTCGATTCATGTTCATTTGTAAACTTCGCGGTTTACGGCCGATATTTATCGCCTTGAGTCACCCAAGGCCAGACATCTGCTTATAAACGTATCCTAAAGAAGTTTACACAGAAATGTAGTTGTGGGTCGGACATTTTACATCACAGCCCCCAGGTGGGAAATCATTTTCCTATCCTAATAGGAATTCCTTTCTTTCTCTTTCTTTCTTTCTTTCTTTCTTTCTTTCTTTCTTTCTTTCTTTCTTTCTTTCTTTCTTTCTTTCTTTCTTTCTTTCTTTCTTTCTTTCTATTACAGGACAGTTAATTAATTATACTATAATTACAGATAGCAATATGACTTCTTTAAGGCTCTATTCACACTGTCTTAAAAATAGCTGCTACAGGTAGATTTGCCTGTTGAAGCAGCTCAATGTTATCCTATGTGCCCATGCACATTAGGATGACTACAGGCATCATTTAAACTCAGAGTTTAGAGGCAGGACAAAACCCTTCTGGTTTGGATTTTTGATTGAAGCTTTCTGGAAGAAAAATGGTAAACACTCCTAAATTTGCCTAAATTTGTACAAGCTATGAGCGTTTTTTCTCTGCCAAGGGAACTGGTCTGTTTTTTAAGCCCGGTGTGCTTGGAGCCAAAGGAATATGCATTATTTACTTTCTTTTTTCTCTTTTTCTTTCAGTCATTCTTTTTCTCTCATTTTCTTCTGTCATAGAAGGATGGTTGTGTGTCAGAGCATTTTTACATCAAAACCCCCCTCCAAAAATAGAAAGATGAATTCTTTACATGTGTATTTTCTTTCTTTCTTTCTTTTCTTTCTTTCTTTCCTTCTTTTCTTTTCTTTCTTTCTTTCTTTCTTTCTTTCTTTCTTTCTTTCTTTCTTTCTTTCTTTCTTTCTTTCTTTCTTTTCTTTTCTTTCTTTCCTTCTTTTCTTTTCTTTCTTTCTTTTTTTTCTTTTATTTTCCTCTTTCTTTCTCCCTTTCTCTCTCCCTTTCTTTCTCTCTCTCCATTTATTTCTCTCTTCTTATCTTTCTACCTTCTTATCTTTCTCTCTTTTTCTCTCCTCATCTTTCTCCCTCCCCATCTCTACTTCTTTTCTCATCTATCTATCTATCTATCTATCTATCTATCTATCTATCTATCTATCTATCTATCTATCTATCTATCTATCTATCTATCTATCTGTCTGTCTGTCTGTCTGTCTGTCTGTCTGTCTGTCTGTCTGTCTGTCTGTCTGTTTGTCTTGAGTGGTTGTGAACCTCCATCCTGTGGGGAATTATTTTTTTATTCTATAAAATGTAGAAATATTCGTTTTCTTTTCTTTCTTTTCTTTTCTTTTTTCTTTTCTTCTTTTCTTTGTGTCCAACTTTCTCAAGTAGTACAGGATAGTCAATTAAATATAACGTAATTGCTACTGAAGGATGATTTGCACTATATTTGTCCTACTAAAAACATCTACATCTGGGGGATCCATAACACACACTTACTAATAATCTGGTGCACTCAGAATCTGCTGCAGCTGTTCATGGTAGCCAATCAACTTCTAGGTTCAACCTTTTTCAATTAAGCTTTGACAATAAAACCTTGAAGCTGATTGGTTTCTATTCAGAGCTGCACCCGATTTTGCACGCTTCAGTTTTAGTAAATAACGTACACACACACAACAAATTCCTCGGAACTTTATCTATGTTAATTAGCTTATATGTTTATAAACAGTCTCTTTATTCAAAAAGAAGCCATTGCCACTGCAGATAGATAGAGGAATATAACTCCTAACACCCAATCAAATGTTTAGCTTATGGTTGCCAGGTCGGTAGTTGCCATGGGTTGCTGTAGTTGTCAGTGAATATATTTGAAGGAGACGTTGTTAATTTTCAGCATAATATTTTAATGGGCCCTTTATGTGGACGCTGGTGGATTGGGGGAGAGCGCACTGAGATCCCCCAATAATCCCAAGGTCTGTGTGATTGTGGGATGAAAAGCAGGATGAAATGGGATGAATTGAGTCCTGTCAGAGATGTCTCTTCTCCTTGAACAGTGTGTACTGGTGAATGCCAGGAGCTGGGTTATCCAGTGCAGGTGCAGTGCTGCTGGGGGATGGGAAGGGAGGGAGGGGGGTCTGTGTGTTCAGCCAAAAAAGCACATTCTCTACAATAGACCACACACTGCCAGCCAGCATGGCATCAACTCACACTCTCAGAGTTTTTTTTCCACCCTCTTACACAGTTCCCAGTTCACAAAGTGGCTATACAGTACCACCAGCAAGGGTCCTTTAATGAACATTTGTCACTTGTATGACACACAATTTCTGTCAGTCTGTATAAGAAAGAGGGGGGCTCCTTACAGCAATAGACCTCTTATTAAATCATTTCTGTTTTTTTTTTTTTTTCCTTTTTCATTATTTTTTTAAATTTCGGATGCAGCAAAATTCGTACATTTAAACATGACCCGATCTAATGGATTGTAAGCTCTTAGGAGCAGGGCCCCCCTAATGCTCTTATATAGAATCGTATTGTTGCTGTGCTGTCTCCCTTTATATTGTAAAGTGCTATGAAAACCGTTGGCGCTATATAAATCGTGAATACCACTACTACTAATAAAAATAATATTAAAAATAATAATAATAATCATAATCATCATTATCTTTAAACAATTATCTTTAACAAATAATATACTATTTAATTTCCAATTCAAGCCCCCCATAATTTGCCTATATATGGAAGTTCACTAACCTAAGTTTAATGAAGAGTATATTGGCCAGGGTGGCAGCCAGCACCCCAGATGTGCCACCACACTGATCAGTACCTAGTTGAGGATTGCTTCCTAATAGAGTTTTCTTCTTGTCATTGTCGCCTCAGTGCAGGCCTGGGAGTCCTGGAGTAGATTAGGACCCTGCCTGGATTTGCTGGAGCATTGCACTGCGCAAATTGCTTCTTGTTTGCTTATAAAAAGCCATGTAACCGGAAAAAGTTTTATCACAGCACAAACGGCATTGCCTAGACCGGTGTCTCAGACCGTTAAGCAGGGGGAAAAATGACAACCAGGA
>NC_138770.1:281439775-281522275 GCF_965119305.1 Pelophylax lessonae
GTAGCTGAAGAAAATACATGAGCTTCTTTTTGGGCTGATTACCAGTGTTTTTGATAGATGTCAATGCCTGCCTCCAAAAACGCCTGAAAAAACGCCTGAAAATCACGGTAAAAATCGTGGTAAAATCGCGGTAAAAAACGCGGTAAAACGCTACGCTCAAGTGTGAATGCAGCCTAAGAATGAATGGGCTCTATTTTAGCTCAGAAAAAAAAAAAAAGCTGTACTGAGCATTTTTAAGCTGCAGTGTGCAAGAGGCCTTTCATTGGAGACATTCACAAAGGTGCGTAAACATGCGCTGCCTTCAGATCTGTAACGCAAAATAAAATAAAAAATCTGCGCCTGAGGACATGTGTGTACAGGTAGACCTGATGAAGGCGTTGTAAAAAAATGACACTTTATATATTTAACAGATCAACAAGTATTTATTGATAATTATGTAGAAAAAACATGCAAAAAAAAAAAAGTAAAATGCTTTCGCTTATTACCATTCGATACATTGTTTTTTATAGCTAAAATTGTAACTCTATATCCACCTGCTTTTTTTAATACCAAAATTATTTATTTATTATTATTTCAGGTACTTATATAGAAAATGCATCTTTTGCGTCCCTGTATACACATATACATATATGCGTTTACTTTTAAGCGCAAAAAATGCATGTCCTCAGATGCCAATTTTTTTTATTTTTGGTTTACAGCTCTGAATGCAATATATGTTTACACATCTGTGTGCATGTCCCTATTGAAAACAATACACCTGCATTCAGATCTGCAAACAAAAAAAAACTTTGAAATGTAATTTTTTAAGGCCTGTGTGCATTAGGGCTTAAGAAAATACGTGTTTAGATAAGTGCTAAGTCTTCTAGATATCATTTATTAAAGTGGAACTCCTACGCTCACTGAGGGTTAGCTGTGTTCATTCTCCCTCATCAGCAAAGGATGCTGGTTTGCTTGTGCACCTTTGTACACAGAAAGTGTGTTTGCATTGGGAAATATGGCCATGCTCTGTAGACAATCTCTGGGATGAAGCTTACTTTGAGCGCTCGGGTTACAAGTAAAGGATGAATAGCTGGTTCTGAATAATTTCCAGCACTGTATAAACAGTTTAAATGGGAATATGTTGGAAAAAAAATGTAGAACATAAAAAAAACAATTAAACTTAACATTTTAAAAGAAATGAATCCTTCCATTTGCGAAAGCTGATTATAATTATATTGTTGAAATGATAGGAAATTATAAAATATTATGACTTGGTACACTTAGAAACACAAAATACACTTTTTTTTTTTTACTAATTTTCCTTAAAATTCTGTGCACTTTTCTATTTTCAATGTGAACAAAGCTTTTTTGAAACGTATAAATTACACATGTATGTTTCCACACACTTGCTATTATTAAAACTGTACATGACAAACCTGAACTTTACTACATATTTATTAAGTCATTCCTGTCGGCTGTTTGCATGAATGCTGCCTTTGTGCAGGTGGGCTTTAACACTGAGTGGCCACATATATACATCCATAGGGAACGGTTTTCTGCACTGACAGCATGCTCATTGCGCACTCCCAGCACAGTAACTAAATTGTCATAAGAAGCTCCCAGTGCATTTTTGTGATCTGAAGCTTCCAATCATGTGACCGCTGTGACAGCCAATCACAGTGCTCATGAGATTGGAATACCCACCTCCACCTTCCTGCATTTATATTCTCCTACAGAGCAAGGGGGAAAAGGTGGGAAGGGGCTAAAGTAGTTGTAAAGACTCAACTTTATTTACCTTCTTTCATTCTTTGCATGAAGCTAAAAAACCTGTGCACAGCAGCGCCCCCCCCCCCAATTCATACTTGAGCCCCATCCCAATGCAGTGATGTGCACAAGAGCCTTAGCTCTCCTGGGTTTCTCCCTCCTCATTGGCTGAGACAGCAGTGGTATCCATTGGCTCCCACTACTGTTAATCACAGCCAGCGAGCCAATGAGGAGAGAGAGAGGGGGTGGAGCTGAGCTTTGCTCCGTGTGTGAATAGTTACACAGAGCAGTGGCTCAGGAGTGAGCCTGCTTGAGTGCCCCCATAGAAAGCTGCTTGCTGTGGGGCAACTCAGCAGGAGGGAGGGGCCAGGAAAATGAGGATTGAGACTGCTCTGTACAAAATCCCTGCACATGGCAGGTAAGTATCACATGTTTGTCCTTTTTTTTTTTTAAAAAGCCCAAGCCTTTAATATCATTTTATAAAAAGACTGTGGGCAAAGTAAAGAAAAAAAGACATCAATGACCCAGTCTGTCACTAGCTTTAATACAGCAGATTTTGTTTTTCTGAGTCCCCCGTTACATGGTTTTATCTGCTCTAAGCCAAACTGTCAAACCATCAAATGGCAGGTGTCATATTTGATCACATGTGCAGCACCATGGCAACTGCAGATTAAACAGTGGTTAAAATAGTTGTAAAGGCTCAAGTTTTTTTTTACCTTCATGTATTCTATGCATGAAGGTAAAAAACCTTCTTTGTGTACCAGCGCCCCTTATATATACCTGAGCCCCATCTTGATCCAGTGATATTCACGAGGGCAGTGGCTCTCCGGGGTCTCTTCCTCCTCATTGGCTTAGACAGCAGTGGAAGCCTACTGTCAATCACAGCCAGTGAGCCAATGAGGAGACAGCAGGGGGCAGGGCAGAAGCTGTGCTCTATGTGTCAATGAACACACAGAGAAGTGCCTTTGGTTGCCCCCAGAGCAAGCTGGTTGCTATGGGGGCACTCAGCAGGAATGAGGGGACAGGAGCACCAGTTGGGGATCCAAGAAGAGGAGGATCAGGGCTGCTCTGTGCAAAACGATTACTCAGAGCAGGTAAGTATAACATGTATGTCATTTAACAAAACATCGTCCTTTAACCACCTCCCACCCGGGCCATTGTAGATATACGGCCGGGTGGGAGTCTCGTCCTTCTGATCGGACGTTCCGGAACGTCCTTCAGAAGGAGAGAGATCGCACCGCCGCGGGCACGCGCAGTGGCGCGATCTCGATGTGCCTGTGTAAAAGCAAAAATTGACCAGCGCTATGGAGTGTGCGGTGAGGCGTGAAGGAATAACAGGTGTAAGCGGCCAACAACCAAACCCCAAAAGGGGTCAAGATATATGTGGAGTGCAGAGAAAGGTTGTAAACGGCGCTACCTTGTGCAAATAAATAATTAGATAGTAATAAAGTGCAAACTCTTATAACCAATAATAAATGAGAGGGTGTGTCCCATAAAACCGAAAGGATTAAAAAATTATATATACTGTGTATCAAGTGGGTACAAGTAAAATATCCTGGTGTGTGATGGATAAAACCCAGAAAGTGCTGAAGTGCAATAAATAAATAACATAGACAGTGTTTTTATTGTGATATACAAATAATTAAATCGTCCACTGTGGAAATAAAATAATCAAATATTGGTGAATATTCCTGGTACTGTTACTGTCAAAAGTGCAACATGCCAGTAAAAACCATATAGGTGAAGAAAGGTGAAGTCAGGGAATAATCCCATGTGAATAAATAGACCAAAAATAAAATGAGAAATCAGCTGCAATCACCTGTGTGACCACTAGGTGTCGTGCTGTATATACAACCTGCCCTAAACGAATGTTAGGCAAGATGGATCTTCAAAGGTCCCCCTCCACAATCAACCAAGCACCGATTGGCGAGTTTCCATATGGGGAGAAAGAAAGGGGGAGCCTCGTGAAGTATCAATCGTAAACTGAAGAAAAAGAACGTAGCATCCACTCACTATGAGAAGCCGTGGTAGCTGCCTCGCATCAGTTGCAATCGCCGGGAAGCTTCCGCGTTCCACAGCGGTGGAGTCTCAAACCGGAAGTGACGCTGTGACGCAATGGACCCGCCCTACGCGTTTCGTCATCGACGTCTGCTGCAGCGGCGTCACCACGGCGCACTCCCGGTCTTCTTATAGCCAGCCCTTGTCATGGCAACAGATAGACTGCCGTCAGCCATCTTGGTGCTCCGTGTTCGTTGCCGAATGGAGGCCATCTTACTACTCCCTGTATTGCTATAGGTGAGTATAGAGGGCGGCTTGTTTACATCATTTACGAAGCAGCTATTCACGGGGCTACTACGAGGACCACAGCATAAAAAATGTGTTAAAAATTGCAAAAGAAAAAGTATGTTTCTAAAAAGTATTTTTAATCTGGGGTACAACCTTTAATAGATAAAAAATTAAAAGTAAATATAATAAAATTATTGATCGTGCTAAAAGACTTAAAAACAATGTTAGGACACAGAGCAACAAGACTCGGCAGGAGGGCCCTGTGATTGGCCCTCCTGATCACATGACGGCTGTGTCCAATCACAGCCGTCATGTAATGTCAATACAGCCGTTGTAACGGCTTCGATCTCTTCTCCTCCTGACAGATCCTGTCAGAAGAGGATCGATTCTGCAGCCGGGGTGATCAGTGAGTATTTATAATTACTCACTGATCACAGGGGGGGTCTGTGCTGGTAATCAGATGATTGATTACCAGTGCAGCCCTGGGGGGAGGGGGTGCCACTAGAGCCATCAGGGATGCCCACCCATGACCACCAGGGATGCCCACCATGGCCACCAGGGATGGCAAACAGGGCTCAGAGAGCCTGCCAGTGGTGCCCCCCTATCAGTGCTGCCCACCAATGCCATCTATCAGTGTTGCCCACCAGTGCCCATTATTGCCATCTATCAGTGCCGCCCACCAGTGCCCATTATTGCCCACCAGTGCTGCCGATCAGTGCCCATCAGTGCCCCCCATCAGTGCCGATCAGTGCCGCCCATCAGTGCCACCTATCAGTGCCCATCAGTGCCGCCTATCAGTGCCCATCAGTGCCGCCGATCAGTCCCCATCAGTGCTGCCTATCAGTGCCCATCAGCACTGCCTATCAGTGCCCACCAATGCTGCATATCAGTGCTATCTATCAGTGCCACATATCAGTGCCCATCAGTGCTGCATATCAGTGCTACCTATCAGTGCCCATCTGTTCTGCATATCAGTGCCACCCCATCAGTGCCACCCCATCAGTGTCTCCTCATCAGTGCCTGTCAGTGCGGCGTCATCAGTGCTCATCAGTGCAGGAAAAAACGTATCTATTTACAAAATTTTCTAACCTAAACAAAAAAACTTTTTTTTTTTTTTCAAAATTTTCGGTCTTTTTTTATTTGTGCACCAAAAAAGAAAAAACCTGGCGGTGATCAAATACCACCAAAAGAAAGCTCTATTTGTGGGGGGAAAATTACACAAATTTGGTTTAGGTACAGTGTTGCATGACCGCGCAATTGTCATTCAAAATGCAACAGTGCTAAAAGCTGAAAATTGGTCTGGGAAGGAAGGGGGTTTAAGTGCCCAGTATTGAGGTGGTTAATATCACTTTAAGGTGGCTTTAAAGAATATGTTCTGCTTTAGGGACTTTTAGAAAGAAGCAAACAAATGTTAGCCTAAATCAAGCTAACTTCTTTAAAACAATTACAGCAATAGGGCTCTTTCACGCGGGCAGTCCGATCACATCCGCCTGTCAGTTTTTTAGGCGGATCTGATCGGATCCTCCATGCAGCTCTATGGGGCAGTGGGTGTCAGCGGAGACACCTCCGCTGACACCCGCTGCCATCCGCATCCGATCCTGTGCTGAAATCTGGACGGATGGAAACCCTATTTTTGCATCCGTTCAGTAATCGGAGCGGAGCGGATCTGATGAGAGCGGACAAGCGGTCCGCTCTCATCCGATCCCCCATAGAGGGCAGCGGGTGCTGAGACACCTCCCTCTCCACTCTGCAAGCGGAGACGGAGCCGTCATCCCCCCGGCTCAGCGGGGATCGCGGATCGATCCCCGCTGAGCAAAACGGATCCGTCTGCGGAGGCGGACCGTGTGAAAGAGCCCATAGTTTTGTTTTACTTAGAAAAAGAGGTTTAAAGCACATGATTAAAATCTGGCAAATGTAAGCACACCTGTCATTGATAAATGGTTTGTTGACAATCCCTCAAACTGATACCTTTGCTGAACAACTTAGCCTATTGAAGGAAGTGGAAAAATAACTGATCTCCTGGCAGGATCAACAGATAATAAATGTATGTTACAAGGATTCAGGAAAAAAACTACCATGTGAATGCTATTGACACTCTACATTAAATAGGTCATTTTTAATTTCGCCATAAAAATAAGGCTAATAAGTAAGTCTTGGAAATGCATGGATGTGCATATGAGTATAAGGCTACATTCACATGTGTGTAAACGTTTTACTGATCTGCATCATGATCAGTAAATACTTGTGTAAATTTTTTTTTTTTTGTCCAATACTTGCACCTGGCATATATGTATACATACTGTATGTCCTCAGATACAGATATTTACATTTTGTGTTACAGATCTGAATGCAGTGCATGTTTGCGCACCTTTGTGAATGTTTCCATTGAAAACAATGCGGCTGCGTTAAGATACGTAAATAATCATCTGGATACGTAAATAAAAAATGCTTGTAAACACATTTTTTATGGCCGTGTGAATGAAGCCTAAGGCCTTGTTCACACAGGGATGGTGTGCAGTGCACTCCATTAACATGCTCATATGAACTGTAACATTTCATTTGATGGTACTGTCCAACCTTATGCAACAACCTATAGCACACTTAAAAATAAGGCAGCAGTGCTTCAGAATTAAAGCATATATTTTAGGTTTACAGTTATGGTACCACAATACTTTTGTTGATACTGTTTTGGTGCTGCAACAAATTTATACCATCTGAAGCCTACAATGGTAAGTTAGAACCAAAAGTATATACCCAGAGTAAAGTAAGTATCGCCCATATAGTTCAGGAGATTAGAAGTGGTTAAAGAACAGTTGGGCATAGGGTCCTAAATTGAGTTTAGGGTTAGTTAAGTGTTAAGAAATAACTTGTAAGGTTAGGTTAGGGTTACATTTTAGTGTTGGGGGCAGGGCTGCTGTTAGAAATCATGGGGCCCCGTACAGCCTACCTGGCAGGACCCGCCCCCCCACCCTCGAATATCGCAAGACAATATTTTCACTAAAAATACACTCAAAATACAAACATAACAGAGAACCTGTGTGAATTAGCTCTTTTTTAAAATGATTTTTGACATTTTTTAAAACAAAATTATAATTTTAAAAAAGTGCTACAAATGTTCACAAGTATTTTAATTTAAAAGTTTAAAAAATTATTTATTACAATGTTTGATAAGTATTTTTTTTTTTTTTTACAGGACAGGGAAGCCTGCAGGGCTGAGGGAGGGGACAGCAAAGTGACAGGGGGGAGGGGTCAGAGGCAGGCAGAACACGGAGGGGGATCAGTGTCGGGGAAGCAATTACAGGAACGATGCCCCGTGTCTATGTCTCTCCCTGCAGCAGCTGAAAGCTGGCAGGAGGGGGGAGAAACTGGCTCTAAGCTGCTGCTGAGAGCTGCACAGGGCATCAATCTGTAATTACCCCTCTGCCTGAACGCACCGATTCCCCATGCTGTTCGGGCCCCCTGTGTGCCCAGGCCCCTTACAGAAGGACTGGTGGCCCCCCTATCAGTGGCCCTGGTTGGGGGTAGGCTGGTTAGCAGGAAAGACGTATTAAACCTTAGATGTAAGGTGACACTAGGTGTAAGGGATATGGGAATAGTCAAGGGGGGAGGCATGGGTGATAGTAGAGTGATAATGGAGTAATTTAGATTTTTGTTTAATGTCGTGTTTCAGGTTCTGAAACAATGGCACAGTAGGCACATAGTGTTAAAATGTATAAACACCAGTTTAAAAATGCATATTTATAATGTGCAATTTTAATTTTAGCTTAACAAAAAGTAGCATGTACAGTATATTGGCTATGTTAAAGGAATTAGGAAAGTTTGACTGCAAGCAACTTTGGGCATACATTCATCCATATGCATGTTAGCAGGTTATGGAATCATAAATATCAATCTAAGCTCCATTTATGTCATATTCATTTTTACTGCATTATTATTTATTCTATTAATATATTTTATACATTGCTTCCTAATTGCCTAAGTAGGTGAGTGACATAACAGAGCTGACAGCTTTCAAATACATATAGACATAAATATAATAATTCTGTGTATCATAAAACAATGCAATTTCTACATAGTTAGCTATTCTTGTAGTAGTATAAATATGCAGGCAATTAAAAATAATAGGAAGTGCAGATACTTATTTAATTTGATGATAAATTAAACTAACAACACATTTATAGTTTTTAATATTAACAAATAATTATGGGAAATGTTACAGGAGGTTTTTTTTTTTTTTATTCTATTGTAAATCATGTGTTCATAAGCCCCTGTAAATGGAAAAACCATGGTACTGTCATTGGAAAGTGTGCTCATAGCACTTAGCCATGTATGCCAGCACATTTGACATCAACCTGCCTGTGTTTCATGCTTGTTTTTGTTTTAGGCCTCATTCACATCTTTTCCGGGGCAATCCTTTAGAATATTATCAATGTGTGGTAAAAGAGGCTACCTGAACAATGCTATCAATTTATAATCAATCAGGCAGGCCGTCCAAATTTATAGTTCATGGTAAATCTAAAGTAGAATTTACAGGCAGATTGTAATGTGTGTGACTACCTTTCCAGGGATACCTGTGGGCCACATGTGGATCAAAAAGCACTGGTTGGGAGCCACTGCTGAATGTAGGCCAAGTAATCTATGTACCCACAATGCTCTCCTTTCTTTCTATTTCTTCTGATTTCTAATGTTGTACGTATGTTCACTCTTGATTATTATACAGTAATTACATTGTGATTGAAATTCTTTTACGTGTTTTCTCAGTGTTTACTCTTTATGAAAAGTACATGTGCAGTCTCATATATTTTAGTTTCAGGTGCCATTATACATACCTGTTATAGAGACGCTAATGAAGGACAATGCAAGGGGCAGAGATGGCTGTACAATGGCTGTGGTCCCCCAAAGTGTTATAGCTAAAGCAGGGTACACACTAGTAGAACATCTGCCGAAAATTCCCACCCGATGTGAAATCGTCCGATTTTCGCCTAGTGTGCACACAACTTTCAGCAGCCGATGCCGACATTTTCAACAAAAAAAAACGGAGGGACAAACACCAAAATTTTTTTCGTCCGTCCCCAGACGACCGATTTTCGTTTAATGTGTATGCAGTACGTCCGTGAAAAATCGGATACGAAAGACCGCGCATGTTCTGAAGTTGCTGACAACCCGGAAGTCTAGGAACAAATGTGCCAAAAAAAAAGAAAAATCGGACGAGAAATTTCGTGAACATTTATGCACTGTCGACTAAAAACGGTAATGAACGCTGAGAAGACAGAGAAAAATCGGAGGATATTTCGTCCGATTTTTGTCAAGTGTGCACGGCCCTTAAGTGGAGCGTCATGTGAGCAAAATGGATCATTACTGACTTTCACAGTTTTCCTAAATTTTACTCAGTGGACACTCTAAGAGCAAATTGACAATTACGATGATCATGAATGGGGACCTTTATGATTAAGGCACTTCTGAGTTGTGGTATTACATATGGTGCAAAAGAGATTATTGGAAAAAAGTATTAAGCAGTGATGCAGCTTCAGCTATTGGGAACTTGAAACTTTGAGGAAAGGGAGGACGCTATATAGCCATGCATTTTGCCTTGTGTGGTACAACCTGCTTCTATTAATCATGGCATAAAAATGCATTGGGGATGATTTACTAAAACTTGAGAGTGCAAAATCTGGTCAACCTCTGCAGAGAAACCAATCAGCTTCTAAGTTTTATTGTCAGTGCAACATTTGATGAAGCTGTGCATGGTAGCCAATCAGCTTCCAGTTTATGGAAAGGGGGAAGCTTGGGGGAAGGGGGTCTGCTCAGTGGATAGACATGTACATTCAGTTGAGAAGGCAATGGGGTTGATTTACTAAAACTAGAGAGTGCAAATTTGGTGCAGCTGTGCATGTAGCCAATCAGCTTCCAACTTCAGCTTGGTCAATTAAGCTTTCTCTAGTAAATCAACCCCATTGCCTTCTCAACTGAATGTACATGTCTATCCACTGAGCAGACCCCCTTCCCCTCAGCCTTTATTTCACAGCAACAGATATCAACTTGAAAATACAGCCTGTGCATTCTTACCCCAACCCAGTTGGAGTTCCTGCAGAAGTAAAAGAATATACATAAACATACCAGGGGGAATTAATAAAAGTGTCTGAGACAAACTTTGTCTCAGCTAGAGTGCAGATTTTAAAAATTCAATTTATAAGTTGTCTGGAAAAAAAGATAGAAGCTGTTGAGATAGAACCTGTCTCAGACACTTTTTCCTAATCCCCTGCACAGTCTTCTTCCAGTCCAACTGAAATCAGCCAGACTGGATAATGTTCACCTCATGTCAATGGTAATAACATGTATGGACACTGTTATAAAATAGCTCTTTGGCCTTATAGCAGCCAAACCATTATTTAAAACAAGGCACATTTATAAAGCTTAGGTTGTGCTTTCCAAATTTACCTTACTTAGTACTGCAAAGCCCAAAATAATTTACATTTTAAGAGGAGAAGGACCCAGTCATGTGAACTGTCAAGGTCATGTGACTGACCTTAACCTCCATGAAGCATCCACTGCAGCATTGCACAGAGAAGATTCTGTGTGACTCTAGATTTTTATTTTTTGTCAAAACCTAATTAACCACTTTACCACTAGAGGATTTTGCTGTCTTACGTCTGGGCCACTTTTTGCGATTCGGCGCTGTGCGACTTTAACTGACAATTGCGCGGTCATGCGACGCCATACCCAAACGAAATTTACGTCCTTTTTTTCCCACAAACAGAGCATTCTTTTGATGGTATTTGATCACCTGTATGATTTTTACTTTTTGCGCTATAAACAAAAATGAGCGTAAATTTTGAAAAAATAACAATATTTTTCAAATTTTTTTATATGAAATTCCCCCCCCCCCAAAAAAATGTAAAAATCAATTTTTTTTTACATTTTTGGCCAATTTGTTTTCTGCTACCTATGTTTGGTAAAAAAAATCACAATAAGCATATTTTGATTGGTTTGCGCAAAAGTTATTGCATTTACTAACTAAGGGAAAGATTTCTGTCATTTTTGGTGTTTTTTTTGGCGGCGATCTGCGATTTTTTTTGCGGGACTGGGACATTGCGGCGGACAGATCGGACCCTTGACTGACATTTTTGACACTTTTGGGGGTACCAGTGACATTACTGCAGTAATCAGTGCTATATATATGCACTGTTACTGTAAAAATGACACTGGCAGGGAAGGGGTTAATTTTATTGGAGAGGGAGGGGTTAATGTATGCCTGGTGCTTACTAACGTGTGTGGGGGGAGGTGACTGTGTGACACAAGGACAGATGGAGGGTTCAGCTATGCTGAACCCTGCAATCTGACCCTGCCTGTCACTTAGGAGATCCGCCCGCTTGTGTTTACACAAGCGGGCGGATCTCCACACTCGATTCCCCGACTATCGGGGAAGAGCAGCGGCGATCGCCGCTGCTCCTCCCCTGGCCCAACTCCCGCTGTGACTGAACGGGGAGTGTCGGTGTAGGTCTACGTCGCCAGACGATAACAGACCACTTTGCCGCAGTAGTGCTTGAGTGAGCAGACGGCAAGTGGTTAAACAAGCTAAAGTTAGAAGTTGATTGGCTACAATGTACAGCTGCGCCAAATTTTGCACTCTCAGGTTTTGGTAAATCAACCCTACAGCATCGTGAGTGAGTTGTAAAATGTAGGTGCAGTGTGGAGTAAATACTACAGTGTCCTTCATAGAGGGGTTTCACTCTTCATTTTAAATAGAACCTTTGTAAGATTGTATGCACTCATAATTATGTCACTTAAAAACAGAGATGTATAGTAACTAAGTAGAACTACTTCACTACTGTACTTAAGTACCGAAAGGCAGTATCTGTACTTTCCTAGAGTAGAATTTTTTTCTCCTACTTCCACTTTTACTTTATTTTTTTTTCTGCATAGTTACTCGTTACAATTATAAAAATTACCACTGCCAGAACAGTAGATGGCAGGTTTCATGAAGCTCAAAACATGTGTATTATCAGCGCATACGAAAATAAATGCTACTGTATATATAAATAAAAGCTGCATTTGAAATAATAAAAAACAATATGATGTTCAAACTTTTGACTTCTTTCTTTAATAACTACATAACACAGTACTTGTACTTTTACTTTCAGTACTTGAGTAGCAATTTTTTTTTCAAAACTACTGGTACTTTTACTTTCAGTACTTGAGTAGCAAAATTTAAAAAAAAACTACTTGCAATACTTAAGTACAAAAAATGTTGAATACTTTAGTACTTCTACTCAAGTCACTTTTTGATCGAGCACTTCCACTTCTACTCAAGTCACTTTTTGTTCGAGCACTTGTACTTTTACTCAAGTATGGGTTTTGAGTACTTTATACAACTCTGCTTAAAAAAAGTTTGTAGCAGAACTCCGGAACAGGTGAAAAGTTTTGCACCGAACAGCAAACTCCAAGGCTTATATGCAGATAAGTGGCCATATAAGGGTATGGGGGTCTGGGTACTGCCCTAGGGGACATGTATCAATGCAAAAATATTTTTCAAAAACAATAATGTTTTTTAGGAGCAGCGATTTTAATGATGCTTAAAGTGAAACAATAAAAATGAAAAATTCCTTAAATATAATGCCTGGGGGGTCCCCTTAGTCTGCCTGTAAAGTAGCGCATCTGTAGCATGTATAGAACATACTGCAGCAAAATTACATTTCTAAAGAAAAAAACAAGTCAAATCACGTTTAAATTGACTCACGGTTGCAATTGCTGGCACCTGGCTATTTAAAAAAAAAAGAAAGAAAAAAGAAAATGGTGTGGGGTCCCTACCCGAGGATCTGGTATTCATTTTAAGGGGAAACCCACAACAAAAATAAAGGAAAAGGGGCATGGGGCTCCCCAAAATCCATACCAGACTCTTATCCGAACACGCAGCCTGGCAGGTCAGAAAAGGGGGGGGGGTGGAATGAGTTAGCACCTCCCCTCCTGAACCATACCAGGCCACATGCCCTCAACATGGGGGGGGCGCTTTTGGACAGTGTCCCCTGATTTAGATCCATCATCAATCACGATACCCGCCGCATCGTTGACCCAAAAACAAAAAAAAAAACACTCCGCCCACTGTGAAGGCAAACCGCTGAATGGCTGGCTTGCCGTTTGACAGTTTTTATATAGATAAGGTTGGGGCCACCCATGACGTCACCTGGTGGCACTGCCCCCTTGTGACCTCACCAACCAGTTCATGCTGGGTCTGTGACATCACAAGAGGGCGGTGACACCAGGTGACATTGCTGGTTGTCCCGCCCCTACCTATATATACATATATAAGAACTGTCAAACGGCAAGCCAGTCATTTGGTGATTTGCCTTCACGGTGGGCGGAACAATTTTTATCTTTTTCGGGTCGGCAGTGCGGCGGGAGTCGTGATTGACAATGGATATACATTGGGGGACATTGTTTTTTTATTTTTAATAAAGGAATTGTCAAAATCCTGTCTACAGTTTTTATTTATTTTGACACTGTTTTGGTGAAAGGTAGGGCTACTGTGTACCCCATACTCATTCACATAGGGGGGAGCAGAATTTGGGGGTCCCTTGTTAAAGGGGGCTTCCAGATTTCCGATAGGCCCCCTGCCCGCAGACCCACACAACCACAGCCCAGGGTTGTGGGGAAGAGACCCTTTGTCACGTACCTGGTTCTGAAGCCGAAATAGTGTGGGGATCTCTCAGTAGGTAGATACCAGATGAGGTGAGCAGTAGGACCCAGTGGAGCTGATGATGGTGCAGACTGCACACAGCAGGAAACAGGTTGCAGTTTTAAGGTGCAGTAAGCTAGATACAGCAAATACGTATTGCAGGCTGGAGCAACAGGTAAGTACTGCAGGTAGGCACCAGGGCGAATCACAGCAGACAGGGTGAAGCAGGAAACGTAGTCAGAGACTAATGCTGAGGTCGGTAAGCCAAAGTAATACACAGGAAAGGAGACAAGAGCAGATCCATGGGCAATCCTAGGTCAGAGCTGGGGGAGAGACAAGAGGTATCCAAAGGCAGGCCAGGTCGGTAACAGGTGATCAGAAGCATAAGCACACACACAGGAACAGGAAGCAGGAAGCTGAAGATGAGTCAGCAATGTCTATGTGGTGCAGTCACTCTTGTAAAGGCCAGAGGGCACCAGGATCTGACAAGCATTGCGTGAGAAAGCACACACACGTCTTTACTGTGGTGAACGTGCGTTCAGAATACGCGTGCACGCATTTGTGCGAGTGCGGCCATATTGGAAGTTGGCCACCATGCCAGGCCTACGGGCAACTCTCCTCTGGCTAGTCTCCTGACACCCTTGTCCACATAAACAAGGGGTCAAGGTGCTTTGGAGTTGGGGGGCAGAGCCCCCCATATTGAGGGCATGTGGTCTGGTATGTTTCAGGAGGGGTGGGAGGTGCTCGCTCGTCCCCCCCTTTCCTGACCTGCCAGGCTACATGCTCTGATAAGGATCTGGTATGGATTTTGGGGGGACCCCACACCATTTTTCTTTTTTAATTTTCATATGGCGTTCCCCTTGAAATCCATACCAGACCGTTTATTTCTTTCTTTGTTTTAAATAGCTGGATGCCGGCAATTGCAACTGTGAGTCAATTTAAATGTAATTTGAAATGACAGTTTTGCTGCAGCATGTTCTTTACATGTTACAGATGTGCCACTTTACAGGTAGACTAAGTGGAACCCCCAGTCACTATATTTAAAGGAATTTTTCATTTTTATTGTTTCATTTTAGACATCATTAAAATCACTGCTCCTAAAAAAAATTATAGTTTTTTAAAACTTTTTTCATTGATACATGTCCCCCAGGGCAGTTACCGGGCCCCCATACCCCTTTTATGGCCAATTACATATTAGCTTTGGAATTGGGAACTTTTGAATGATGTTCCGGTCCCTTAGACTTCAATAAGTTTGTGGTTGGGGGCAGAACTTTTCCCCTGTTTGGGAGTTCCGCTGCCAATCGAACAGGGGGAGGTCCAGCCCATCTCTATTACTAAGTATGAGCATTTAACACGGCAGTCACTACAAAATGCATTGAACAGTATTAATCCCTTAAGAAATCCAAAATGAAAGTGTATCTGAACCAAAAACCAACAATTTAATAAACTATTTGATGAAAAAATGTAGCGCAACCTCTAACTACATAACACCAACAATAAATGTCCCAATAGAAAAATCCAAAACAGATGATTCTGGAATGTGCTTCCATCCACTACTATCCGCTTTCCTCATAAAACTTACATTCCTGAAACACCACACAATGCAATACCCATGCTCAGTATATGCTCACCTCCAGACCAGACCCTGAATATCAATCAAGGGTCAGATGCACCCATGGGGGTGGAGCTACATCAGTGAAATCATTTGATGGCCATCTTGAGGTTGGCAGAGTCTGTGGTGAGAGGAGAGCTGCCTCATTGTGTCATGCACATGCTTGTAAATGTTATATATATGTTTATTGTAATTAACGTCCTTACATTTTCCGAGAGCACTATTAGTTTCCATTTCTTTGCATAAGTGATTATTCAAATCAGAGGAGAGTGGAGGAGACAAGAATTGTATGTGAGAGCCATCTGATTAGAGGCCCATGAGGGGGCAAAAGCGCATCTGACCCTTTACTGATTATCAGGGTCTGGTCTGGAGGTAAGCATCTATTGAACATGGGTACTGCATGTGTATCACAGGTGTTTAAGATTTATGAGCATGTGGATAGTACTGGTGGATGGAAGCACATTCAAGAATCATTCGGTTTTGGATTTTTCCATTGGGACATTTACCGTATTTTCCGGCGTATAAGACGACTGGGAGTATAAGACGACCCCCCTTTTTTCAAGTTAAAACATAGGTTTTGGACTATACTCGCCGTATAAGACTACCCCCCTTCCGAAGCAAGGCAACACCATTGAAAAACATCAAATTTCTCATAGATCTCCAAGGTACCCCAAGTACTGTAATACATGTAATCTCTCATAATATCTCCAAGGTACCATAAGTATAAGTATTACCAGTAGATGTAATCTCAGGACGCTGGTTGTGTAGGAATCCTGTACCGGTATACCGTATGTACCGTAGTCTCGGCTACATACAGTATACCGCGCTAAGCCAATCACAGTGAGCGATGTATTCTATTATTGAATGCAAAGCCTGCTGGGATTGGCAGAGTCAGAGAGGCGGGCTGATGTTACTCCGCCAATCCGAGCAGGCTTTGCATTCAATAATAGAATACATCGCTCTCCCTGATTGGCTCAGGGTGGTACACTGTATGCAGCCGAAGCTATGGTACATACGGTATACCGGTACAGGATTCCCACACAGCCAGCGCCTTGAGAGATTACATCTACCGGTAATACTTATACTTAGGTTACCTTGGAGATATTATACTCGGCGTATAAGATGACCCCCCATTTTTGGGGGATTTTTTTGAGGTTCAAAAGTAGTCTTATACGCCAGAAAATACAGTAAAATGTTTTATTTTTGGTGTTATGTAATTAGAGGTTGAACTACATCTTTTGATCATATAGTTTATCTAGAGGTGGAGTGAAACCACTTAACGGTGTGAGCAGCAACCTGTGGGAAAGATTGGTTGCCATTTTAATTCATTATTTACACTATATATAAGTGTATTTTTGTGGGGGGTGACTGGGCTGATTGCTTTTTTAACTTTCAACAATTTAGTGTATTGCAGTTTACCAATCCTTACATTTGGTGGCTGCATTCATTTTCTTTTTTAGCCTTTTTTTCCTTAATGATGATCTTGCCAGAAACACGCTTTCTGTCTTATGGGCCATACACACTATACAATTGTCTTTAGATTTTTTTCCTTTAGATTTACCAAAACCATATAATATGAGGTCAAATCTAAACACTTTTAATTTGTATGCAATCAGGCAGGACCTTGCACTACATAGTTGAAGGTAAATCTAAAGGAAATCTAACAACAAAAGTTGTATAGTGTGCAGCCAGCTTTAGGGTGGCTCCACTCACTCCTCCACTCTATCTATGGAGGAGCAATGTAGCTACCTTTCAACAGAAACATTATCAACTTATGGAGAGAGTAGTGTAACTAGCAGATTAGACTTTACATATGTGATTAACACCTTAAAGCGGAACAGGTGGCTCTTTATTATATACAGTACATAGCATGTTTCTTCTGTAATAACAAATACTTACCTGCCTGCTCCCAGTCTTCTATTGAATACACACTAAGCTGTGCATGCGCAGCTCAACATGCATTCCTGGCACACTCCAGCTGTGCTGAAATGATGGACTCTCTTTTGTATAGGCAGGATGATGTCATTCTCTGACTGGCCAATTAAGAGACTAAAACCCAGCATTCAAATGTAGCCCGGGGAGAAGATGACAGCAGCCAACAAGGGATTTAACCTCCACATAACTGGAATGAGGAGATGAGTATTTCTGGGGAATTACGTTCTGCTTTAAGAGGGTTTAAAAAAAGAATTGCTAGCAGGATCACCAAGTGAAAATAAAAAAAGCCTGTGAAAAAGAAATTTAATATAACCACCACATCTAAGGACTGGAAAATATATTAAAGCGGAAGTAAACCGATTTAACAGTTTTAAAAAACAGTTACATTTGCGGTACATGACGGGAATGTTACCCGTCACATTGGTTGTGCTCTCAGGCAAACTGTCAAACTATCCAATGGCTGGTGTCATAACTGATCACATATGTGACAGCATCACGGCAGTTGAAGATTAAATAGAGGCCAAGATAGAAGCTTCCTTGGCTGAAAGTGATAAGAATGTTTACTTCCACTTTAAAGTGATATCAAACCTAAGTGCCGGTTCATACGTGTGCGGTTTGCGAGATCGTATGTAATTCGGAGCGCACTGCTCCTTCATTACATGCGTTCTCATGTGTGGATGCGAGGTCAGCCATACACTTTGTATGGCTGAATTCGCAGCGCATCCGCAGCAAACTCACACATGAGGCTTTTTTTGAGCCGCATCAGAATCGGATCGTACACTGGTTCACACTTGTGCGATCCGATTCTGTGCGAACTTGCAGATCGCACTGCGATATGCGATCGCAACTGGGGGTGTCATTAACTTTTAATTGACACCCCCTGCGTATCGCATATGGCAGTGTGAACTGCCAGATGTGCGGATGCGGGAACATCCTGCATATTCACAGCGTTCCCGCATCGCACAAGTGTGAACCGGCACTTAATCATCTTTTTAAATAATAAAAATGTTATACTTACCTGCTGTGTGCAATGATTTTAAACAGAGTAGCCCAAATCCTTTGCTCCCCCTGCTATCAATCTGCCCTGTGAGGAGGGAGAGAGTGGAGAGAGCCGCTGCTCTTGTGCACATTGCTGGATCTAATTCGGGCTCAGGGACTGAGGGGGACCCTGCAGCACAGAAGGTTTTCTACCTTAAAGCAGAGAATGAATAAAGTATAACTAAAGGCAATTTTTTTTTGAGTTTTGGATAGAGTGGAGAAGGAGAAGAATACATGTAGTTTTTATTATTGTTTATGCCCTTGTTAAGGAGATTCACCCTCTCTATTTGTCCTGTATTGAAAGTGAAAGATAAAAGAAAATCCCACATTTTTGGTTGTCCCCAGAAAAGTAATAAAGGAGAAATCTTCCAATAGGGACACTAGCTCTGGTGACCTGGGGGTCTCTAAGGAATTCCCTTAATTTTCAGGGATTTTCTCTCACTTTCTGTTTGGCCGTGGGACAGGAAGTGAAGAAAAAGCTCCCAAATGGTGAAGGAAAATCTGACAGGGGTTATAACCCTCCCTTGCTCTATCCAAAATGAAAAAAAAGTTTTGGCCTATAGTTCTACTTTAACCACTTGCCCACCGCGCTGTAGCTAATATACTGTAGGGCAACAGCATGGCTTTCTAGTTTTGGGAGGGTGTCCTAGGACATCCCTCCAAAAACGTGCTTCCTGCGTGCCTCTTGGGGGCGCCCATCAGGAAGTGTCTGTGATTGCTGTGTCACACAGTAGATCACAGATTGGGCTACAGGGCCAAACACAGTGGCCCTTTACCATGTGATTAGCTGTGCCCAATCACAGCTGTTCTCATGTAAACAGTCTTGCTGGCTATCAGCGATCCTTTCCTCACACAGAGACAGCATGTTAAGAAAAGAGAGCCGATCTGACAGGGCACAGTGAGCACAGCATTAACACTGATAATCAGGGCACTGATTATCAGTGCAGCCCCATCAGTGCAGCTTATCAGTGCCCATTAGTTTTACTTATCAGTACCCATCAGTGCCCATCAGTGCAGCCTCATTAGTGTCCATCAGTGCAGCCTCATCAGTACCCATCAATGCACATCAGTGCAGCCTCATAAACGCACATCAGTGAAGAAGAAAAATTACTTATTTGAGAAATTTTATAAATTCTTTTACTTTTTGTGTTTATTTAGCAAAAAAATAAAAACCCCAGTGGTGATCAAATATCACCAAAAGAAAGCTCTCCCTGTCTCAAAAAAATTATAAAAATATAATTTGGCTACAGTGGTGCGTAACCGCGCGTTTGTCATTTAAGTGTGACATCGCTGAAAGCTGAAAATTGGCCTCAGTAAAAAAGTGGCGAAAGTGCCCGGTATTGTAGTGGTTAAGGTACAAAACCTTAAAGCTTTGGAACCACTTTATTTTTAGGGGTTTAGATATGCTTTAGGGGTTAGATGACATCGTTGAAAATGGTGCATTGACAACACACTCCCAAATTCCTGAAACTCTTACATACAGCTGCTCTAAAAAAAATTCAGTCACATTGATAAACATAACTCTGTATTTTACAGATGTACACTAGCCTCCACTTGCTTTGGAACACCATTTATTCATTTTAGCAAAAAAAAAAAAAAAAAAATGTAGGACTAGCCTCTCCTCCAATCACGTAATGCGGAGAGAAGTCCTTGGGACCCCCCAGGCCTACACCATGGTCCACACTTTAGGAATGAGCCACAAAATGCAGTGTAGAGTAACATTGCAGTGTCCAATAGATAGCAGTATCTCCTCTCTGCTATAATTAGGCTACTTTGTGTGTTCTTCACATCCAGCGTGATGATGGGCGTCCGCAAAGCACTCTAAAAATCTCTCTATATTTGGCAGTATATATTTTAAAATTCTACATAGGTATTACATGTTCTCAGTTTAATTTAATATGAAACAGCTGGATATTCACAGCTATGTATTCAGAAAATAAAATTAGATCTATAACCTCTTCACATCCAAGTTTCACGTTTGCAGTTGTGCGTGTTTGTTATGGCTCTTTTTTTTTTTTTTCATATGACGACTCATTCCTTTTATTAAATTTTTTTTTCTTCTACCTAAATACTCTGCAAATATATGGTTTGAATTCCTGGTGCCCTACACATAATTCTATTATCATGGATGCATATTGGTCACAATTTTGTTTATCACTCTAAAGATTTATACACACTATAGAACGTTTGCTGTTCGATTTCCTTTAGATTTACCTTTTCTATGTAGTGCAAGGGCCTGCCTGATTGCATACAAATTGAAAGTGTTTAGGGTTGACCTCATATTATATGTTTTTGGTAATTCTAAAGGAGAAAATCTAAAGAGAATTGTATAGTGTGTATCCAGCTTTAAGCCTCGTACACACGCGTCTAAATTCGGCCGGGAATTTTCGTCTGACGACCGATCGGCCGTTTTTCAGCTTGTTAGTATGATGCTTCCGACAACCGACTCCGACTTTTCGGCCAAAAAAATTCTGGTGTGCAGGCTATAAAATTTTTGTCCACTGTCAAAACCCGTCCGATTTTCGTGCAGTCAGTACAGATTTCGACAGGGAAAAATCTAATGAGCAAGACTGGGCATGCTCAGAGAAGAAAGAACACAAAGAAAGCAAACCAACACATGACATCACTTCTGAAGTAGAATTCTGTCGGATGACAAAATTCGTGTGCAGTCTAGAGAGCACATTCCAACAAACAAAACACCACTCTGGACAAAAGACGAACGACCGGTCGGCGGAAATTCGTTGCGTGTGTACGAGGCTTTAGCCACTCAGATTTTTCAGTTGCAACTTGTGTAATTTGCATTAACCCATAACAACTAATTATCTGTCATTCTACTGAATATAAAGGTAAATTCTGGTTGCTACAGATTTTTGCACTTCATTACTGCATTTATTTGTGACTGTATGTGCATTCAGCACAGCTATTTAATTTCATTCTATGCTATAGTGTCTATGCTGCTAACCATGATCAGTTTACGTTGTTGCTAACGTGAGGCTATACAACTTGTAGCTCGGTAGCTCTTGTGGAACTATATGCCTCAGGACATCAGAGTGCCACAGTCTGGGTGTTGTGTTATCACCCATAGCTATGCACCCTTCGTGGTGTAAAGAGCAGACATTGCAATGCATCCTGCCTTAGCACATTTGTCGTCAGTGCTGTCAAAAGATTACTTACTACATAATTAGCTAGGAAGAGCCCAGCACTATAGGTGCACTGTGGGATAAAGCAGTCCGGCTATAGGTTTTGGCAATTTGGGGGCCCCAGTGCTGGCTCTATACTTAAGGGAAGTTCGCACGCTGATCAGGTAACAGCAGAACAACAGGACTATTGGAGTGGGGTGGTTATCTCTGCTTTCTGCAGATCACAGTTCTGGCACTCCCGGCTTGTCATTGTGTCCTCTCATAGAATGACATCCTCTTAAAACTCACAGGATCAGGCCATGACTAAAGTTTCACATGTGACTGATGGAAACATAAGACACACACAAGGTATGCCTGCAATATATATATATATATATATATATATATATATATATATATATATATAGCAGAAATAACCTTTTCCAGGTTTTTTTGGTGAACTTTTCAGTATTTTACTAAATTCTCGAAAGTCCACGATCACCCATTTAGGGCATCTGCAGACACTGCCACCTGATACTTGATAGGGAATGGAGTGACATATAAGAAAACCTTATAAAGTTCTCTTTGTTCTCCCCGCTGGAGCTGTAGGTGTCTGCAGTGGGACCCCCCACAAATAATCGCAACGCTTTATTTTAGGAAATGGTGGCCCGAGTCAGATTGTGCCTGTATGACTGACAACCCTCTAATGTCTACAGTAATGTTAAGACATGGACAGTTGTTCCTAATCACAAGTTATGTTGGGTAGTTTAAACTGATTGGGCAGAAATAGAACAAGATTGTTCTCTCAAACTGCTGTTATTGTATAATAGCATAACTCTAGCCAAAACTTTTTTTTTTTTGTTTTTGGATAGGAGGGAAAGGGCTAGAACATCTGTTAATTTTAGATGTCTTTTGTGGCAGTTGTAGTTTTCCAAGTCTTTGAATAAAGCCAGCTATAGACGGTTCAAATCTCAGCCGTTCAGTAGGAACCAGTCGACATTCAAACCATGTATGGGCAGACTAAATGTACCAAGTTGATCGATCAATCAACTTGGGTGCAACCAGCCTGCCGGATTTTATATGCTATTATTGCTAGCGGCCGGGAGAGATTCCTCTGTCAACATTGTCTGTGGTTGCAGGAAATAAATTTACTCCATGCATGGCCTGCCTTTCTTTTCTGTCCTGTAGTAAATGGGAATAATTTACTAAGGACAAATAGACTGTTATGTTTTTGAGGATAGTTGCACTTTGCAAGGGAATTTTCCCCAGAGCTTAGTGAATAAGGTGAAGATCAGCCTCTTCTATCATCCAATCACATGCAAGAAAAAATGCTTTTATTTTTATTTTTCTTGCACGAGATTGGATATTGTTTGCAAAGTGAAAATTTTGCATGTTCATTATTTTTGCAAAGTGAACAGTCGACTTGCATTAAGTAAATCAACTCCAAGGTGTCAATAGGATAGAAAGCAGGGAAGAAATCTTCAACATAGATACAAACAGAAATATAAACATCATTTTTTAGTATAGTGGGGGAAGGCTAGAACCCCAGTCAGTTTTTTGTATTGCTGTTTGTGTTCCTAAAAGTTCCCAAAAAGGCTTTAGACAGAAATTATACCTAAGTGGGGTTTTTGGATGGGAAAATACATTTACACTAGCCCCTGCCTTCAAGAAGCTTACAATCTTAGGTCCCTACCCTACTACATTCATTCATACACACACGAAGTAGGGGCAGTTTAGACAGGATCCAATTAACCTACCAGCATGTCTTTGGAGTGTGGGAGGAAACACACCAGGCACATGGAGAACATGCGAACTTCAGGCAGGCGGTTACATGGCTGTAGTTTAAACCAATGACCTTAGTACTCTAAGGTGGAAGTGCTAAACACTTAGCCACATTGTTGTTGTAAACATGTTCAAAAATTGGACCTGATGTGTGTTAAAAAAAAACGTATTCTTAGTGCCGGTTCACATTCTTGCGGCTGCGGCGATCACATGCAATATCGGAGCGCACTGCTCCTTCATTACATGCGATCGGCTGTGCAGTGCGAATTCAGCCATACACTTTGTATGGCTGAAATTCGCACTGCACCCGCACCAAAGACGCACAGGACCCTTTTTTTCAGCCGCATCAGGATTGGATCGCACAGTGGTTCACACTTGTGCGATCCGATCCTGTGTGAACTGCAAGATCGCACTGCGATATGCGATCAAACTGGGGGTGTCGTTAACATTTCATTGACACCCCCAGCGTATTGCATATGGCAGTGTGAACTGCCAGGGGTGTGTTTGCGATGCGGGAACAGGCTGCGGATTCGCAGCCTTCCCGCATCGCATAAGTGTGACCCGGACCTTAAAGCCAAAATCCTGCTCTCTCCTGCATCTCCCCCACCTTCAATGCCCACATACATTTATTAAGAGTGCTCTTTGCACCCATGTCATTTGAGTCCAGGGCAGCCCAATGATGCTCCCCCAGAGTGCAGATTCTTCATGCCCTGGACTCAGTCACAGCAAGTGGGTTAAATTACATTAACAAGGATCAGGCCAGTTAGAAAATAGGTTAAATATTGGTTGATCTATTGGATCCAGTTTGACATATTTTCCTTGTTAATGTAAATGTTTATTAAGTAAAATGCATGCCCTGTAAGCATTCTGACCTGGGAAACATGACATATAACCTGGTATGCCTATAGCACGAAGGTTAGCAAGCATGCATCCTCCTGCTATATTTATATATTACTAAAACACATTGTCATAAGCCTTGGGTACACTTCTAATCGACAACTTCCATCCTTAAGTCACTTGCACTCGTTTTCTCATTTGTCAGAGCTGGAGTACACAATGGAGTAAAAGCTTAAAAATTTCCCAGGCGTACCCTGGATCAGAGAAGAATGATGGTACTTCTTCTAATTGGTGTTGTCTGATTGGAACCACCTGAGAGGGTTGCTGGAGGACTCATTTGGATCTGTTGAACCTCAGTGTTGTCTGTCAGCAGTAAACCTCAAAAACAAGCTGGAAGGTCTTACTTCATTTTAGCAGTACATAGGTGTAGAAGTTATCAGGATCTTGTCTATATGTCTAAGACAAACACCTACTGATCCATTGCTAGAGCAGCAGTTGCCTGATGAATTTGTTTCTCTGTCCCTCCATCTCTGGGGAAATCCATAAACACACTTGACTGTTCAGTTCTTTGTGCCTCTGAGAAGTAACTTCACAAACTATCTTGTCTGACTCTTTAAGGACAGGGCGTAGAGAAATCAGGTAGAGCTTGTATCATGGAAAGAGTTACCTGTAGGTGTTGGTTTTGTTAAATATGGGGGTACAGCTCCTACCTGAATTTGGTGTCACCCTTGAAATCCTGTGACACAGTGGGGTTGATTTATTGAAAGTGGAGAGTGCAAAATCTAGTGCAGCTCTGCATAGAAACCAATCAGCTTCCAGTTTTTTTTTTGTCAAAGCCTCATTGACCAAGCTGAAGTTAAATGCTGATTGGCTACCATGCACAGCTGCACCAGAATTTGCACTCTCCGGTTTTAGTAAATCAACCCTAGTGGGACAGACAATTGTAATTTTTAAGCAGTTTTATTTAGTGGCAGTTGTTAATTAGCTGATGTGGGAAAGTAAGGAAAGTGGTTAATGCAAACAGATCAACAAGTTCAATAATCAGAAGTGGGTATACCCACTTTTCCTCTGGTAGGTGTATGCAAAGAGGATTGAACTATTTTGTAGTGAGAATAGCTTTACTTATAGTGCCCTTTTGCTATGTTGTTATGTTTTAGTGAGGGGCAATGTGCTTGCTGCTACTTGCCCTTTCTCCTTGTACTTCGGTGAATGCCCAGGGGTATCCTGCATACCCAATGTGCACATATATGTAAGGTTTTAACCATCTGAACTGTACACCTCTGTAAAATGTAAATGTATATAGACTTGTGATAGATGTACAGTATATTTTTTGTCTTCTTTTTTCTTCATCTGCTGTTTTTCTCATGCATTCTGAAGAAGTGGAAACGTGTTGACTCACGCGGACTTATTTTCCACATATTAGCATCTTATAAGGCAGTAAGCCAATATCTGAATATATTACTAAATATACAAGTACAAAATAAGTTGCAGTTGGACAGTTAGTGCGCCACAAACATAACTTGTTCTTAATGAGCTCTTTTGGTCGTATGTATTTTACTGTTCTCTAATTAATATATATAGTTTTATACACAATTGTGTTTGTTCCCCTTCATGCCAGTAAAGTCAGAGGTTATTTTTTTTAGAATTTTACACACACAACAATGATTCAGTCTCTTTAAGATGATCCACTTTGTAGAAAGTCTCAGACAGTTTACTTAGCGGAGACACTACTGTAATGCAATTGTCTGTAGAACTTTGTCCCTGACTTTGTAATAAGGTCTATCACACTACCTCTTACTGTAATGAGATGAACAGGTAGCTTCCGTTCTGTATTGCAGCAAAGTACTGTGATTTTAGAAATCTGAGAGACAGTCATTGTAGCACAAGGAACTTTGCAGAGACCACGTGCCACATACAATACAGCAGTCAGCTCTCCTCAGTCCTCTTAAGTAGTTATAGGCAGAACAACCCCGGGTTCTGTTCTACTCCACAACAGGGAACACATTCTGACCAGAACCCTATTAAATTCTATGGGACCAGAACTCAGAAAGTCCCCATTTTTTAAGGCTTATATTTAAGTTATTGGCCATAAAAAGGATATGGGGGCCCGGTATTGCCCTGGGATGAAATGTATCAATGCAAAAAAAACTTTTAAAAAATATAGTTTTTAAATGAGTAGTAATTTTAATGATGCTTAAAGTGAAACAATAAAAATGAAAAATTCCTTTAAATATATTGCTTGGGGGGTTTCCTTAATCTGCATGTAAAGTGGCCCATCTGTACGATGTAAAGAACCTGCTGCAGCAAAACTGACATTTATAAAGAAAGAAAAAAAATTACATTTAAATTGATTTTCCCTGCAAGCTTTCTTTATTTTGTAAACGACGGCTTGGGTGACCAGTCTGTATAATGAGGCCACATTTTAGTGCACTCGGAACAGGATTAGAGATTTTTGGATAAATTCTGGTTTCTTTTTGGCAGACTTTGGATGGAAATAACAAAGTTTAGCACCACAGGGAGAAAGCCTTATGTGAAGAAGCTAAATTATAGTACAATCAGGCCCAAGTTCATGGGGGAACATGATTGCCAATTTGTTATTTACCAGTGTTCTCCTCTGTGAAAGCTCATGTTACTCCCTTCCTCAACCTCAGAACCAACATCATAATCAAGTATTGGCTGTGCATCCTCAAGAGGCAAGTGGCTGACACTGTGGTAACATAATTCAGCTGACTTCTCAGTGCATGATGGTGGGGCAATGGCAGGAGTAGCTGTGGACAAGGAGGCAGAATAGGCCGCTCTTGCAGCTGCGGTGGAATGCACACTAGTGTCAGCTTGGGTGATAGGGGATAAGGAGGATAAGGATGGTTTAGTAAGCCAGTCCACCACCTCCTCTGCATGCTGTGGCTGAAAAGCAGGGCCAACATCAGTATAAAGAAACAAACATGCCCTGCCTGAGATCGGACCACATCCACCTTTGCCTGTGGACACAGACCCTTCTGATCCCCTTATAGCGGCATGGGAATGTCTTCCTCTCCTGGTTGCCTCCCAGATATGATGGGGGGGGGGGACTATTACACAAATGTATTAGGTACTAGGAAATGGGTGATTGGATGCACTTTATTTAATGAAATGTGGTGCTTGCTGCACTATAAAATGTGTACAGTTGAGGACTGCCGCTGACACCAATTGAAAAACGAAAAAAAGAGAAAAAAAAGGGGGGAACACCAGCGTCACAGTAAGACAAACCGTGGCTGACAATTTAAAAAAGGGGGAAGGGGAATACAAAAAAGCACTGTATACATCACTAAATGTAATACTGTTAAACACTGAACTACACTAACACTACTCTGACACTCTACACTCAGTCACAAAAAAGCTTTGTTCACACTGGTGTGAAACGAAAGTCGTATGACTGTTGATCTGACTTTGCTCTGCGATTTTGGTCCGACATCGATCTGACTTCCATGCAACTTAATTAACTGGATCCGATTTTGATCCGACTTTGAGATGAGTGTGACTTGGGTCTGGTATGAATTTTAAGAGAAAATCCCTTGGGTCTGGTATGGATTTGGGGGGGAACCCACAGAGTTTTTTTCAATAAATTTTGCATTGAAATTTGACCTCTGAGCACATGTCGCATGCTACAAGTGGGATCAGTTAAGATGGTGATCTGACTTGGATGCGACTTCCATTATATTCTAAGGGCTTTTCAAAAGTCAGAGCGACACAAATCTGATCTATTAAGACGGCTCTTATAGGGAAACATTGATTTTAAAATGTCATGCAACATATTCTTTCAAAGCCAATGTGAACCGGGCCTAACACTAACTAGCTATCACTGAGCCCCACTCTATCTAGCTCCAGCAACACACTGCAAAAGGTTCCTGTGGGAAGGACTGAGCCATGATTAGGCAGAGTCATCATGAGTTTGTCCAATCAGGGCTCTGACAGTGCTCTGTGGCCTGATTGGGCAAAGTCTTGCACCTGATCTTGCACTACATAGTTTAAGGTAAATCTAAAGAAAAACTGTACAAGAAAATGAACATGTATGGCCAGCCTGGGAACAAAGCGTCTTCTAGTGGCAGGAAACACTCTGTGTGAAATAGTAAATGACTGCTGCCACATAACAGCTAAAAAATGTCCATTTATGTAAATGTGGACCATTGTTTCTGGTCTGTCCATGCACTGAAGGTTCACACCATTCCATCAACCTTAATTGTGTGTCCACAGCACTTATAGCTTCAATATCAGGTTGGTATGATACAATGTATCCTAATAATATGTTTCCAATGTAGACTATTAATTAGAGCAAACATTCTCAACCTTTTCAACACAGAGGAACCCTTAAAATAACTGTCTGGTCTCAGGGATCCCCCTGCTGGAAAAAAATTACCGACTTATAGATAGCTATAATTATCAATGGTGTCCATGGGAACTTACCTGACAGGCAGAAAGTGCTCATTGCTCAAGGAACCCCTAGCAACCTCTGGAGGAACCTTAGGGTTCAATGGAATCCTGGTTGAGAAACCTTGCATTAGCGTAATGTGCGTTACTCTGCACATCTACTTTTCCTGCAGTCCTGAAAACATGTTCTCTAGGAAATCCTATTTGATCCACTGTTACAAATGCAGTTAGCATTGGTCTCTACCTGGTGACACAAATGAGTGTGAACTTGCCTAAAAAGTTTAGTGAATTGAGTGATAGATAAGAGCTCTTAGAAGACACATTAGGAGATAAAACGACATGAAAGATAAATAGTTGGCCCTAGTACACTCAGATATACTTTGTAATGTGAGTGATATTTTTTTCTCCCATTTTAAGAGATAACAGCTTTCAGATTGTGAGCATTCATGTATTCAGCTCTTAGTGGATTGAAGCCAGGATTCTCTGTCTTTCTACATCTAGAACACTGACTATTTCAACATCCAGTGACCACAAGATACAGTAATCCAATTTGTTGCTATTCTATACAATCATGGTACACTACATCTTCAAAAAGGACATGACCACTGGATATGCTCATAAAAATACCCTTTTGGCCAAGCATGTTTCCAGACCTAAACCCCTTTCAAACATCTGTGGAGCATCCTCAAATGGAAGGTGGAGAAGCGCAAGGTCTCAAACATCCACCAGCTCTGTGATGTCATCATGGAGGAGTGGAAGAGGACTCCAGTGGCAACCTGTGAATCTCTAGCGAACTCCATGCCCAAGAGGGTTAAGGCAATAGTGGAAAATAATGGCGACGACACAAATCATTAATACTTTGGGCCCAAAGAGTGGAGAAATCCTCAATGCCGGCTGAGGGCAAGGGATGCAGAAGAAGTTACAGTGGTGAGACTGGTATCTCTGTGCAAATCCTCCACCTCTTCCTCTGATGTCATGATTTCCTCCTTGAATGAAGCAGGGCAAGAATGGTTCTGTGTTTGCCACCAGGAGCGGTGCACTGTCACTGGTAAATACAGAAGCTGGCAGAGAAAGTGAGTGGTGCAGAAAAACTCCTGGTCATTCTACACATTTTTGTACTCTGTAAAGCTGTGGAACAAAACAATTGCCAACATGATTCAAACGTTGGAAAAAATTCAACAAGGGAAGGGGTATAAAATGCTTTGAGGACAATGGACCTGCAGTCGGAGGAAATCTCTGGATGGATGTAGCACCCTCCTAGGTAAGTGTTAGGAAAAAAGCATAGTTTGCTCTGCCTGCTACACAGGGGAGCCTGATCGATAGATAGGCCTGCACATTGTGCTCAGTGTGTATTCATCTGGTCTGAGGGAGTGTCCCCACTGTATCCAATAGGGAGGCCTGTTGGACAGTGGAGGAAACCTGGCCAATGATACATAAGCTTTTGTAACCGTCCCAGTGGGTTGGCACCTGGAGAGGTGCATCATGGGATAGGGTATAAAGGCATGGTGTCTTTGGGCGGGAAGTCAGGTCCCAGGAGGAGGGTGACGGCTGTCTCTCCTCCTGTTGCTGAGGGAGGTGGTCACAGGAGGTCGGCCTTGTGCACCAGAAGTGTGGTGCAGAGCCAGGAGTTCCAGTCGATGCTAACAAAGGGAGTTGGAGGCAGAGCGACCCAAGGAATAACAGTGTCCGTGAGTACCGGGAAGCTTGCCAGGGGTCTGCCCAGGAAGGGGGATCACTCCAGTAAGGTGTCAGTGGACAGGAGGTAAGCGCACACAGTCAGAGAGAAAGGGAGTTCCAAGTTAGACCCTGAAGAGGAACCTAAACAAGAGTACATATTCTTTATCTTCACTTCAGTGGCAGGGTGAAGCAGCGGCCTTGCTGCATTCTACATTCATGTGTCCTCAGGAATTGTGCATAGTTTAAGTTGGAAAATCTCACTCATCCTTTCTCCAAAGAATCCAAGTTCTAAAATAAACACAAAAAAACCCATTCTAAACCTAATCTATCTAAACCTGTAAAGCAAAAATCACTGTACTTACCTATTCTGCAGCCAATCTGGTTCCACTCTGAGCTGTCAGCGGCGGCTTCAGCATGGAGGCGGGTGCAGGAGAGGCACTCGACAACGGAAGCCCCATAGTAAGTTTATGGGTGACGTCACTCCCCATTCATTTCACAGTTTTTATGGGTCCTCTCCTGCACACAGCTTCTGTCTGGAGACAGATCGGGTGCAGCATAGGTAAGTACAGTAATTTTTGCTTTGCAGGGTTAGATAGATTAGGTATAGAATGTGGCACAGAGCAGGTTTAGAATTAGTTCGATTTTGCTTGGACATATCCTTTAATAATGAAGAGAGGTTGTGGCCCCACACACATTTTCCTTTAAATTTCAGAAAGATCTATGGAGTAGGTTGTGTCACAACAATATTTTGCTGCCATATAAACAAATGCTTTATGATGCAGCAATCATATATGGAGTAATATCTGTCAGCTGTTTAGAGTTTCCTCGGATGTCTTGTTTCATCTACTGATGCAGTGATCTAGCCCTATCATAGGTAGTATGCATCCTTTAAAGTACAACTTTTTATGATCTTATTGTCTTAGTGCAGGTGTGCCCAACCTTTTGAAGACTGCGGGCCACTTAAGCGACTTGGTAACTGGTTGCGTGCCACAATGAGCGGAGAGGACGAATGACAGAACCGTGTCCACTGTGCATATGCAAAGCAGACACAGCCCCTTCTACTCTATGGGTCCTCCGATCTGATCAGCTCAGACAGATGGGGATGGATCCCCTTCTATTTTTTTCTTTTTAGTAGATTGGATTTGAGGTAGGCGGGTGTAAACGGACACAAGTCCATAGAGGTGAATGGAGGGTCCAACTGGGTCCACCTGAAAAACAGAGAGGTGAACCAGATTGGACCGATCGTGTGAAAGGGACCTAAGGCTGCTTTCACACTCATGCACTGTGATCATGCACTGGGATCAGTTTGAAAGCAGCCTAGTAACCGCTGCAGGAGAGATTTGCCCATGTATACACACTGTGATTTTAGAATAACCTTTAATAATAATCTTCCATTCAGGAATCTCTCTTGATACAGGTATTGCTGTCTCAGGTAGAGTGCAATTTGTATCACCCAGCCTGTGACAGGAGCCGGCACTATACAGGAACTATTGGTTTATGCGGCTATGCTCCCTCTGCAGCCGTGCTTCCTCTAGCGCCAGCTCCTTTCAGAGCACTGATGCTCTGGGATGCCCACATACCATCCCAGAGCAGGAGATCGCGGGCCACATCAAAGGGCTCTGTGGGCCACATGTGGCCCACGGGCCAGTGGCTGGGCACCCCTGTTTTAGTGGCTTGGGGAAAGTAGGTCTACTTGCCTCTATCTACAGAGTAGTAAATGCTAAGAAAGCCTGAGACAACCCAATACATGAACCAGCCATAACAAATCTCTAAGGGTTCGTCCACATTGGTACTATACATTGCATTGTCTTTTGCAGAGTTATGCAATTCAAAATGTATGGAAAACAAAAATGTATTGCTTTCCATAACACGTCACGACAGGCACCATACAGGTGGGCTTCATCATTGAAACCCCATCCAGTAGTGGACAATCATCCTACACACAAATATTACTGTTCCAGAGCTTTATATCTGATATAGCTTACATTCTATTGCAACTCACATGTGAAAAGTCCCTTTCTCTTTTTTTATGGAGAAAGGAGAAAAATCAGTAAATGATCAACATGTTGAGAAATCATGGCCAGTTCTGATACTAACAAGTGCCCTTGGGAGCTAACTTAGATAAGACCAAATAGTTGCAAAAAATGTTCGATTTAGTTGCTTCATTGATTATAGTTCAAAATGAGGTAGGAAAGCACTGCAAATGACTGCTGGAAGAGAGATGTTAATTATTATCTATTAGGTGTAATTTGCTCCTAGATTGTTAGAAAGAACTCTAGAATGAAATGTTCTCTAGCCACTTACAGACTAAGCCTTTTTCTGACAGTTGTCGTTTACAAGTAAAAATCTAGAAAAAAGCTAGAAAATTACGCTGGATCTTGGAAGAGGTTACTTACCTTGTCCCCAGGATCCCGCGATGTATTCCGGCAGTGTACGGTGGCCGGATCTTCTGCCTGATGCTGTGTGCCCCAGCTTCCGTTCCCTGTGAGCGTCACGTCGCAGGGGGGTGGAACCGGCGGCAAATTCAAAAAGTAAAACACACAAGTACACTGATATATTGTTATCCTATTGGATTACATTACTAAATAAAATAAATTGACCTTAGTTTGCACCCCAGTGCCCTTGCCTGCAGTTTGACTGTACTTTATATATGTATATATATATATATATATATATATATATATATATATATACATACTTTAACTTATTTATAGTTATTTATTATTATATAATTTATGATTTTGTGTTTCAAATTTTATCACATCTGGGATGTCTACTAGAGTCTTGCTTGGTCAGGTTTAAGTCAGTAATTACTAAGAATTGTAGGCTTACAATACATAATACCAAATTTCCATGCAAAAAATTGTACCGCTTTTGGTATAAAATTCCTGACATAATCATACCGTCAGGGAGGTTATTTATTAAAAAAAAAAAACAAAACAAATAATATTAGCCCAATTTTTTTGTAAAATGTGAAAAATGATGTTACACCAAGTAAATAGATACCTAACATGTCATGCTTTGCGAAAACTCGTGGAATGGTGACAAACTACAGTACTTAAAAATCTCCAAAGGCGAGCATTAAAATTTTTTACAGGTTACCAGTTTAGAGTGAGAGAGGAGGTCCTGCACCAGAATTATTGCTTTCGCTCTAGCAATCCCAGTGATCTCTCACATGTGTGGTTTAACCACTTTAGCCCCAGCCGCCGCAGATGTACTGCAGCAGGCTGGCGCTCCCAGGCAAAGTGCCGTACATGTACGGCGCTCGCCTGGGTAGAGCTAGGGGGCGATCGTGCGCCGCCGGAGGCGTACTCCCGCACCCGCTCATCAGATGGGGAGCTAGTGCGTGTGACCGGCGGCTCCAATGGCGGCTGGCCATTTGTGATCTCCCACAGCTGAGAGAGAAAGACAGATAGCCAAAAGAAAGCTCTATTTATGGAAAAAAAAGGACGTCAATTTCGTTTGGGTACAGCGTTGCACGACCGCGCAATTTTCCGTTAAAGTCACGCAATGCCGAATCGCAAAATAGGGCCTGGTCATTGAGCAGCCAAATCCTCCGGTCTGAAAGAGGTTAAACACTGTTTACATATGCGGGTATGACTTACGTATGCGTTCGCTTCTGCGTGTGAGCACGGAGGGTTGAAGCACTTTAATTTTTTTTTCACAATTTTTTTTGCTTTTTATTTTTACACTGCCCCCCTTTTTTTCATCACTTTTAAACATCCCTTGTAATAGAAATAAGCATGACAGGTCCTCTTTATTGAGAGATCTGAAAAAAGTCCCAGATCTCTGATTTACCCTTAAAAGCAAAAGAGAGAAAAAGAAAAAAGACACTTTGACATTAAAAAAAAATATATATTTAAGCCTGAGAACCAGGAGGGATGTTCAAGGTTGCTCTGGTCCCCCAAGGGCATAGAGCCAAGTGAGGGCTATCATGGGGGGCTGACCAATGCTGTATGTTGGCCTAGGCCGACTAGGCCTAGGCCTAGGGCGGCACTTTGCAGGGGGGCAGCAAAAAAGCTCAACCGAACGACAAAAACAGTCTGCTCCCGAAAGAAATTAGTCCCTGCTGGCAATGTGAGTGAGGGAGGTGTGGACCGCACCCGGGTGACACCCATCAGATGGGTGACACCTGTCCGCCGGGCCCTATGTCCTAACCTTTGGTTGTGGTGTGTGTCACCAGCACTGAGGGGGCCATCAGCATGTTAACAGGAAGGCCTAGATGGAATCTGATTGGCCAGCGCCATCCATGTGATGGTGCTGACCCATTAGAATGCCTCTTCTGCTGAGAGTTACAGATGTAGGTGTAGAAGAATATGGCCAGCTTAAGGTTCACCATTCATATTAGAAAAGGTGGAGCCTAAAGAGAAAGGGATGTGGTTTACAGATGGCAGGGTGGGTCTTAAACAGGAAGGGCCATGGCCTTGACAAGAAGGGTGGGCCATATTTAAATTAGGGGGTGCACAAGTTTAGTCGGGCCTAGGGCAGCACAAAACCTAAATACACCACTGGGGCTGACGGGGGGGGGGGGGGGGCGGCGTTCACCTCCTCTCTAAAAATAATCCCATGGGGAATCTGCTGCTGGGGTCACTTTTATCTAAAAGCTGCTGACAAAATCCTGTTATTTAATGGCAAAATCATGACGCTCATTCCCAGTTAGGCGGTCGGGAAGTGGCTAAATCAAGATTGGGTTAGTGTTTTGACACTTAAGTATTAGGACTCTTTCACACAGGCGGACCGTTCAGATCCGCCTGTCCGTTTTTTTGGCGGATCTGAACGGTCCCCCATGCATCTCTACGGGGGATCAGATGTCAGCGATCCGATCCGTCAAATCTGGACGGATGGAAACCCTATTTTCCATCCGTCCAGCGGATGGGATGGGATGGGATCGGATGAGAACGGACCGACGGTCTGTTCCCATCCGATTTCCCCCATAGAGATGTATGGGGAACTGACAGCTGTGTCTCCGCACACAGCATGGAGACACAGCTGTCATCCTCCTGCTCAGCGGGGGATCGGCGGCTTGATCCCCCACTGAGAAAAACGGAATCTGTCCGACGGACGGATAGTGTGAAAGGGGCCTAAAGTAAGTATTCATATTTTTGACAACTGCACACCGGGTAGTGATCCTGTGATCAACCTTGTTATTCAAAGCTCAGGCTGCATATGTTCTTCCATCCATACACTGTCGGGTTGTTGTACGATTGTATTGAAATATTCTGCTGGCCTGTATAATGCCAGCAATAGACCTCATGTGACAATTTCTGGACTATATACAAGAAGCAAAAAACTATTTTGCCTAAATATCCTCCTTTCAATATAAAAATGGGGCAGGGACTTGGAAATGTGAATGTTCCAGCTTTCTGACAATCAAGCCATCATGTGCTTGTACATCAGTGGTCATTTTGGCATGAAATTTCTATTTAGTTTTAGTCATAGACTTTTGACTAAAATGCCATTTTAGTTTTAGTCGTATTTTAGTCATCTGAATTGTCTTAATTTTAATTATATTTTAGTTGACTAAAATAGTGTTAATTTCGTAGACGAAATTCTGACCGGCCATACACGGCGCAAATTTATTTCCTGCAACCACAGGTTGGCCCGCCTAACACTGTTGTACATTACATCTACATTTTATGCTGAAATAGATAATAAAAGAGACATAGAAAGGTTTATGAACTTAAAGTGTTTGTGCACCTTAAAACTAAAATCCCTGCATCTATAGACTTCAACGATCTAATACTAACCTATCTAGCCCTGTAAAGAAGAAATCAGAATACATACCTTTTTTAAAGCTGATCCAATCTGGTCTCCAGTGACGGAAGCTCTGCAGAGGACACGGCCGACAACGGCGGTGAAATGAAGTGACTTCACCCATAGACTTACTATGGGGCTTCCATTGTCGGATGTGTCCTCTGCACCCGCCCCCACAAGCGAAGCCACCGCTGACAGCTCAGCGTGGGACCAGGTCTGATTGGCTTAAAAAAAGGTAAGTATGCTGATTTTTTCTTTACAGGGTTAGATAGGTTAGTGTTAGATGGTGGAGGTCTATAGAGGCAGGGATTTTAGTGTTAGGGTGGACTTATCCTTGTAACTTTTTTAGACGCAATGATGCTCCAGTCTCCCTTTCAAGGAAACCTGTACTAAATATAACACAAAGTTTGCCACTGCTGGTCCTTTCTTCTGAAGATGCTAGTCACCTGATTGTCATAAAAAAATCTAGTGGCTTCAGTACTCTCTTAATCTCTTAATCAAAGACCTGGAAAACTAGCAAATCCGGTATTGTGAGTTCACTATAACTTTACTGGCAATGTGCTCATTCTTGGTCAGTGACTGGGGAAGTACTCAATTCAAATGACAAGCAGGCAAGGCCAGGCAGGTAGCATTTTCCAGAGGTCAGCAATGGCAGCCAATTTACTTTATTCAGACCAGGTTTTGATATGCCCGAAGGTCTGGGCAAATGGTTACTTGATCTCTGCTAAAGTAGAGGATTAACATTCAGGCTGACCCTTTTCTTCAGCAGACATGATGTGACCAAAGCATAGGCCTTTATTAATGTTGTTAGGGTGACTTTTTATCCTTGCAATACCAGAACAGGAAATATGGGAACATCAGACAAACAGTCCATTTGCACAACCGCAAACTCCTCATTTGCACAAGGTTGGATACAAAGCTAGCCATGTCCCGTCATTGAAGGTCTCATTGAATGTTCCGTCATTGAAGGTCTCTTCCTCCACCCAGCCACGTACAACACCAAGGGTCCCTGAAAGTTGACAACAAGTCCCCCGGGTATGCCTGCTGTGGTTGGTCTTCCACCTCCTCAAAGCCACCTTCCTCCTCTGACTTCTCTTCTTCAGACTCCTCTCTCTGCGTTGCCACAGGTCCAGCAATCGACAACGACAAGGCTGCTTCTGGTGGTGATGGTGACCACAACTCTTCCTCTTCATGCTCACCTACGGCCTGATCCAGCACTCTTCGCAGGGCACGCTCCAGAAAAAATGCATATGGGATGAGGTCGATGATGTTGCCTTGGGTTTGACTGACCAGGTTTGTCACCTCCGCAAAAGGACGCATGAGCCTACAGCCATTGTGCATGAGCGTTCTGTAACGCGGCCAAAAAATACCCAACTCCGCAGAGGCTGTCCTCTTTTTTTTAAATTAAAAAAATCTGTTCTTACCAGTTTAATCTCTGTTTTGTCCCCTATCAGGGGCCGGTGTATGGAATAGATTTTAGGAACCGGGAGATGGAAAAAGATGGTTGGTCGGTCCTCTTACTTCCAATTTGGGGCACTGTGCGTGCGCCGTGCAATGTACTGTGCCACCCTATATGAGTGGTGTGTTAAGTAGTACTATTCTTACCAGTTTAATCCCTGTTACGTCCCCTATCAGGGGCCGGTGTATGGAATAGATTTTAGGAACCGGGAGATGGAAAAAGATGGTTGGTCGGCCCTCTTACTTCCAATTTGGGGCACTGCGTGTGCGCCATGCAATGTACTGTGCCACCCTATATGAGTGATGTGTTAAGTAGTACTATTCTTATCAGTTTAATCCCTGTTCTTCCAACTGATGTGTAAATAACTCCTCTGACAGATCAAGTGAAACGGCTGTGGTGCTAGTGTTGGTGGTGGCGGCGGGCGGGCGAGTGGTAACTTGAGAGGTATATACATCAAATAGTGCAGCGCTAGGAATCTGTAATTAATAAATCACAGAACGAACATAGGAAAAACATTGGTGCAGTGCAATTTAAAACCAGACCAAGAAAATAAAGCATAAGTCCATGTAAATCTTGAATAATGGATCTGATGCGGAGAGAAACCAGAAAGTCCAAATTTGCGGCGTCCCGCAGAAACAGAGTGAGCCGGCGTCTAGCCGGCTCACTCCGTTTCCGCGGGACGCTGCGAATTTTTAAATGTCTGCCTGTGTTTGATTTACCGAATGTAAGTAGAACCTTAATAAATCTGCATACACTTTTAATACTGGATTACGCTATGGTCTCCTTCCTTCTCTTTTTATATCGCCACTTATACTGGAGCAATTCATCTTCTCATGACTGGGTGCGATATACTGGGAGATTCTAGGAATACATGGAGGTGATCCTAATCCATTAATGTGGAGGAGAGAGTCCATCCTAGGTGTTGTCATTCCATGCTTGAGTGGCCTGTCCATTAAGTTGGGGGCCCATTTCTTGTGGTAAGCAGCCATCTATATTCCATCTTCACGGGTGTTTTTTCCTTCTGCTCACCGCATCTTGGGATCTCACCCCCTATTTGGACTTTCTGGTTTCTCTCCGCATCAGATCCATTATTCAAGATTTACATAGACTTATGCTTTATTTTCTTGGTCTGGTTTTAAATTGCACTGCACCAATGTTTTTCCTATGTTCGTTCTGTGATTTATTAATTACAGATTCCTAGCGCTGCACTATTTGATGTATATTGTTATGTGGATTCCTATAGGTCCAGTGTTCTAGCTGCTATTCTTTATTGTATTTTCTTTTCATTTATTGTCATTACCTAGCGCAGGATTTTCCCCTTGATTATAGTAACTTGAGAGGTGCCCGAAGCTGAGCTGGGGGAGGATGGTGCGTCAAGGTTCCAAGCGAAAGCTGTAGAACATTGGGTGTCCTGTGTAAGCCAGTCAACTATGTCCTCAGAATTTTTCGAGTTCAGGGTACGTGACCTCTGAAGACTGGGCTTTATTCTAGGGCCAAAGGAAATCACAGCACCACGACCACGATGGCCCCTGCGGGGTGGCCTGTGGTACTATGCGTGCTAGGTACTGTGCCACCCTATATGAGTGGTGTGCACACAGTACAGTCTGTGGGCCTGTGGCCTCTCACTCATGGGCAGGCAACTGCAATATATATATATATATATATATATATATATATATAAAAAAAAGCAGACTGATGTACCAGCCCTATAAAGGGCTTTTTGGGGTGCTGTCAGGATGCTGTTCTTACAGCAGATGAGTCTTTGAGGACTGGAGTGGACAGAGAACACTGGCCTAGCTATTAATTCAGCAGCAGCAGCACTCTCCCTGCTCTAACTAACACTGCAGCTTCAGAATATTAGTTATACTATGCGTGCAAGCTACTGTGCCACCCTTTATGAGTGGTGTGCACACAGTACAGTCTGTGGGCCTGTGGCCTCTCACACACGGGCAGGCAACTGCAATATATATATATATATATATATATATATATATATATATATATATATATAAAAAGCAGACTGATGTACCAGCCCTAAAAAGGGCTTTTTAGGGGTGCTGTCAGGACGCTGTCCTTACAACAGATGGGTCTTTGAGGACTGGAGTGGACACAGAACAATGGCCTAGCTATTAATTCAGCACTGCAGCATCAGCACTCTCCCTGCTCTAACTAACACTGCAGCTTCAGAATATTAGTGATACTATGCATGCAAGGTACTGTGCCACCCTATATTAGTGGTGTGCACACAGTACAGTCTGTGGGCCTGTGGCCTCTCACACGGGCAGGCAACTGCAATATATATATATATATATATATATATATATATATATATATAAAAATAAAAGCAGACTGATGTACCAGCCCTAAAAAGGGCTTTTTGGGGTGCTGTCAGGACGCTGTCCTTACAGCAGGAGTGGACACAGAACACTGGCCTAGCTATTAATTCAGGAGCAGCAGCAGCACTCTCCCTGCTCTAAGTAACACTGCAGCTCCAGAATGAATCTAAGATGGATGCTGTCCTTGCTTTTTTATAGGAGGTGGGAGGGTCTGGGAGGGAGGGTATGCTGATTGGCTAGAATGTGTCTGCTGACTGTGAGGTACAGGGTCAAAGTTTGCTCAATGATGACGTATAGGGGGCGGACCAAACATCGCATATGTTCACCCGCCGTGGCGAACGCGAACAATCGATGTTTGCTGGGAATTGTTCGCCGGGAAATAGTTTGGGACATCTCTAAAAGTAACCTATACTGACATCTGGACATTTTGCATCTGATTACAGCGCATACCCTTTTAGAGGGGTAAAACAAAATAAGATGATTTCCAGTTGCACTGGGTTCCTATTGATTTTTCCTTAAAGATATTGTAAACAATCACCTTGTAAAACAAACCATTCCGTTTAAAATAGAAATGAAAGGAAAAACATTTTTGTATAGATATAAAAAAAAAACATTAGAAATAACTTTTTTCCCTTTTTTTTTTTTTTTTTTATAAGTGATCACATTCCCTTTGTTCTCAGCTACATAAGAGCTGGGAGGAGGAGAAACAGCAGCACACCGAGCTTCCCAGTGAATGCCTGTGCAGCAGGGGCAGGTCAGAACAAGTCTTATCATTGGGGTAGAATACACTGATATATAAATTTTTATTATTATTATATAGGATTTATATAGCGCCGACAGTTCGCGCAGCGCTTTACAATATGAGGAAGACAATACAGTTACAATACAATTCAATACAGGAGGATTTAGAGGGCCCTGCTCATTAGAGCTTACAATCTAGAAATATGCATATATATATATATATATATATATATATATATATATATACAGTATATATAAATGTATAGATGTTTGTATATATATATATATATATATATATATATACATATATATATATGATCAATCCTGATGTACTGACGGCCTACGGCCTAATTTCTTGGTGCTCGAAAATGACAAGACAGTACAAATACACCCAAATTAACCCTTTTTAGAAAGTAGACAGTCCTAAGTAATTAGCAAGAGGCATGGAAAGTTTTTTGAAGATGTAGTTTTTTGCTACAATGTTTTTAAAAATGTTACATACTGTCACCAGTGCAATACAGGAGTACAGGGTCATCATATAACATTGTACTACTCTTGGGAACTGATCAGGATTTCTTTTACACATCATGATTGATTATACCAGTGAATTTCACTGGTATAAGCAACCATTTTTACTGAATGAAATTGATTTATTCAGTGGAATTGATTTACTAAAACTGAAGAGTGCAAAATCTGGTACGGCATAGAAACCAATCAGCTTCCAGGTTTTATTGTCAAAGCTTAATTGAACAAGCTGAGGTTAGATGCTGAATGGCTACCATGCACAGCTGAACTAGTTTCTGAGTGCTCCAGCTTTAGCAAATATACCCCACTGATTTCCCAGCATAGCTAGAGAACCGACCAAGGTGTGTTCTCCTGCTTAGTGTGGTCAGTTTTGTAATGGAAAAAGCAGAGGGACAGGCAGGAACACCAGGGATTTCACACATAGGAAGCAATACAAAGAGAACAGGATACTTTATCATACAAGTACATGGTACAGCAGGCACATATCAGGAATTTGAAGTGTTGGGGTAATAAACGCTTAAATTAAAGTGTCAGTCCACATATGAGTAACATTTTTGTTTTTTGCAAATGCTGCATAGAAAGAAAACTAACCTGTACTTCATCCTAAACATTCACAACTAAAAGTTTTGTCTAAGAAAAGACAGTATTGACAGTCTGATAGCATTTAATACCAGTAGGTATTGGGGTTGAGGGAGGAAACCCATGTAAGAATTCAAATACAGTATCTAATGCTTCACAATGAGAGTGCTAAACACATGACTATTGTGCTGCCATGTGTGCGGTGAAAACCTAAAGAAACTCTTGAAGCCTTTGCTTTGAACCACTGACTCTGCTGGCAGCAACCTTTACAACATAGTTAACAATACAATTGAGGTCCTAGTTCTGTGAATACAAGATTCAGATATATTATCTGAATGAAGCATTCTTTTATTTAAGCTCAGTTCTGGGACCGGGGGAAAAGATTCTCTATCGATAAAAACAACCTATTATTTTCCATACAACTTCCTGCACATACCTTACATGTGCTATTGAGGTCAAGGACATTTATTAGCACTGTGAAAGCAACAGAGAAATTGCATTTGTGTTTTGAGCTGTATGGGGTCAACCAGGGTGATTCATATTTAGAGATATATACAAGAGCAATATGTATAAGGTACAAAACAATGCAGACAGAGCTAAATAATCTTGCTAAAACTGCTATAACAAGTTTGAGTTTTTGCATAATATTTTTGATATGCGAAAAAACAGGAATATACTCCTAAATAACAAAGCAAGATGTTCCAGGTGCTCTCTATGCAGCTCTTGTGCGCTCTCTATGCAGCTCTTATGCACTCTCTATGCAGCTCTTGTGCGCTCTCTATGCAGCTCTTGTGCACTCTCTATGCAGCTCTTGTGCACTCTCTATGCAGCTCTTGTGCACTCTCTCTATGCAGCTCTTGTGCGGGAGGGTGAATGCAATTGCACTCCAATATGCCAAAGTCAGTGTCTCCTTGCTGGCAGCCAAAAAGCATGGTATAAGGTGCTAAGAGAGTACACAACATTCATAGACAGCGCACAGGAAGACACTTGTGGTGATCAAAGAAGGATAATAATAATTTGTTTATTTGAATAAAATCAGCACATTACCACACCGGGTCCCGATTGAGGCAGGGGCACTATCGGAGGTAGGAATGCCAGATGGAAGATGCCAAATGTTGCCTAATGCCGCCATATCCAGAGATGGTGGCTGTGGGAAAGCCACATCGGACCCAGCTGGCGCAAGGATAAGCCGTCACTGCGGCGCACAAGGCACTCATGCAGTGTCCAGAAGGAAAGTCGCTCATCAAGGACTTGACAAAGCGCATGCACGCGAAACGCCTAGTCACAGCAACTGGGGCGCTTGCGCTCTACACTGGTTCCTGTCAGATGAGCAGCTTTCCTTCCAGACACGAGTGCCACGAGTACTGAGTCTGGCGTGGCTTTCCCACAGCCACTATCTCTGGATACCGTGGTATTTTCCAACATTTGGCATCTTCCATCTGGCATTTCTACCTCCGATAGTGACCCTGCCTCAATCAAGACTCTGTGTGGTAAAGTGCTTTTACGTTCCTGATTTAATTCAAATAAACTAATTATTCATTCATCGATTGTTGAATTTGGATCCTTCTTTGATAACCACAAGCGCTGTCTATGAATGTTATATACTCCTGAATGCCTACAAATTAAACTAAACGTTGTGGTCTTCTTCTTTCTGACCAAAAGGGTACGATTTATGGCAAAGTCCTGACCATGCTGTTATTTTTTCCTAGATACCATTGACCTCCAGAAGATTTTATCCCCTTCATGACCATAGCATTTTTTGCTTTTTGACATTGCAACACTGTACACAAAATAAATTAGTATAATTTTTTTCACACAAATAAAGCATTCTTTCGGTAGTATTAGATCACCACTGGGGTTTTTTAAATTTTTTGCGATATAAACAAAAAAATACAGAAAATCGAATGAATTTAGGCCAAAACGTATTCTGCTACATGTCTCTGGTAAAAAAAAAATCCCAATAAGTGTATATTATTTGGTTTGCATTTGTCCCTTTCTATGCTATAAAAAACCTGGTTTATCCTGCCTGTTCCTGTGTCCCTTTTGTGAACTGACCACGGCAATCATGGCTGCTGATCCATGATACCATGGCCAGTTTATGTGCCTCTGTTATCCCACTGTGTTAGAGTCTCCCCTCTCCCCCTCCCTTACTGCCTGCCAGGTCCTAGTGTATGAGCGATCCCAAAACCTGCCCCAACCCTCCCCTCCTGCAGCTGTCATAGGTGTGCGCAGCCTATTGCATTAGGGTGTGCACCCCAAAGTTTAAATACACATGCATGTGTTTGCCTAAATGTACATGGCCCCGATACATTACTCTCCCTGCTGGCAAAGTGAAATAGAAGTGTGTGGCACTTCTCTTATGGCAGAGCAGGTCCGAGGGAGATCTTTCCCATCTCCTCACTGGCAAACAGAGCGATAATGCCAATGTGCCCTAGGTGATTAGGGTGTGCCCAGGCACACCCGGCACACCCTGTGCGCACGCCTATGGCAGCTGTATCGTGTTGCAGTAAAGCCAGTGAATAGCATTACTGCCTGCCCCTCTGTTATTCAAAGATATAATACACAGTGTCAATGTTTTTTAAAAATTATACCACTAAATACCCTATTTTAGAGCGCCGTTGTGCGGTCACGTGACCTCCCGCTGCTCTCCTCCCCCCCGGTCTAAGGACTACAGTGGGAGGAGCTGAGCACACATTACAGCAGTCAAGTGACCTCCCGGCTGGTGACAGCGGGTAATCTCAGCCTTTCCCACTGTAGTCATTTGATTGGGGGAGCGGTGGGAGGTCACATGAATGCACAGCAGTGCTCTCAAATAAGGTATTTAGTGACATCATTTAAGAAAAAAAAAAAACATTGACACTGTGTATTATACCTTGTTATAACAGAAGGGCTAGCAGTAATGCTATTCACTGACTTTACAACCTCTTTAACATCTAGGGGTCATCAAGGAGCTAAATGTGTACCTTTTACTAAGCAACCTTACTGTCTTTTTCCATTCTTTACAGAACTTCCATTCATGAAAGATGGAGCCGATCAGTGGGTCCCAGCAATCAATCATTGGCTGGGACCCCGTGATCAGCTTGGGCTGTAACAAATCACAGCACAGCTGGGGCAGCAATCATGCACGCCCCCTACCTTAAAGCGCTGATCATGTACCAGATACGTAATCAAGCAGAGAGCGGCCGCCTTGCAGCAGTATATCTGTGTGGGGCTACTTTAGCTACTTAACTTTAGATTACCTACAGTATATACTATGTGTATGCTTTTGTAGAACCAGGTCTCATTTGCTTTATCTAATATTAGTTGTGCAAGAAACAATTTCATGTATAAGTGCAAAATTATTATCTGTAAATGAATATATTGAAGCTTTAATGTAAGTAAACAATAAATTGTATTTAAAGACATTATTTCATTTTTTGCAGAAGGAAAGGGATAAAACCTCTGTTAGGTTTTTATTGCTTTTGTGATTGACTCCCTTTATTTGTACTTCTGGCTTCTTTTATCGGAAGTGGGGATACTTGTTCCGGCAACAACTGTCAAAGTTCTCTCACTTTGAAGAAATTTTTGCTCACTTCCTGGACAGAAAGTAACAGGATAAAAAACTTGACATGGGATTTAACAATTTTTTATTCTATCCAGAAATGAACAAAAGAAAGTTTTGACTTTAGACAAACAAAAGTGAAATTAGTCATGCCTGACTTCATAGCAAAATATGGGCCAACCTGTGGCATCATCATAACCACAGTCAAATGGCAAGGCAGGCAGAATGACAGTAGGAAGACTTACTACTGTGGACATGACTATGTAGTTATTACATAGTTACATTACATAAAGCTATTACCGGCATAGCTTTGGCCATTGTACAGAGCCAAGGGCTGCTACAGAGATATCGGTACAGTTGGTAATCAGCAAAATAAGATTATCCGCTTCTCAGGATCTTTCTTGTGTTAGTTTTCTTTCTTTTTTTTTTAATATGCACTCATTGTAAAGTATAATGCAGAGGTAAATGTCATTTTATTTATATCACATTCTTTGTAAGAGTTTAATCCTAATTTCTACCTTTATTTTCCTATAGGAACACGGGATGACCCTTCTAAGTCAACCTACTAGAATCACAATATAAAGCAAGATTTGGAGGCTGGAACTCACAGGAATTAATTCCTTGATTGTGCTAAAAGATTTTTTTGAGTCAACATCCGGCATTTCTTTCATCAATCCTATCTTTTAAAAGACACCAAAAAAAAACCTACACACATATGCAAACAACTGTGATGTCCTGACAAACAGCATATTAAACATGTTTTTTTTTTTTTTTTTAATAAATATTACAAATATTATCAAATCAATATTTTTGCTTGACATGTTTTAGCTTAATAATAGCAATCATTTTATTGTTTCAGGAAAGATCATTTTGTTGTTTTGTTACATCACGATTGGAGAATAATTTACAGTGAGTAAAATAGATTTGCTTGGGCTCCTTACTTTTTGTTAATGTATATATCTAATATACCTTTGAAGTTCTTAACCGCTCCGTGTGTGCATCATTTATGTTATCAGCTGCCTCTGCTCAATGAGTTAGGGGCTTTGGGTTGAAAAGGCTACATTACCTCTGCTGCTACTACTGCAAGTCCACCATTACATTTATCATCTTGGGAAGATCTATTTGAATTATATTCACAGTTTTAAGAGCTTTTTAACATTTTTTAATGAAAGCATGATTGCCTGGAGTTAGGCCGCCCATTGCAATCAGCCAGGTATGGTTTTGATTGTTTTTTTAAGACTTGAGTGACCAAATGAATGTAAAATAGTGGGGGAGACTCACTAAGGCTGAGTTCATACTGCACCACGAAGTGCGTCCCTGTTCACCATTTCAGGTCCGATTTCAGTCTTAATTTTTGGCTGAATTCGGACCTAAAATGGACCAGAAGACGCACAGGATTCCTGCGCAATTAGCATTGGAGCCACTCCGGAGATATGTGAACCCGCTCCATTGAGAGCCTGGTCACAATCTCCTGACATGCGAATTGGATGCGGGGAAACCTGCATCCAATTAACAATAGTGTGAACCCAGCCTAAAAGTTATGCACTCAGAATCTGTACAGCTGTGCATGGTAGCCAATTGGCTTCAAATTCATCTTGTTTGACAATAAAACCTAGAAGCTGATTAGTTTTCTGATTGGTTCATAGATATATTTTCTTGCATCATGCAATTTTAGTAAACAACCCCCAATGGGTAGCTATAGTTGAAAACTGATGGTCACAAAATTGCCAAATGTTTGGCTAGCTAAGAGTCTGATTCAGTTGTAAAAGGCATTAATTTTTTCCAAAGGGATGTTGACCCCCTTGACTCAGGCATCTGCCAATGCAGCCCTTCGTAAGTTACAGCTCCAGAAAATTAACTGTATGGAACATGTGACAAAAGTGTATTTTGTTTTCAATGTTGGCTTTCTGTATGGTTGGTTTGCTAATTATGGTATCAAGTCAAATAATTGTTACCTATGAACTGATTTTTTTTTTATCTTCAGGGTAAGAATGGGATGGTCCCATTTTTTTTTTTAGGCAGTGTGCAAACAAGGTAATTAGAAAAATGAGAGGGTTTGAGCTCACATACACAGGCATCATGCTCAGAATTGAGTCAAAGACTGTGGGATTGATTTACTAAAACTGGAGAGTGCAAAATCTGGTGCAGTTGTGAATGTTAGCCAATCAGCTTCTAACTTCAGCATGTTCAATTAACCTCCCTGGCGGTATGATTCTGTCAGGAATTCTGTTCCAAAAGCGGTACAATTCTTTTCATGGAAATTTGGCGTTATGTATTATAGGCCTACAATTCTTAGTAATTACTGACTTAAACCTGACCAAAACAAGACTCTAGTAGACATCTCAGATGTGATAAATTTGAAACACAAACAAGTGAATTATAATCGAATCAATAATATTATTTTATTATTTAATATATAATATATATAATAAAATTATATTATTTAATAGATTATAATTCATGCGTTATATATTATATATATATGTGTGTATATATATATATATATATATATATATATATATATGTGTGTGTATATAGATATATATATATATATGTGTGTGTATATAGATATATATATATATATGTGTGTGTGTATATATATATATATATATATATATATATATAACGCATGAATTATAATCGAATCAATAATATAATTTTATATATATATATATATATATACATATATATATGTATATATATATATATATATATATGTATATATATATATATATATATATATATATATATATATATATATATATATATATATATATTTGCATATATATATATATATATATATATATATGCATATATATATGCATATATATATATATATGCATATATATATAATATAAAATGTGTTATGTGTTTGTGTTTTGTGCAACGTTTTTTTTTTTTTTTGAATTTCCCTCCCTAGTTCCGCTCCCATGCAGCATTGCTGCTGCAGGGAACGGAACTAGGAAGTCCTCCTACCGACAGACGAGCGGCGGAGATCTCACTGGCGGTCACAGCAATGAGAGCTCATTGCTGGATCGTCAGGATAAGGTAAGAGAAGCTCCGCTGCGCTGTCTGCACGCTCTGCCCATTGACCCCGAGCGTGACTCGGGGATACCGCTAATAGCAGAAAATTCCTACCCCGAGTCACGCTCGGGGATACCGCTAAGGCGGTTAAGTGTTGACAAAAAAAAAAAAGTAAGCTGATTGGTTTCTATGCAGAGCTGCACCAGATTTTGCACTCTCCAATTTTTTTGTAAATTAGCTCCACCTTGCTTTTAGGTGCTTCTGTGTTGTTTTGACTTGCTTCTGGGTTGCTTAATTTTGCTTTTGCTTTGCTACCAGCTGCTCAGGCCTTATGCACACAGGGCATTTGAAAAAATTAGCTGCAAAGCCAGTTCTGACACCAGGAAAAAGCAGCTGTAAAAACGCACTTTTAGAAGTTTTTCGCATTGGTGTTAATGTGCGTTTAGCCACGTTTAGCAGCATTAGCATTTAGTAGCCTTTTTCTGCCCTCTTCTATTTTCCACTCTCAAACCCAACTACTACAGCTTATAAATGCTTGACACAACTTAAGGCTGTATACAGAGTTAACACACGTTTAGCCACTTCAGGCATTTTTACAGCCTAAGGCTGCTGCTCCAGAACGGGCTGGCCCTGGGGTTTTTTTGCAGCTTGAAAAAGCCTATGCCACTTACAGATCCTAAAAGTCTGTGTGTGCATGAGGCCATAGAATAACATGGAGGGGTGTATTTAAGCTGCAAAAAAAAACAAAACATCTGACGCTCCTAAAAGCATCTGTAAAAAACACCCTGTGTGCATGAGGCCTCAGAGTTGCTTTTGCAATCACACTAGTATACAAAAAGTCCAAGCGCTGATAATCAAGACCCTCTAAAAGGAATTGACCAATAAGACAATGGAATATCCAAACCAAGCAATCCTTGTGCTGCCAGTCCCAAGCATAGGATGTAAATGCAATGGAATGAAACACTGAACATGGACAGCGCACAGGAGTGACAGTGAGGTGTCAAAGGGGAATCAACAGGCAGAAATCCATATTAAATGTCAATTTATTGAACAAATAAAGCCAGGGATTGCAAACACGTTACCACATGGGTCCGGATGGCAGTGAGGTCACTTGACAAAGCGCATGCGCGCAAAACGCGTAGTCACGGCAACTGGCTTGCTTGCGTTCAACGCTGGTTCCTGCATCTGGCTTTGTCTCATCGAGTGACGTCACCTCTGGACTCCACGCTACCCTCGGCGCTCCAGTACCACGGTTTGTATACGCGCCGGCGTTGATCGGCCATGATCCTTTTTCTACTCTACAGTGGGTCCCGTTCCCTGGACACCCTCACATCTCTGAAAGGTACAGTGTTGGATTATCCCATATTGACTATTGGCAATTGTCATCCCACAATGCCCTCACCACCATCCGGACCCATGTGGTAGCGTGTTTGCAATCCCTGGTTTTATTCCTTTCAATAAATTGACATTTAATATGGATTGCTGCCTGTTGATTCCCCTTTGACACCTCATTGTCACTCCTGTGTACTGTCCATTTTCAATGTTTCATTGCAATCAAATGTGTTTAGTGAAGAAAAGCTGTTCAGAAGTGAATACCCATGTACTTGTCCAACTATTGCCATTTTGTTCCCTTTTTTCCTGTCGCATGCGCATTATAATCGAGACAGTTGTTGATATGAAAAAAGGTTCACTTCAAAGCTCCAACAACGTATATAGTTAGCCAAAAAATTTAAATTTCCTAATGTAGTGATGTTTTTCTGCACTTAGATGTGAAGCAGAAAAATAATACAAATGTAAATTAAAACAAAGATGCTCTAAATAAAAGAAAAAATAATTGAATGGTGAACAATTATCTATATGCATATGTAATACGTATTGCTCATCCATTTGACAGAAGTAGCTGTTGTCAAGTTCAATTAAAAGAAAACAATGTTGAATATCTAACCTTACTAAGGGGAAAACATACATTCTTGTAATGATGCTTTTGAAACAAAAATGTCAATCATGCAGAATTGTAGTATCACGTTCTTGAAATCCACTTGTATGTTTTACCCTGTGTATGGTACTGCAGCAGCAAGACTGAAAGGGTTAATCAATAGTGGCACCCTGTCATGTCTGGAGACAGACATTAAATGTAAAGGGAACTTAGAAGTGACAGTTCTGGTGATCTTCCTGTCAGGACTGGGTTTAGGATAAATGACAGCTGTGGGCTTTGTATCGATTATGTGGCATCCCTATTTATCTGCAGACAGCAGAGGCAAGGGCACCTAATAACCCAAACACAGCGACTCCCCGTGTGACCACCTTGTGCTGCCGCAGATGATGATTGCTCACTCTCGCTCAGAGGCCGATGGCTTTTTAGCATAATTCAGGCTAGGATTTTTATAATAACACCCTATTCTTCTCTGATATTTTTAGCTAATTACTTTTTAAGAGTGACATCATGATTATACAAATAAAGCATTGCTGTCTACCTCCAGATATAAAAAAAAAACAAGATAAGATCGTATATAGTGATTTAAACAGGTAACATAATGCACTGTATACAAAATTTTCAGTTAGGTTATCCCAAAATGATCTCCTAAAGGCATGCTGTCTCATTTTAAACTTTTGTCATGAGTACTGAATACTTAACAAGTAAAAATATTCTTCCCCTTCAAATGTAGGTGATGGTTTGCACCATCACTGATATATCAAATTTGTATTGGCCATTTTACCCAATGTAATTAATAAAAAATGATCTTTTTTAGGCCCCTTTCACACATGCTGTCCGTTTGTCCGTTTTTCATCCATCCATTGATGGTGTAATTAATAAAAAATTATCTTTTTTAGGCCCCTTTCACACATGCTGTCCGTTTGTCTGTTTTTCTTCCATCCATTGACGGATGAAAAACGGACATCAATGTATCTCTATGTAAAAACCGATGACAACGGATGATCATCAGTTAACATCCGTTTTCATCCACTTCCGTCAATGTCCGTTTTTTGAATGGATGAATGCCCTATTTTTCATCCATCAAAAAAAGGATCGGACGAAAAACGGATGACAACGGATGAAAAACGGATGACAACGGATGAAAAACAGATAACAACTGATGACAACGGATGACAACGGATGAAAACGTATGACAACGGATGACAACGGATGAAAAACGGATGACAACGGATGAAAACGTATGACAACGGATGACAACAGATGAAAAACAGATAACAACTGACGAAAAATGGATGAAAAACGGATAACAACTGACAAAAAACGGATGAAAAAACGGATAACAACTGACAAAAAACGGATGAAAAATGGATAACAACTGACGAAAAACGGATGAAAAATGGATAACAACTGACGAAAAACGGATGAAAAACGGATAACAACTGACGAAAAATGGATGACAACTGATGAAAAATGGATGAAAAAGGGATGAAAAACAGATGGAAAACTGATACATTTTAACGTGACTGAACTGATGAACTGAACGGACCGTATGTGTGAAAGGGGCCTAACATAACGTTTTTCGTGTATGTATGTTTGGCTGCAGACAAAATCCCAAAAGGTCTTTAAAAAAATAAATGTGTATTTGAATACCTAGGAAAATACACAGGCTCAGGCAGTAAGAACAAGGTTAATGTACACATCGCAGTATCCCATAGCAATTGTATTTTGTGTACTCTAGGCAGGCCAATGAATGGTGAATGCTAGTTACGAATTTTTTTTTTTGCTTGTTTCCCCCCATTAATCTTTGCCTTTTTGAATAAAATGTACATTTTGAAGGTCCATCTCCAACCAAATTTGTATTTTTTTTGTAATTTTGGATTGAATGGAGACAGGTTAGAATGCCTCTATTTATTGAAGACTGTTCCAGGACAGAGACACAGTCAATAGGAAGCTGATAGGGTTTCCAGCCCCTCTCTACTCCAGCTAAGAAAGGTATTTTTTAATTGATTTTCCTGAGATTTCCCCTCATTTCCTATTCCAATGGGCATGGGCAGCAATTACCTGGACAGAGTTTCTAACCCTTCCCCACCCTACCCAGTATTAAAACAAGTTTTGGCTTTGGCTGGAGTTGATATTCATACATGAAGCCTTTTATACTTGCACTTGATACATAAATAGACTTTGAATATTTTGGACTTGTCAGGCAACTGAGTCGCGACTCAAGTCACTCCGACTTAGGAAAATGTTCCTGCACTACTTGGGGGGTGAATTCGGAGCAGCTTGCATTAACTTCTATTAAAGAAGCTGTTTGCCAGCCACGCTGAAGTCACACTGTATGGATCAGCTTAAACGTTGGGCGACTTTGAAGCCGTCCCAGTGTGAATTAGGCCCCTTTCACCACCTGAAAGTCGCGTGACTTTGCCGCGCAACTTTGATGCAACTTCAACACGACTTGAAGCAAAGCCTGTGTAATCTTGAGGTCTATGGACCTCAAGTCACATCAAAGTCAGACCAAAGTAGTGCAGGGACTACTTTGAAGTCGCACAGATGTGAATGGTACTCATTGGAAATCATGGGGTACGACTAGTCATGCGACTCTGCAGTCAAAAGTCGCAGGACAAGTTGCACAAGTGTGAAAGGGGCTAAGAGAGTAAAGATGTAGCAAAACGAATGTTGCAAAATGGAAGTTGAAAGAGCTTGGTAAGTAAAGTACAGTATATCTCCATTTATCCATTCATGTGCAAGAACATTTTTTTTTCCTTGAACATGTTTAGGTATTTAAAGTGAATGAAGATTCCTATTTACTAAACTCCCTTTACACAGTCTATACTCTTTTAGTGGAGCGACCCTTATAATAGAGTCATGTTACATGCTACTTACACATAATAGCAGTCAATAAGAAGTCTATAGATTTGAGCATGTGAACTTATTAATCTAATAATATACCACCTAATTGAGTAAGTCATGAAACAGATATGATTAAACATGCATTATAAACAGCACAGCAAGTGACCCATATATTAATGATATATCTTTATTTTTTTTTTTTAATATGCTACGTTAGGTTTCAGTATGTTTGCGCGTATCCAGCCCCTAACCTTTTGATGCTTGATGTACAAGGGTCAATTATATGATTTATTTCAAGGTTTGCTTCTAAAGATTTTTTTTTATGTTTGCTGTTAATCCTTGGGAAAAAATGCTCCAAGCTATGCCACTATTGATCCATTTGTCACTATATTTTTATTATTTCCTTGAAGTTTTACTCATGGGCACACAAGCTTTGGCTCATGGTATGTCAAGTATTATTAATTGTGCTTCTTTATGTCTGTTACTTCAGTTCTTTGTGAAGAAAGAAGACTCTAGGTGCATCACACTTAGTCTGGTCTACCCTGGAGCAGTTCCTCACTGATCAATACAGAACGCCCTCCTTACTGATCATTACAGAACAGTGGCTTGACCCTTGTAACATTCTCTGTGACCAGGTTCTTACGTTCCCATTTGTTTTCTTATATATATTTATATATAGATATATATATATCTATATATATATATATGTCATTTTTCTTTCACTTTCACATGCTTTTATATCTTGGGAGATAAAAGCTAGATCTACAATAAATTACTTAACCTCTCCTCCCTATTACTCGCAGCCTCTCCAGCTCACTTTATTCCATTTCAACAGTAGTGATTGTTGTATTTATTGCACTGAAATGATGCTCACTATAAAAATAAAAAGTATGAAATATTTGCTATTTTTAATTGGGCAAATTACAGTTGGGGATATATGTACTTTTATTGTATTTCATTTTCATCTATTTTAGCCTATAAATTCTAATAGGTTAAAATGGGGGTTTCCATATTTTTGGATTAAAGCGGAGTTCCGGGCACAAAAACTATTTTTTTTTTTCTGTGCCCCTCCGCTAGGTAGAGCTCACCTGAAAAGGAATTGGATAGTTATTTTTATTTTTTTTGTTTACTCACCTTTTTATTGAAGATCGTAAATACTCACCTCTGACTGCTTCCTCCCTCGGAGCCGCGGCTCACCCCGTCACTTCCTGCCTCGCCATGATTCCTGGGAGCTAAACGTCATAGCTCCCAGGAATCAATGCGACGGCACCGGCCCTGCTCGTCATTTCCGGGCGACGCCGCATTCCCCTGCTAAACAGCTTCTGGGCATGCCCAGAAGCTGTTTAGGAATGCGGCGCCGCACCGGAAGTGACGAGAGGGGCCGGTGCAGTGCATTCTGGGACACGAAGAAGCGGAAGAAGACAGAGAAGAGGACCGCGCCGGCTTCAGCTGCCCACAACAGAGATGGAAACGCTGTGGAAGAAATTTTCTAAGTAAGTATTTCTTCTAAAAGGTAAGTGCGAACCGGGACAGATCAGAGGCTAGCCATTGTGGAATGTGCTAGCCCTGACTGTCCCGGGGGTAAGTTCAGCAAAAAATCATTTCTGTGCCCGGAACTCCGCTTTAAAAAAGAAAAAGAAAAAAAAAAGGAAAGTCTTTCAATTTTCCTTTGCATGGACCAGAAGAGAATCCATATGAGGAGCCCCTGGGAAAGGCTGGAACTTTTTGTGATTCTATAGCTTGGAAAAGTTTTGAAAGAGATGTGTTTTTAATCTGGAGTGGCTCTGTATGGCCAAATTTGGTCAATGATGTCAGAAGTATCCCTGCCCCTTAGTGTATGTGTAGCTGCATGGTGGGGAAGGCCTTGGCTGCAATTGAATGACCGGTAATAGGCAGAAGGAACAGTTTCCTCCTGGGTTCGGTCAATGACATTTACCTTATACGACCATGTAGCCATATAAGGTTAATGATGTCATGAGCATCCCTGTTGCTTTTTTTCCAGATGTAATCACTGGTTGGGAAATGCCCTGGCTGCAGTTGATTGGGAAGCAAGGGGTGGAAATGACAGCTTCTTGCTGGGTTTGGTTTGGGCCAAAGTTTGGACAAACCCAAGATCATCCTTACTTCTAACAAGCATGTTATAAAAGTATTCAACCTTTTTATTAATAAACATGTCATGAGAAATATATATGGATTACCATTGTTGAGCTGGTTTGAAAATGCTAATTGCCCAGCAGTTATGCTATAATACCATGTCCACTAACTTGAGACACATAAGTAGATCAGAAAAGTCAGAGAGAAGTCAGAAGGCCTTATCAGCATGTTGGATACAAGTTATTGATACAAAGTACTGGAGCAGAAAGGTCAAAATAACAGTCAGACAGACAGCATTTTGAACAGCAGAGGTCAGAAATGACAGCCTTCTTGTTTCTCTCATGACAGATTTTCTTTAGAGGGGCTTCTAAGTAACAATAACATTTAAAGTGGTTGTAAAGGCCCAGGGTTTTTTACCTTCATGCATTCTATGCATGAAGTTAAAAAAACATTTTGTGTGCAGGAGGCCCGCAGACCCCCTAATACTTACCTCAGCCCCCTCCTGATCCAGAAATGTCCACGAGAGCCTTGCCTCTCTGGGGACTCACACTCTTGATTTGCATTTGGCAGCAGCAGAAGCCACTGGCAATCACAGCCAGTGAGTCAATCAGGAGATGGAGGGGCCTAACCACTGCTCTGTGTGTGAATGGACACACAGAGCCGCGGGTTGGGAGCATGTCTGCTTGGATGCCCCCACAGCAAGCTGCTTGCTGTGGGGGCACCCTGTAGGAAGTAGGTGCCAGGAGTGCCAGCGAGGGACCTGAAAAGAAGGGTATTTGGGCTGCTCTGTGCAAAACCATTACACAGAGCAGGTAATTATAACATATTTGTTATTTAAAAAACAAAAAACAAAAGACAACTTGGCTTTAGAGCCGGTTCACACTGGGGCGACTTGTCAGGCGACTTGGTCACCTGACAAGTCGCGGTGGGTCGCCTGCCATAGATTAGCACAGGACCATTTCTAATAGGAGCGACACAAGTCGCTCCGACTTAGAAAAAGGGTCCTGTACTACTTTGAGGCGACCTGGAGCGACCTGCATTGACTTCAATGATATGAAGTCCGTGCATGTCGCTCCGAGGTCGTGGTGCGCGCTGTGCACCGCAAATTCACAGGTCGCCCGGCAAGTCGGATCACCTCAATGTGAACTGGCTCTCAGTATCAATTTAAAGCTGAACTGAACAGAACTTTTTTTTTTTGCCATTTTTGATAGAGTAAGGGAGAATTATAACATCGGTCAGTTTTTGTAGGTGGTAAATAAAGAGGAGAAGGTATGATGTTGTAAAACATACATAAAAAAACTTTTCCAGGCATTCTTGGTTTATATATAAAAAGTTTCCAAAATCACATGTGAACCTGTCTTAAATGGATACATTGAATTCTCATCTGCTGATGTTGTTGTCCTGCAGTGGGATTGCCACTCTTAGTTGGGAGGTCCCTTACTTTCCCCCATCTGCAATACTCGCAAATAATGGAAACCATTAGCTGCGATGAATGTCCAGAAATCTAGACAGGCTTGATGATGACTGTATTTAAAGCTGAGTGCCTGGGCAAATATAAAATACACATATATTGAAGACCAGGTATATTCTGAAACTTTTTGTTTACATGTACAAATCTGTATTTTTTTTACTAGAAAGTTGCTTAGAACCCCCAAACATTATATATATATATATATATATATATATACATATATAAATATATATATATATATATTTAGCAGAGGCCCTAGAGAATAAAATATTGGTCGTTGCAATATTTTATGTCACATGGTATTTGCGCAGCGGTTTTTCTAACACAATTTCTTTTGGAAAAAGTACACTTTATTGAATTTTAATGCAAAAAAAAAAAAACACAATTTATAACCCAATTTTTTAGTAACATAAAAAAAAGATGATGTTACACCAAATAAATAGATACTTAACATGTCACACTTTAAAATTGTGCATGCTTGTGGAAAGGCGTCAAACTACGATACTGGAAAATCTCCATAGACGATGCTTTAAAAATGTTTACAGGTTATCAGTTTAGGGTTGAAAAAGAGGTCTAGTGCTAGAATGATTGCTCTTGTTATAACCTTTGCAGCAATACCTCACATCTGTAATGCGAGCACTGTTTACATATGCGTTCACTTCTGCACACGAGCCTAAGAAGGGTGGGGGCGCTTTAAAACTTTTTTTATTCTATTATTTTTTATCTATAATTTTTATTTTTACACTGTTTCTTTAAAAAAAATGTTTGGTCACTTTTATTGCTGTCACAAAGAATGTACATCCCTTGTGACAGTAACAGGCAGTGACAGGTACTCTTTATGGACCTCAGATGTCTCCTCAACCCTTAAAGCACCTTATCACACCAAGATTGGTGTGATCAAATGCTTTCACTATTTAAAAATGGCACTGTTTACATTTGGGAAACTGGAAGTGACGAAAATGCTCGCCGCTTCCAGTCTCCAAGATCATAGAGGCAATCAAAGATGATCTGAGAGAATTCACTAGGACTGCTTTTACATTAAAGACAATCACCGGCCAAAAAAACAATATCAGGATGATGCCTGTAGCTGCAGGCATCATTGTGGTATAACCTATTGCAGTTAATTATGTACATGTACATGATTTCCTGGCAAGTGGTTAATGAAGCTGTGTATTTATTTACCATCACTGAATTTTTTTTTTATTGTAAGCACAACCTAAATTTGACTTGGTATCTGCCTCTTGCAGCCTCGGTACAGCAGATCTGTAGTGTGAGAGGAAGCAGCAGCACAAAGAGCCAAATAGGTAATGTGCTTACACGAAGTATGCATACCATTTTGGTTTGAATGCGTGAATGCGATGCAATTTTAGTCATACAAACTGTATGGCTGAATTCGCATCGCACAGACATTGCATGTGATGTGCACAGCAATGAGGTGCGAATCACATGCAATGTCTGGCATTGCATAAGTCTGAACCCAGCCTAAAGGTGAATATTACAGCAAAATCAGCTTTTTTTATTTTGTCTTTTAATGGGCTATTTCATTTTATAGTGTTATTTGTGGCTGGAGTTATGCTTTAAGGTATGTTTATTCTTTAATCTATAGGCTGATGGCTCAAGAAACCTCGGTCCTATGCTGGCAGCCTTTTCCCTGCAACCTCCTCAACTTCATTTTCCCCAATGTAATCATATCCAATGCCTTTAATAGGGTGCATAGGCACATTAATTCTCTCAGATGAGATGTCAGGGAAAGAATCAGAGGTAGCAGCAATCTTTATTTTAGTGATCAAAGTTTGCAAATATAATAAGGTAACATTGATATACATTAATAAAGAAGATTACATTTGCTAGACCTGCTCAGAAGTCCTTGATCCTTTTTTTTTTGTAACACAAGCTATATTGTCTGTAAATGACAGAGAAAGAGGGGCCTAGCTTGGGGATGCAAGCATTAAGGAGGACGCAGGCTGCCCATAACATTTTCTGCAACTTGAGTGATGTTATATAGATATTGTATTTGCTGTGCCAAGTGTGAGCCACCCACCAACTGTAGTCACAGGATCGGTGTCCAATGGAAGGTCCATTGCCTGCTGGAACTTTTACATTGTCAGCACTTTTATGCTGAAACAATCAAGCTTACAATATTTCTAAAAATAGTACAGTAAATTATTACAAATATAACAGGGGTCTTGTTTAGTCAATATAATTTACACTATATTATCAAATCTATTGGGACACCTGCCTTTACAAGCACATGAACTTTAATGGCATCCCAGTCTTAGTCCGTAGCGGTCAATATTGAGTTGGCCCACTCTTTGCAGCTATAACAGCTTCAACTCTTCTAGGAAGGCTGTCCAAAAGGTTTAGGAGTGTGTCTATGGGAACGTTTGACCGTTCTTCCAGAAGCGCATTTGTGAGGTCAGGCATTGATGTAGAAGAGAAGACCTGGATCGCAGTCAATGCTCTAATTCATCCCAAAGGTGTTCTATCGGTTTGAGGTCAGGACTGACAGGACTGTGCAGGCCAGTCAAGTTCCTCCACCCAAAACTCACTCTTCCATATCTTTATGGACCTTGATTGTGCACTGTTGATTGTGCAGTCATGTTGGAACAGGAAGGGGCAATCCCCAAACTGTTCCCACAAAGTTGGGAACATGTAGTCTAACCCCTGAAAAACAACCACACCATAATCCTCCCTTCACCAAATCATTTGGACCAGTGCACAAAGTAAGGTCCATAAAGACATGGATGAGCGAGTTTAGGTGAAAGAACTTGACTGGCCTGCACAGAGTCCTGACCTCAACCTGGTAGAACACCTTTGGGATGAAATAGAGCGGAGACTGCGAGCCAGGCCTTCCCATCCAACATCAGTTCCTAACCTCACAAACGCGCTTCTAAAAGAATGGTCAAACATTCCCATAGACACACTCCTAAACCATTTGGACAGCCTTCCCAGAAGAGTTGAAGTTGTTATAGCTGCAAAGGGTGAGCCAACTCAACATTGAACCTTACGGACTAAGACTGGGATGTCATTAAAGTTCATGTGCGTGTAGAGGCAAGCGTCCCAATAGTTTTGGTAATATAGTGGTATGTAGATCATGCAGTCTGTTTAATATGTGCAGTTTCTGCATGTAGCCTCTAAAACAAGTTTGTATTCATTCTACTCACCGAAGTCAATAAAATATGTAGGGAAAAGGGAGGTCTACGAGAGCATTTGACAACAATAGATATGTTATTTATGCAAACACCACCAGTTTATATATAGAAAGAGTCTCAATCAATGAAGTGCTCCTAGTGAAAATATTTTCCAATGACCAGAGGCGTATTGATTGTGAAATGGTTTCTGAAAAATGTTCTCAACAAGTGATGGAATTTCTCTTCAAGGGTGGCCATGCTGTAGCTTCTGCTAAACCATGTGTGTGTAGTATGTGTATCTATATTGTAGTTTCTTGCTATCTATAGATTCACAAGGTGAAACACCCATCATTTATGACAGTTCTAAAGATGTCAATACCAATCTATTATTAGCTTTGGAATAACTACTTAGCAATTTATAACTACAGTGTCTAAACTACCCTTGTAATCAGAGATGTATAGTAACTAAGTAGAACTACTTCACTACTGTACTTAAGTACTGAAAGGCAGTATCTGTACTTTCCTAGAGTAGAATTTTTTTCTCCTACTTCCACTGTTACTTCACTACATTTTTTCAATGATTTCAATACTTCTACTCCGAAATTTTTTTTTTGTGCTGCATAGTTACTCGTCACAATTATAAAAATTACCACTGCCTGAACAGTAGATGGCAGGTTTCATGAAGCTCAAAACATGTGTATTATCAGCGCATACGAAAATAAAAGCTACTGTATGTATAAATAAAAGCTGCATTTGAAATAATAAAAAACAATATGATGTTCAAACTTTTGACTTCTTTCTTTAATAACTACATAACACAGTACTTGTACTTTTACTTTCAGTACTTGAGTAGCAATTTTTTTTTCAAAACTACTGGTACTTTTACTTTCAGTACTTGAGTAGCAACATTTTTAAAAAAACTACTTGCAATACTTAAGTACAAAAAACGTTGAATACTTTAGTACTTCTACTCAAGTCACTTTTTGATCGAGCACTTCCACTTCTACTCAAGTCACTTTTTGATCGAGCACTTGTACTTTTACTCAAGTCACTTTTTGATCGAGCACTTCCACTTCTACTCAAGTCACTTTTTGATCGAGCCCTTGTACTTTTACTCAAGTATGGGTTTCGAGTACTTTATACAACTCTGCTTATAATATGTTACTTCTATAATGCATTATATATAATACGATATAATGCATATTGAATATTAATTATATATAATACGATATAATGCATATTGAATATTAATTATATATAATACGATATAACGCATATTGAATATTAATTATATATAATACGATATAATGCATATTGAATATTAATTATATATAATACGATATAATGCATATTGAATATTAATTATATATAATACGATATAATGCATATTGAATATTAATTATATATAATACGATATAATGCATATTGAATATTAATTATATATAATACGATATAATGCATATTGAATATTAATTATATATAATACTATATAATGCATATTGATAATAATTATATATAATACTATATAATGCATATTGATAATAATTATATATAATACTATATAATGCACATTGATAATAGTTATATATAATACTATATAATGCATATTGATAATAGTTATATATAATACTATATAATGCACATTGATAATAATTGATAATTCCTCAATTCCTCAATAATAATAATAATAATTCCTATAATATACTATGCTTTCTACAACAGATATCAAAGCATAGTATATTAATAGTAAAATATCAGTATTTACTTGATATTACTTTAAGAGTTCCAGGTAACCTTCCAAACTAATGTTGCAAAGAAATTCAATCCTTCGTGATGGTTGATGAAGGACATTAAAGAAAACTTTTTAATCTTTTAATCTATTTAATTGCATTAAGTTGTCAAATCTGCCATATTACATTTTGTCCCAATTTCTAGAGTATGATATACGTCTAATCTATTCAGTAATTGTGAGAAATAATTGTGTGTGCTGGAAGTAAATAAAGGATCACTACAGCATGATTTTTTAAAAGACATTTCTTCAAGGTAGGATTTAGCATTTCCACTTACTTAGTAAGTTAGAGAGGCTTGGGCTGCCCTATCACCGTGGTAACTGCCAGAAAAATGCTCCTGATGTTTGAAGAGGTCAGCTAACCAGGTCATCCACTCTGGCCTCTCCCTGAGCTAGGCCTGGCAGCCCACAGTTTGCAGTTAGTCTAAGTCTGGGTCTAGCCCCGCAAGGTCAACTAATCCGGCTCTGATATAATTTTTTTGAGTCAGTTCATGGCCTGCACCCACCAGGTGGCCTCTAAAATCGATTATGACCTTTTGGCCTTGTCTAACAGAGGAATAGCATCCAACCTAAGAGTAGGCTTGCATAGGCATGACAGCTTTCCGCTGAGCGTTATTAAGGATAGCACCAACCGTTTGGGAAAGCATGGATGTAGGTATAATGAGATGTCTGGATACGCCATAAAATTATTTACTTTATAAGAACAATCTAAGATTTTTTTGACCATTTCCTGGGAATAATATTACGAAAAATGTCAAAAAGTATCAACATTTTCAAGAAGTTATCTTCCATTTTTATAACGCTGGTAAGAGTCTAGCTTAATGTTCAAAGAACCTGGTCTGGAGTCTGTACAAAAGAAGGTTTTCCAACACAGCTGCTGAAGCACTAATATTTTGATATAATTGAAGATGTATTGTGGGGACATAATTAATGCTGAAACGTGTGTGTAACAAAGTACGCTAAGCTTGTCAGCAAGTGAATCATTAGTTTCCTGGGTGGCTCTGTCCCTTCCCATTACTTGAACTTGACTTACTCTTCCGCATACAGATCCAAAGTTCAATTGAAAAGTTTAGTTGTGTGACTAATATAACAAACTCTTCTCTGGGGTTTGCGTGAGAAACACTGTATACCTCCAAACACCCCCTTCTAACCAAAAGGTTAACAAATGCATTAATCTGAAGGATTGAAAATGAGTTTTGGATTGTTGTTAAATAGCAGACGTAGTGTAAGAGTATTACTTATGACACTTATGGCACCAGCTAGCTCTAATACTGCAGTAACCTTATTTTTATTTTGCGCTGTGCAAACACCTTGAACAATGCCTAGTTTTCTACACAATGGGTTTTTGAAATAACATTTTAGCCCAGATAAATTAGGTCATTTTCAGTTCCAGGGTGCCTAGGAATTTTTATCTTAAAAATAATTTTTATAAATTACATAGATAGGTGTATAGTCACAAAACAAAGGTACAACGTCTTATTTAATTTCATTCTATGCTACTTTTTTCAATGTGAAAAAAAAAAAAAAAATCAAAGTGTGCTCTGATAACGTAAAGTGGGTCTCATGCATCATAATGCTATCACTAACGCCTGTCTTTTTTTTTTTTTTTTTTTTGCACAGCCACCTCAGCCACCAATCAGTCTCAAAATTGAAGATTTAAATTGTCATTTCCCAGGACATGCTGGAGCCTGGTGGCTTTGGAGAAACAATAACAGTGCTTAGTATTTACACTTTGATACATATTAATATTCTTTTAATAGGCACATCTGTGTCTGACCTATTACACCTAAAACTGGCCAGACTCAAGCAATGCCCAGGGTCCTAAATAAAAATCAAGCAGTACATGGATTGCTGAAGCACATTAGATGTATTGTAAGCTAAAAATAAATAATATACAGTCCAATGTGAAAGAACACTATATAACCAAAATTATTGTAACGTCTGCCTTTCCACGCACATCAAATTTAATGGCATTCCAGTCTTAGTCCGTAGGGCTCAATATTGAGTTGGTCCACGCTTTGCAGCTATAACAGCTTCAACTCCTCTAAGAAGGCTGTCCACAAGGTTTTGGAGTGTGTCTATTGGAATATTTGACCATTCTCCTAGAAGCGCATTTGTGAGGTCAGGCCCTGTTGTGGACGAGAAGGCCTGGCTCGCAGTCTCCACTCTAATTCATCCTAAAGGTGTTCTATCGGGTTGAGGTCAGAACTCTGCGCTGTCCAATCAATTCTCCAAAATGTCTTGGTATGCTGACACCTTAAAAGTTCCCTTTACTGGAACTAAGGGGCCAAGCTCAACCCTTGAAAAGGAACCCCACACCATAATCCCCCCTCCACCAAATGATTTGGACCAGTGCACAAAGCCATAAAGACATGGATGAGAGAGTTTGGGGTGGAGGAGCTTGACTGGTCTTCACAGAGTCCTGACCTCAACCTGACAGAACACCTTTGGGATGAATTAGAGCGCAAACTGCAAGCCAGGCCTTTACGTCCAACATCAGTGCCTGACCTCACAAATGCGCTTCTGGAAGAATGGTCAAACATTCCCATAGACACACTCCTAAACCTTGTGGACAGCCTTCCCAGAATAGTTGAAGCTGTTATAGCTGCAAAGGGTGGGCCAACTCAATACTGAACAATATGGACTAAGACTGGGATGCCATTAAAGTTCGTGCTGTGGTTGTGCTGCACTAACCACTTGGCTAACATGTAAAAAATGTATTTGTTTTTCTGTAACAATGAATAAACTCTTGTCATGTCACAATGCAAGTGTCACTTTTCAGAAAATCTTGATCTTTTTTTCATTAAAAATCTATCTTTGATTTCCAGTCCAGAGACCTTGCCTAGACCGAGATAATGCTTTTGGTCTCCTGAAGGCATCAGGAAGTTTTCCAATGATCCGACTATAATATATACAGCAGGTGTCTAATCTGGATCAAATATTTGTGAACACAGTCAAGTACTGCACAGACATCAAGATTTACATGGTTGTGGCTCCTTAGTCCAGAAAGTAGATACTGACCTTAGATGATTCCCGAATAACGATGGTGCAATTCTTAAGCCATGTATACATGTATCAAAATTTGGTCCGTATATAGCCCTGTCTGTTCCATGTATACTGTAGCTGTTCAACAGAAGCTGGTCCTGCTGAAAAGCTAGAATTCAATCAGCTGCTGCAGCCAATGGCTGCAGCGCTAAACAGTGTATTCTGATGGAGGAGGGGGATTCCCCTCTGTCAGAAATCAATAGCGCAGCAGGGAAGTGTCCTGCATCCACATTGCTTTTGTGGATGCAGGCATTTATGAGCTTTTTTTTAAATTTTTTGTTGAGAAAAGCAGATAGAGTCATATTTAGGGGAGTACTGGGAACTCTATCAAAGGAAATACTGGAAGTGTAATACTAACACATTGCCTAGCATCAGTGGCGTAGCGTGGGTTGTCAGCACCCGGGGCAAGGCAAGTAATTTGCGCCCCCTAACCCGCAGGATTTTAGCACTCGAGTCTCTTCCACTAGATTAGTTAAAGAAACCCTTACCCCCTAAGCACATGTATTGTTTGTTATGAAAATACTGATGTAATTAAAGTAAAATGCATCTAAATACAAGTTTGAATGACCAGCGTGCCCCCTTTCAAAGTAAAATGCATCTAAATACAAGTTTGAATGACCAGCGTGCCCCCTTTCAATGCAGAGAGACCAGCGTGTCCCCTTTTAATGCAGAATGACCAGCATGCCCCCTTTCAATGCAGAGAGACCAGCACGCCCCCTTTCAATGCAGAGAGACCAGTGTGTCCCCTTTCAATGCAGAATGACCAGCGTGCCCCCTTTCAATGCAGAGAGACCAGAGTGCCCCCTTTCAATGCAGAGAGACCAGCATGCCCCCTTTCAATGCAGAATGACCAACGTGCCCCCTTTCAATGCAGAATGACCAGCGTGCCCCCTTTCAATGCAGAGAGACCAGCTTGCCCCCATTCAATGCAGAGAGACCAGTGGGCCCCCTTTCAATGCAGAATGACCAGCGTGCCCCCTTTCAATGCAGAATGACCAGGGTGCCCCTTTTCAATCCAGAATGACCAGCGTGCCCCCTTTCAATGCAGAGAGACCAGCGTGCCCCCTTTCAATGCAGAATGACCAGCGTGCCCCCATTCAATGCAGAGAGACCAGCGTGCCCCCATTCAATGCAGAATGACCAGCGTGCCCCCATTCAATGCAGAGAGAACAGCGTGCCCCCTTTCAATGCAGAGAGACCAGCGTGCCCCCATTCATTGCAGAGAGACAAGCGTGCCCCCTTTCAATGCAGAATGACCAGCGTGCCCCCTTTCAATGCAGAGTGACCAGCGTGCCTCCTTTCAATGCAGAGTGACCAGCATGCCCCCTTTCAATGCAGAGTGACCAGCGTGCCCCCTTTCAATGCAGAGAGACCAGCGTGCCCCCTTTCAATGCATAGAGACCAGCGTCCCCCCTTTCAATGCAGAATGACCAGTGTGCCCCCATTCAATGCAGAGAGACCAGCGTGCCCTCTTTCAATGCAGAGAGACCAGCGTGCCCCCTTTCAATGCAGAGTGACCAGCGTGCCCCCTTTAAATGCAGACAGACCAGCGTGCCCCCTTCAATGCAAAGAGACTTACCTGCAGCGGCGGCTTCTACTCAGTTCCCCGCATTCCTCGAGTCCTCCCGCCTCCTCCTTTCGGCCAATCAGGAACGGGTCTCGGATCCACTTCCTGATTGGCCAGGAGGAGAATCCATGTGACATTAGCGAATTTTCATTCGCTATTGTCACACAATGGGTGGGCTCGGGGCGCACTGCTCTGCGCCCCGGGTCCACCCTTTTTTGAAGCCTATTAGAGCCTCTGGCTCTAATCAGGTGATTAAAAAAAAAAAACACTCTGTGACAGCGCCAGGCTGCTGACTCACTCACTGCTAAACTGACTGAGCAGTGAGGAGAGCTGGCATAGGCAGGGCTTGGTTTGCAACGCCACCCCACCCTACACCAATGGACAGGTGAGGCACAGTCCAGCCCCTCCCCGCCCTGACCCGCCATTTTCAGCCATAGGGCGGCCGCGCTGGACATCTCCCAGCCTTAAGATGGAGGCAGCCACAGACAGTGTGTAAACTGTGTATGTCATAGTCAGACAGACAGAGTGACACTGCGGATGCGCCCCCCCAGATGTTGCGCCCGGTGCGGCCCGCCCCCCCTGCACCCCCCACGCTACACCACTGCCTAGCATTAACGCACCTAATATGAAGTCCACTTTTAAAAGGTAAGGAAATATCATTTTATCTTTGTGAACTGAACTGCAGTTTCATCAAATACTTTGAAAATGAATGTATGTAGGTGATTTTAACCACCTCAAGACCAGACTGTTTTACCCCTTCCTGCCTAAGCCATTTTCAGTTTTCAGCGTTGTTACACTTTAAAGAGGAAGTAAACCCTCCTCTACAACTTGTACCTATAGGTAAGCCTATGATAAGGCTTACCTATAGGTACTGTAAATATCTCCTAAACATGTACCGTTTAGGAGATATTTACCTTAGATGCATCCAGTGACGTCACTGGCGCACTGAAGGAACGGCCGCTCGTGCCGTTCATTCAGAGCCCCGTGCCGTGACTGTCGGCTCCCGCGCGCGTGCGCGGGAGTGACGTCACCGCGGTTCCGGCCAATCAGATGGCCAGATGCCGCGAACCCGGAAGACGGGCGACTAGACATGTCGCCCGTCATCCAGCAAAGCGGGCGGCACAGCGGGGGCTCGTTCTAAGGAAAGTATTTCATAATGAGCTAGTATGCGATGCATACTAGCTCATTATGTGTTTCTCTTGCAGGGTGAATAAGAAAAAAAAAAAAGAGTTTACAACCTCTTTAAATGACAAGTTACTCAGACATGCAAAGCTGTACTTAAATGAAGTTTTTACCATTTTTTGAGACAGATAGAGCTTTCCTTTGGTGGTATTTAACTTCCATTTGTTTTCTTTTTTGTTTTTTTTTTGCTATATAAATGAAAAAAGACTAACAAGTTTGAAAAAAAGTTTTAAATAAGTTTTACTTCATTTGGTACAAAATTTGGCAAAAAAAGAAGAATTCTTTAAAAATGTAGGCGAAAATTTATTCTGCTACATTTCTTTGGTAAAAAGATTCCCGGTCAGTGTAAATTATTTAGTCTGTGTGAGAGGTATTTATTCTAGAATCTTTGGTATATATCAGGGGTCTCCAAACGTTCTAAACAAAGGGCCAGTGTACCATTCTTCAGACTTTAGAGGGGCCAGACTGTAGGGAATGGGAGTAGAAAATGTCCTGGAGTCAGTAAAAATGCCCCATCATTGGTAATCGTAAGAGAAATAGTACCCCATCATTGGTGTCAGTGGGAGAAATAGTGCTGCACTGTTTGTGTCAGTTGTAGGAATTATTTCCTATTATTAATGTCAGTAGGAGAAATAGTGCCCCAAGGGCCAGATAAAGGCATGCAAAGGGCCTAATCTGGGTCCCAGGCCACAGTTTGGAGACCACTAGTATATATATTTGAAAATTGATTAATCCTGATGTACTGACTGCCTATCTCATTTCTTGAGGCCCCAAAATGCCAGGACAGTACAAATATCCCCAAATTATCCATTTTGGAAAGTAGACAGTCCAAGGTATTTAATAAGAGGCATGATGAGTCTTTTGAAGTTGTACTTTTTGTTACAATATTTTAGAATATAAATAATCTAAATAAAATGTGTTTTTTTTTCCCTGCAAAGTGGTATTGTAACAAGTTATTTTTCCACACAGCATAGGCATACTTACAATTACACCCTAACATATTCTGCTATGCTTTCTGAGTATGGCGCTACCACATGTGTGGGGCTTTCTCACAGCCTAGATGCATAGGGACCCAAAATCCAAGAACCACCTTTGGACTTTCAGGAAGCATAAATTATGCATCTAATTTCCTGACTACCTGTTGTATTTCTTGAGCCCCTGAAGTGCCAGGACAGGAAAAACACCCACATTTTGGAAATCAAACACTCCAATGTATTTTCTGGATGACATAGTGAGTGTTTTGAAAATGTAATTTTTGGCCGCAGGTTTTTGGAAAATGCAGGAAAGAAAATAAAGTGTATTTTTTACACAAACTTGCAAATTAAAAATATATTTTAACATACATCATGAGTTTACTTAGAATTACACCCCAAAACACATTCTGTTAATCCTCCCAGGTATTGGGATACCATGAGCATTAGACTTTTTCACAGTCCCAAGATCCAAGGGGACTGGAGGGACCCAAGAGGGACCCAAGAGGGACCCAAGATCCAAGAAGTACCTCCAGGGACATAAACTACACATCTAATTTTCTGACTAGCAATCATAATTTGAATGCCCTTGAGAACCAAGACAGTGGAAACACTCACAAAATGAACACATTTTGGAATCAAACACTCCAAGATATTTTCTAAGAGGCCTGGAATCTCGTGCAGCTGTGCATAGTAACCTATCAGTTTCTAGGTTTATATTGTCAAAGTTTAATAGAACAAGCTGATTGGTTACTATGCACAGCTGCACCAGATTCTATGTTCACTAGTTTTAGAAAATCTTCCCACGGTGTGTCATTTAAAGACTTAATTTCTTTGGAAAATGTGAAATAAAAATTAAGATGTTTTTTTTTTTTTACAGAAAGTTGTTAATTAATAGGATATTTCTAACATGCAGCATAGGCATACTTAGAATTACACCCAAAAACACATTCTGCTACTCCTTCCAAGTGTGACAATACCACATGTGTGGGACATTTTCACAGCCTAACCACATAGAGAGTCCCAAAATCTAAGGAGCACCTTCAGGCTTTCTAGGGGCATATATTATACATCTAATTTCCCGACTACCTATCGCATTTTTGGAGGTCCTGAAGCACCAGGACACCGCAGGTTATTTTTTAAAAGGCACGGTGAGTCTTTTGAAGACTTCACTTTTTTTCCACAAGTTTTTAAAAAATGGGGAAAGAAAATGTACAATTAAAATTGTTATTTTAATTGGATATTTCTCACACATAGCATGGACGTACTTAGAATTACAACCCTAAACACATTATACTTCCCCCCCAGAGTATGATGATATCACATACTGTATGTAAGACTTTTTTATTGTCTGGACTAATTATGTACTGGAATTTGTATCTTGTGTGTCACACAAATCAACCAATTGTGTCAAAACCTATGTACTGTAACAGATGCCTCTGTACAAGTAGTCTGAGAATATAGCTTAGTGTAGTATCACGCGTAGCAGTCCCCATTCCCAAAAGTCAAGCAAGAATAGCCTACTGATATGTGTCTGCCCCCAGGAATGCACATGTTCGATACAGAAGGTGGAAGAAAATAGTTCCTGTGGTGCAGATAGGTCAGTTCAGGTGGCAGGCAGAGACATGGACAACAAACAGGCAAAAGATCAGTCCAGGCAGCAGGCAGAAAAGTGGTCAAGAAACAGGACAGGGTTAGTACAGAAGGCAACACTGCACTGGTGGGGTTATCAGGAAAACTGTTGCTTTTGAAATGGAACGGGAAGTTGTAAAACGTACTGTTTGGGTGTACTGTATATGTGTGTCTTTATTTTTTCTCATGCAAAAATTGAGTTTTCCTTTCACTGCTCTGCCCAAGTTAAAATGAACCACTAGTACTGGCTGCAAGTTAGGGCCTATTCACACATTTTAATTTTCTTACAGTAAGACATACAAATTTGCTGCACGAAAACCCATTTGAAGTAGAAATCCTATTATTTTCTCTATGTTGCTGGTTCACATCTATATGCTGAAGTTTAATGTGCTTTAAGGGGGAAATATAGGGGCATATTCACACCTACATACTGTATATGCATAACATGTGTACAAACGGTATGAATGGGCCATTCAAATATATTTTTTTTCTAAAGATGGTAATAAGAATTTTTTTGTAGTACCTTGTACTAAAAGGTTATTCTGGTTTTTAAAGAACAAATAACATAAATAATTTTATTGTGATAACTATTTAGAAATTAAACATGAATCACAAAATTTGTACAAATATGATTATTATTATCTTCTTATTTCCTCCAACTAGGGTTTTGTAACCACGTTTGCAAAGTTTTTTTTTTTGGGCACATTCACATTACTCATCAGTCCCATGCTAGTTTTGTTTAAAAAATGCTGGTGTTTGGAGAAAAGGGTTTATCAGATCAGCAGTGTATGATGCGCGCATGCAGGGAAACAAAAGACCAATGCTAATTTCAGTAGTGCTGGCAGCGTGTCATGAGGCCCCAAAATAGGCTGAACAAGGCTTCCCTTACGACTAGAACAAAAATACTGTGTAGTGTAAAGCTGTTAATGCCACAACATCTCTGCCTGGAAAGTGGCTCTTTCATTGTTTGCTACATTTACACAAACTTTCACTGCATCTTCGTCATGTAGACTCAAAGTTTTTTTTTTTTTTTTGTAACACTGCAAAGCAGGAAAATGCTGATTATTTTAGCTTAGAATAAATATTTGATCTATTCTGATCTTCATATTTACTGACAGCTAATTAGTAAGGACAGTCATACATTATAAGTAAAGGTGTTATGGAGAATGACGGGAAAGGAGAAATGTGCACTACACGAACCCAACCTCACCTAACTTCCTGATGTCTGGACGTGGTGCATAAATACTAAAGACGCTTTTACCCTTTTTATGGTAAAATGGTATTAATCCCCAAATAAATATAGAGATTTTCCAACATGTGGAAAAACTTTGCTTACAGTAATGAGCATTGTAATGCTTATAAGTACTCATTTTCAGGCAAAAGTTAACACTGTTTGAATAAAGCATGTATTATTATTGTTTTAATCAGGAAGTAAACGTTTATTAACCAATTGTGGACCGGAAGGTTTTGCCCCCTTAATGACAAGGTAATTTTTTGCGATTTGGCACTGCTTTATTTCAACTGACAATTGCGTGGTCATGCGACGCTGCACCCTAATACAATTGATGTCCTTTTTTTTCCCCACATATAGAGCTTTTTTTGGTGGTATTAGATCACCTGGGCGTTTTTTATTTTTTTGCGCTATAAACAACAAAATTTGACAATTCTGAAAAAAAAAAAAAAAAACAATATTTTTCAATTTCTGCTATATAACATTCCCAATAAAAAAAAATAAAAAATAAATTCAAAATCAAATTTTTTCATCATTTTAGGCCAATTTGCATTCTGCTACATATTTTTGGTAAAAAAAAAAATCCCAATAAGCGTGTTTTGATTGGTTTTCGCGTCCACAAACTAGGGGAAAGATTTATATAATTTTTATTTTTTTACTAGTAATGGCGGCTACGATTTTTAGCAGGACTGTGACATTGCGGCGGACAGATCGGACCAATAACTGACATTTTAGACACTTTTAGGGGGACCAGTGACATTACTACAGTAATGTGTGCTAAAAATATGCAGTTACTGTAATAATGACACTGGCAGGGAGGGGGTTAACCCAGGGGAGATCAAAGGGTTAAATGTGGGAGTGTTTTCTAACTGTATGGGGGAGGGACTTGTGAAATAATCACAGAGACCTAAATAGGAGGATCACAGGCGCTCTGTGTTCATTCCAGAGAAAACAACGGTCTGCTGTGTTTACAACAGCAAACCGTCATTGTCTCTCAGTGGGGAGCGATTGCCCGGCGGCAATCGTGGCGGCCGGTTCTGTGGATCAGTTTCATAATGGTACCTGTATATCTGCGGCGGGCGGTCGGCAAGCGGTTAAACTTTCAGACATACAATACTGGAAAAAAAACAGAACATTTTCAGTGTATACAGCCAGTAGCCAAAAGACAGCAGTGTACAATACAAAAAGGGACACAATAAGGCACAGTGGTGTACATGTAGTATATCAACTGACATGAAACACATATCAAAAAGGGGTATAAGCCTCAAGTATTTTCATCTCAGGATATACCGTATTTTTCGCTCCATAAGACACACTTGACCATAAGATGCACTTAGGTTTTAGAGGAGGAAAACAAGAAAAAAAAGTATTCTGACCCAAATACAGTATATATATATATATATATATATATATATATATATATATATATATATATATATATTGCACACACAGTATACGGTAATAGCAATAGTATATATATATATATATATATATATATATATATATATACACATGTACACACTACAGTATATATATATATATATATATATATACATATATTAGTATATATAAATATATATATACACATATACATATATATACATACACAGTATAAGGTAATAGCAATAGTAGTGGGTACTTGCAGAGATTTGCTTGTAGGCACTCTGTCTATCTGTGGCTGAGCCCGGGAGGAAACAAGCCGCTGCTTCCTGTGTATGGCTCCTCCTGTCACAGGCGGAGTGCATCTGATATCACTCCGCCTGTGAGCCGGACCTATACAGGAAATAGCGGCTCCACTCAGTAAATGACAGATAAACCGTGACTGGGGGAGACTCGGGGACACCGCGGGAGACTCGCCCGCTGGGATTTAGTCACTATTCGCTCCATAAGACGCACAGACATTTCCTCCCATTTTTTTGGGGGGGGGGAAGTACGTCTTATGGAGCGAAAAACACGGTAAATGGTTTTAAGCTCGACTTCCAGGGAAGTATGTACAGTACTAACCCTGAGCTGCATATAGAGTTACAAAAATCTTTGTAACACCAAATCCAGTGGAAAACCTTCTGAAAGCACACCAAATTGGCAGGATATAAAATAATTCTATGGCTAAGCGCAGAACCGCACTGTGGTGTGGGTGAGCCGCAGCGCATCAGTGTATTGCAGCCTTATACTATTATGCCCAGTGTATTGCTTCATACTCACCTGAAGATCTCTTCTCTCCTGCTGTTGGCACCACTCTGGAGACCTTTAGCTAGGATAAATGGAGCACAGGAGCCAGCACTACAGAGGAGGGATTAGCTTATATGGCTCTTGCTCCATACTACAGCTCCAACTTTACAAGTAGTCCCTCTGCATTGCACTCTGTTTGATGCTCTGGGATGGCGGGTCAGCAAGATCTACCAGTCACCTGTCTGCCATCTACTGGTTGCTGACCCCCACTTTAAACCGTATTTTTTTCTTTTCCAATAGTTTTTATTAGGTTTTTCCAAAAAGAACAAATAACAATTACATCATATACAGGTACACTGGTTGAAGAAAGTAACAATCACGATTAACATTGCACACTTGGTTATTAGGTAAACCGTATTTTTTTAAGTGTCAAGATGCAAAGTAGTCTGTGTTGTCCAAAGAAAAAGATTAGCTTTACTCCTTCAAGGAATTGTAAGGGCAAAAGGTTTTTTTTTTATCTTAATGCATTTTAGATATAATGCAGCCCCCCAGCACCCCCTAATACTTAACTGAGCCCATCTTTATCCAGTGATGTTGCCGGAGTTTCTCAGCTGCCCGGGACTCCCCTCCTCTTTGGCTAAGACTGCAGCACGGCGTGATTGGCATCTGCTGCTGTCAATCAAAGTCAATCAGCCAATCAGGAGAGAGAGGGGATGGGGCCGGGTCATGGCTCCTTGTCTGAATGGATACAGGGAGCTGTGACTCGGCTCAGGTGCTCACGTATTTATTACGTAATGTGTAATTATTATAAAAACTATTTTATTTTAAAGCACACTTATCACTAAATATTCGAAATTCACCAACCACTTGCACTAATCCCCTGGTCTGCCAGTAGGTTGAGCAAGTTGAAAGTTTCCCCTCCAAGTTTTTGAGTTAATAATTAGGGCATACAGTAGTTTGGGTGATTTATAAAGCCTACATTTAAATAAATAAAAAATAAATAAAAAATGACACCAGAGAGGGGGTACTGTTGGACCTGTCATAAGCACTCATCAGGAGAGCTGACAAGGCCCTCCCTTTCTGCCCACCTCCTTCACTCAATGAGGCTGTACTTTAGCTTTCAGCAATGAAAAGCACTCTATGAATGGAGGATGGGCTGTGTTCATTCAGTAAATACAACCTCCGCACAGTTAGAAAGCATCCCCTAGGGACACATTTAACCCTTTGATTGCCCCTGGTGATAACTCCTTCCCTGCCAGTCTCATTTATACATTAACAGTGCATATTTTCTAGCACTGATTACTATAGTAATGTTACTGGTCCCCCGCCATTACTAGTAAATAAATAAAAATGACATAAATCTTTCCCCTAGTGTGTAGACTCAATACCTTTTGTGCGAACCAATCAATATACACATATTGGGATTTTTTTTTTTACCAAAAATATGTAGCAGAATACAAATTGGCCTAAAATGATGAAAAATATTGATTTTTATTTATTTTTTTATTGGGAATGTTATATAGCAGAAAGTAAAAAAATATTGTCGCTGTTTTTATGTTGGTAGCGCAAAAAATAAAAATCGCAGAGGTGATCAAATACCACCAAAAGAAAGCTGTATTCATGGGAAAAGAAAGGACATCAATTTTAATTGGGTACAGCATCGCACGACCGCGCAATCGTCAGTTAAAGTAACGCAGTGCCATATCACAAAAAATGGCCTGGTCATTAAGGGGGAAAACCTTCTGGTGCAGAAGTGGTTAAGGGTGCAATTGGCTTTAAATGGCTCTTGAGATTATGGTGGCTGCTTTCAGCTATGCTGGACCTGTCTTTTTGCCACTTAAGTGTTTGTGAGCATACAATAATATAGATACTTTTTTATTCAGTTAAAACTGCATAGTGGGGGCGGCCATTCTGCAGACACACAGTATGCCTGTATTCCTTAGTCTGCTCAGCCTGAGGAAAGATTCAGGTTGTGCTTGAGCAGGGGTGTGTTCAAGAGTGTGATTGGTGGGGTGGCTGAACAAACTACCCAATATGGGCATGCTGTGCATCTGCACAGTGTCCTGTACCTTTGAATGGCCAGTCATAGGATGAAAACTGACCACACTAACACAGATCGGCTTCTGTGCTTTGTGTGGTCAGTTTACAACAAGGAAGAAAGGTGACTGGCAGGATACATAGTTAGTGTGGTTGAAAAAAGACATCAGTCCATCCAGTTCAACCTATGATGCGTGTGTGTGTTTGCTTTTAACCGTACATTGTATACCCCTGTATGTTGTGGTCTTTAAGGTGTCCATCTAATAGTTTTTTGAAACTATCAATGCTCCCTGCTGATATGACTGCTTGTGGAAGAGAATTCCACATCCTTACCGTTCTTACAGTGAAGAACCCCTTACGCACTTTAAGGTTAAACCGCCTTTCCTCTAGTTTTAGTGAGTGGCCACGTGTCTTATTGTATCTCCTTTCTCTGAATAGTTTGTTCCTTATGCTCGGGTCACCAGTACAGTATTTGTACATTGATATCATATCCCCCCTCAATCGTCTTTTCTCCAGAGAGAAAAGGTTCAGGGCTTGTAGTCTTTCCTCATAGCTGATGTCCTCCATTCCCCTAATTATTTTTGTTGCCCTTCTCTGGACTTTCTCCAGTTCCAGCACATCCTTCCTGAGGACCGGTGCCCAGAACTGGACAGCATACTCCAGATGTGGCCGGACCAGAGTCTTGTAGAGTGGGAGAATAATCTCTTTATTTCTGGAGTGAATCCCCTTTTTTATACATCCCAGTATTCTGTTGGCTTTGCTTGCGGCGGCTTGGCATTGCATGCCACTGCCAAGCTTGTTGTCTACCAGTACCCCCAAGTCCTTTTCCATCCTAGACTCACCCAGAGGTTCCCCCCCTAGTGAGTAGCTTGCTTTCTGGTTTCTGGCCCCCAAGTGCATTACTTTACATTTATCAACATTAAACCTCATCTGCCATGTAGTTGCCCACCCCGTTATTTTGTTCAGGTCCGCTTGCAAGGTTTCCACATCCTGCATAGAAGATATTGGCATGCCTAGTTTAGTATCATCTGCAAATACTGAAATTGTGCTAGATATCCCCTCCTCTAGATCATTTATGAACAAATTAAACAGGATTGGTCCCAGGACAGAACCCTGGGGGACCCCACTTTCCACACCCGCCCAATCCGAGTACTCCCCATTAATCACCACCCTCTGTACTCTCCCCTGGAGCCAGTTCTCTATCCAGTTACTCACCTTCTGATCCATACCTACCTTCCTTAGTTTGTACAGTAATCGTTTGTGGGGAACGGTGTCAAAGGCCTTTGCAAAGTCCAGATACACCACATCCACAGGCTTACCTTTATCTAGGTGGCTGCTCACTTCATCGTAGAAGGTTAATAGATTGGTTTGGCACGAACGATTTTTCATGAATCCATGCTGATTACTACTTATAATACCGTTTTCATTACTAAAGTCTTGTATGTGGTCCCTTAACATCCCCTCCAAAATTTTGCAGACTACAGATGTTAGGCTGACCGGCCTATAGTTACCCGGGATATATCTCGGCCCCTTCTTAAATATTGGTACCACGTTGGCTTTTTTCCAATCAGCTGGCACCATACCCGTCTGTAAACTATCCTTAAAGATCAAGAATAATGGTCTGGCGATCACCTGGCTGAGCTCATTAAGAACCCTCGGGTGCAAGCCATCCGGTCCCGGGGATTTATTTATGTTAAGTTTCTCTAGTTTGGCTCTAAGTCTATCTTCTGTTAGCCATGGTGGCACTTCCTGAGGTGTATTATTTAGTTCGGCCTTACAAGCTGGGTTTGTGTAGCCCCCCGATTCTTTTGTGAAGACTGAAGAGAAGAAATGATTTAACACTTCCGCCTTTTCTCTGTCCTCAGTGGCCATATTTCCTTTATCATCTTTTATGGGGCCAATGTGTTCTGGCCTCGCTTTCTTACTGTTTATATACTTAAAAAACTTCTTGGGGTTCTTTTTGCTCTCCTCCGCTATATGTCTCTCGTGTTCTATTTTAGCCGCCCTGATTTCGTCTTTACATTTCTTATTACACTCTTTGTAGTGCTTAAATGCTGCCAATGAGCCCTCAGTCTTGTATTTTTTGAAGGCCTTTTCCTTAGCACTAATATGCATTTTTATGTTGGAGTTTAGCCATCCAGGGTTTATTTTTGCTCTTTTAAATTTATTTCCCTTTGGAATGCACTGGTCAATCCCCCTGTTTAGTATACTCTTGAAGCACTCCCATTTTTCCTCCGTGTTCTTTGTTCCCAGGGTTCTATCCCAATTGATATTTTCTAGCAGTGAGCACAGTTTAGGGAAATTGGCTCTTTTGAAATTCAGTGTCCTTATATTACCCCTCTGCTTCCTATTACTGTAATTAATACTGAAACTTATTGACCTATGGTCACTGTTTCCCAAGTTGTCCCGTATTTCTATATCCGTGATCAGGTCTGTATCGTTGGTAATCAGTAGGTCAAGTACCGCATTGTTTCTTGTCGGTGCATTCACCATCTGACCCATGAAATTGTCCTGCAAAACATTTAGGAACTGCCTAGCCTTGGCTGAGTGCGCGGTTCCTTCCGCCCAGTCTATATCTGGATAATTAAAGTCCCCCATTATAATGACATTTCCCATCCTTGCTGCCAATCCTATCTGTAAAAGGAGGTCCGCCTCACCCTCCTCCCTCTGGTTGGGGGGCCTATAGCATACGCCCAATATTACCTTCCCCGCCGTGCCATCCCTTTGAAGCTCTACCCATAGGGATTCTGCCTCGTCCTTAGCTCCATTATTAATATCATCCCTCATATTTACCTGTATGCTGTTCTTAATATACAGATATACCCCTCCCCCTTTTTTACCTTCTCTATCTCTGCGATAAAGGGAATACCCCTGAATGGTCGCCATCCAGTCATGAGAGCTGTCAAACCAAGTCTCAGTTATCCCCACAAAATCTAAGTCCTCCTCAAACATCAGTAGCTCCAGCTCTCCCATCTTGTTGGCCAGGCTTCTGGCATTGGTATACAAACCTCTTAATTTTGATCGGTTACAAATATCCTCATTTGATGTTTTTAGGCTGCTCTCTTGAATTTTCCCCATACCCACCCTGGGTATAGGAGCTCCGAACACCCTACCGCTAATGCCCCCATTTCTGCCCTCTGAAACTTGCTTTCCACTAGCTAATTCTACATCTGTACCCTCCCCCCCATTCCCTAGTTTAAAAGCCCCTCTAACTTTTTGGCCATCCTCTCACCCAGTACGGCTGCACCCACCCCATTTAGGTGCAATCCGTCCCTACCAAAGAGCCGGTGACCGACTGAGAAGTCGGCCCAGTTCTCCAGGAACCCGAAACCCTCCTTACTACACCAGCTCCTCAGCCACTCGTTAACTTCCCTAATCTCCCTCTGCCTCTCTGGTGTGGCTCGAGGTACAGGTAGTATTTCGGAAAATACTACCTTGGAGGTCCTAGTCCTCAACTTAGCGCCTAAGTCCCTGAAATCGTTTAGGACTCTCCGTCTTCCTCTGCCTATGTCATTGGTACCCACGTGTACCATGACAGCTGGGTCTTCCCCAGCCCCACCCAATAATCTGTCCATCCGATCCGCAATGTGCCGAACCCGAGCGCCCGGCAAACAACAGACTGTTCGGCACACACGGTCTTTGTCACAGATTACACTGTCTGTCCTTCTAATAATTGAGTCCCCTACCACCAGCACCTGTCTTTCCTTTCCCTTTCTCCCAGCCTCACTGGAGGAGTTCTTCCCCTGGCTGCTAGGGGCGTCACTCTGCTCCAGCAATGCTGGTCCCTGACTGGTTTCCCCAACATCACACAACGGGGCGTATCTATTGGGGTGCTCCAGCCCAGGATCAGCCTCCTTGCCTTGTTCCCTTCTACCCCTCCTAACTGTCACCCCTCTAAACTGCTCTGATGCCTGCACCTCCAATACTCCGCCCACCTCTGTGCAGACCCCTGCCTGCACCTGACTGGTACGATCCTGGCTCTCCTCCGGTATGGACATTCGTCTCAGTGTTGCCAGCCGCTTCCCTAGATTCAGGACCTGAGCTTCCAGGGAAGCAACTTGCTTACATTTTGCGCATTCGTATTCGCCCTCGATCACATGTCCGAGGAACGCATACATATCACAAGATGTACACCGAGTCGCATCTCCACACCCGCCGGGCATTGTACCTACTATCTAATCTAATGGGGATTCAGCGATTTAAGTCTATCCTATGTGGCTATTTCCTGGCTTCCTAACGCTACCTTCTCACCCTCTGGTACTCCGCTTCACTCACTTGACACTCAGGATCAATCAGGTACTACAGATGGAACAAGTACATAAAAATGATATAGGCTATGAATGATAAATTATGCACAAGTGAACACACACATAGAAAAAAAAATATGTAGGGTTAATATACACATTAACCTGATTGTTTTACTTTTTTTCCCAATAGAGAAAAATAGACAACGAAAAAAGTAAACTAAAATATTAAAGAGACGGTACACAAATGATCAAATAATAAAGGGAAAAAACACAAATACAAAGAACACTAAATTAAATAAACAAACCTATCTGAAATACACACCATAAATAAAAAAGAAGCAATTTTTTTCTAGCAGGAAGCTTGCTCAAGATGTGAGAATACAATTTTCCACAAAGGGATCATGCACACTGCAGCTCAAAAAAGCTGCTTTTACAGGCATTTGAGCTTTTATTTTTCTGCCTAAAAGCTTGTGCTTGTTTGAGCATTTTTGCTTGCTTATTTGAGCTTTTTTGAGCACACATTTTTTGTGTGTGTGTTTTTGAGCTTTGTTGTGCTTTTCACATTCTTTTTCCACTTTTTCGTGCGTTTTTGGAACTTAGGCATCTTTCCTGAAAAAGCCAGAGTCACACTGTATGTCCACTAGGGCCGCGCATCTTCACTTACCTCACGATTCGATGCGATTATGATTATTAGGGTCGCAATTCGATACGATTCGATTCCGCGATGCATTACGATGCATCACGATTACTATGGGGACCCTTTTCTTAAGGGGGATCTATGGGGACCCTGCTTTAAAGGGGGATCTATGGGGACCCTTCTCTAAAGGGGATCTATGGGGACCCTGCTCTAAAGGGGGATCTATGGAATAGATCCCCTTTAGTGCAGGGTCGCCATAGATCCCCCTTTAGAGCAGGCCAGCATCCACAGAGACCCTTCTTTAGTAGAGCAGGTCCCCCCATAGATCCCCCTTTAGTAGAGCAGGTCCTCCCATAGATCCCCCTTTAGTAGAGAAGGTCCCCTCATAGATCCCCCTTTAGAGCAGGCCACATCAGTTTAGAAGAGTCACCTGATGCTAGTTGTAGTACCGTAGGCCCTGGTAAGGAGGAATGCTGGGCTCTGTAGTCCCCCTAGTTGTAGTATAGCAGGCTCTGGTAAGGAGGAATGATGGGCTCTGTAGTCCCCTTAGTTGTAGTATAGCAGGCTCTGGTAAGGAGGAATGCTGGGCTCTGTAGTCCCCCTAGTTGTAGTATAACAGGCTCTGGTAAGGAGTAATGCTGGGCTCTGTACAGAGCTACAGAGCCCAGCATTCCTCCTTACCAGGGCCTACTGTACTACAACTAGGGGGACTACAAAGCCCAGCATTTCTCCTTACCAGGGCCTACTGTACTACAACTAGGGGGACTACAGAGCCCAGCATTCCTTCTTACCAGGGTCTACTGTACTACAACTAGGGGGACTACAGAGCCCAGTATTCCTCCTTACCAGGGTCCACTGTACTACAACTAGGGGCACTACAGAGCCCAGCATTCCTCCTTACCAGGGCCTGTTATACTACAACTAGGGGGACTACAGAGTCCGTAGTAGTCCCCCTAGTTCTAGTATAACAGGCCCTGGCAAGGAGGAATGCTGGGCTCTGTAGTGCCCCTAGTTGTATTATAGCAGGCCCTGGTAAGGAATAATGCTGGGCCCTGTAGTGCCCCGACTTACCAGGAAGCAGAGCAGCAGCCAGTTGTGGGTGAAGTAGCGGTAGATGAATGGAGTAGGGCTCGAACAGGTCCCGGGTGATGAGCCTCGTGTCGGGAATTTGGAGCTTGGACTCGTGCAGTGCACAGTACAGGCGGAAAGCAGGGCCTCTTCGCTCCCCTGCGTTCAACTCAGGCTGTCTGCCGAGAACCGCACCGCTACCAGAAGTGTACCGAGCGGCGTGCGTTGCCATCAACTCTTTTGGGCTCTCTGGCTGGGAAGGCCGCGACTTTGGGCGGCCGGACTGTCAGAGCGGGCGGTCGGGCAGCAGCGTGTTAAGTGGGCGTGTGTGTCCTGGGGCCAGAGAGAGCACTGATAGGTCCGCTCTCCTCCTCTCCTCTCCTCTCCCGCACGGCGAGGAGGAGCTCCGTGTTCCACAAGCCTGGCCGCTGCCAACAACTCATTAAGCGCCAGCGCCACCATGTCACTTCTGTCCCCGCCCCCGGAACTGACGTCATTAGGTAATCGATTTTTCAATCACCCGAATCGATGCAGAATCGCGAAGGGTCGCATTGCGATGCATCGATTCGGCGATTATATTCAGCAGGCCTAATGTCCACTACAGTATCAGTTTTAGTGGACATACAATGTGACTTTATCAAACAAATTTGACCCCATGATCAGATTTATCAGAAAGAATAGTTTGTGATGTTTTGGTTTTGTGATGTTCTGATTTTTGGATAAATTAATACATGATAGGAAAAAAAAAAAACTGATTGGTTGACACAGGCTTTGTTGGTGTTCCTTTCTCAAAATGTTCAACTGCCCAAGACAACCAAGTAATGGAACCCTGAGGTGGCCTCTAGACTTCAGTTAGGTGCCCTGCTAAACCATTGTGTGAAATCTGTCCCCACTGTGTGGATACAGGCAAAGGTTTCCACTAATGCAAAGTCAGGTATCCGTTTTCCAACATTCCGAATACAAATTGAAAAAAAATGTCCCCCACTAGAAACGGGGACTTTACAGGCAAACAGTACACCAAGGCATATTTAATAAAATATATCAATTTATTTCAACATATTAAATTATTTTTTTTTTAAAATGAAAAAAGAACATAAACATATACATAATAAAAGACAGGTCATTATACAGACATCTTGGTGTTTGACAAACGTCTGGGATATGCTTTCTCCATTCTACCCGACGCGTTTCAGGTCAACAATCTTTCCTCAGGGGTATTAGGAGGGAGATGTATAAATTCAACAGTTTCTATTAATAAAAAAATGACATTGTAATAGAAATGGGTTCAGATCACATAGCAAAGAATACACACATTTTCACACGGTATCTACCACCTCGGACAATCGGGGTAAGTTATGGCTGTGTGATATCATGCAGAGGG
>NC_138770.1:282127275-282312275 GCF_965119305.1 Pelophylax lessonae
GTATACTTTCAAACAAGCTAGCTACGGAAGGGACCACCTCTCCTGACCGAGTCCTGTTGAATACTAGGAACCACCACATCCAGCAGGAGAAAGCACCAGCCACCTCGTCCGAATTATTAATTGGCCATAGATATGCAGAGAAAAAAGGGGCCACAATAGTGCAGATGGTCTTCTCTCTCCAAGCTCCAGACACTGCATATCTATGGCCAATTAATAATTCGGACAAGGTGGCTGGTGCTTTCTCCTGCTGGATGTGGTGGTTCCTAGTATTCAACAGGACTCGGTCAGGAGAGGTGGTCCCTTCCGTAGCTAGCTTGTTTGAAAGTATACAATGCTGGTAATCCTTTTTTATCTGGTAAGCGCATAGCATGCTTCACTGTGGCTGTTAGAAGTGACCCTTGGTGGCGGATTTACCATCTCTTCATCTGCACTATTGGAATCTTTATTTCCTGGACTGTCCTATTGAATGCATATGTTCAACCTGTGCTATTTGTCTGGACTTTTTATTATGACCTCTGAGTATTTGAACTATTGCTGATTGATTTTCAGTGTATCAATTGTGTAGCGCAGCTTTTCCATCTACATTGGATGTAGGGGCTAAAGGAGTGGTCAGAGTCTAAGATTACACCCAGCACCTTGGCGTGTGTGGAGGGACCAATAGTTGTGCCCTTGATCTCAATGGTAAAGTCATGGGGAGGGGATCAGTTTTAGAAAGATTAAGTTTGAGGAAGTGGTGTGACATCCATACTGATATATCGCTCAGTAAGTTTGTATTACGTGAAGAGATTAAGGGGCTAAGTTGAGGAGTGGAGAGATCGATCTGGGTGTCCTCAGCATAGAGATGGCATTGGAAGCCAAGGGAGGTTATCAACAGGCCCAGGGACGAGATATATAGAGAGAATAAGAGGGGCACAAGGACGGAGCCTTGGGGTACCTTAATAGAAAGAGGAAGAGGAGAGGAGGAGATAGTGTTGTATGTGACACTGAAAGTGCACTGAGATAGGGAGGAAGAGAACCATGAAAGAGCAAAATCACTGTCGAAGGCAGCAGAAAAGTCCAAAAGTATGAGTATGGAGTACTGGCCATTTTTTTTAGCAGTTAGTAGATAAGGCTAGCTGCCTAGGTGTTTGATCTTGCCCAAGGCAGCATAATAAAATAGAAAAGGTAAGCGTAACTTCCAAAAAACAAAAGAAAGCAAGTACAAACAGCAGTTTTAAAGTCTTAGTAGGGCAGAAGTTGAGCTCAGTCATGCAATGTAGCCCAGTGTAGTCAGTGGTTACCAATGGTTACAGTGAGGCAGATGTGAATTGCAGGCAGGCAAAATGACTTTTGTGTTTCAGGGAAGGGTCTAGGCAGTTATCAATGGTTACAGCAAGGCAGATGTGAATTGCAGACAGGCAAAGTGGCTTTTGTATTGCAGGGAAGGGTCTAGGCAGTTACCAGGTTTGAACCTAGAGTGTCAGAGAGGTTGAGAGGCTTGCAAGGTCAGGGCAACAACTGGGGACAAACATCATCATCAAGCGGCCCCTACGGGGGTAGTGCTACACTAGCAACTGATTATGTCATTGGTGGCTATGATGCCAGCAGCTGCGTAATCATTGGTTGTTATGCTGTGAATAAAAAAAAAAAAATGACTTGAAGCCCCTCAAAAATCCATACAAGACCCTTATCTGAGAAATTGTTAGTATCTTTTTTACTCAACTCTATCTCATCTTTTATATTTTGTTTCATTTCTAATGTTTCTATTAATGTTTTGTTTCTATTGTGTTTGCATGCACTAAAATATATTTGAATGTATTTTATACCAAAAATATAGGTTTAATAAGCAATTGTGCTAGTAATATGCAGCATAAAAGAAATTGTAACAACTGTGTTTGTATTCAATGGGTTCCCAACTTTCGGAAAAATTAATGGTCTTAGGTTTTAATACGTGCACTTAAGTATGTGTGTGAATAACTGGCTCAAACATCTAAAGGGTTAAATAATTTGTGCATTTTTCATTTTGCCCTTGACACCACATGAAAAGGCTTCTCCCCCTTCCACTGTACATTTATTGATCACTTTTTTTTTTTTGCTTTGGCACAGGTCTCTCAGAGCAGTCTCCAGCTCACCATGCTATTTGTTTGACAATAGCTTGCACTGAAGCCTCAAAGGGGGACACAATCGCTCATTAAATTTGCTTCCTATTGACAAAGGTTTACAGTGAAATTCACGGCTTGCACATTTTTACACAAATTCAACATACCCTTGGTGAATCAAACCTCAGATGATTTGCTCATCCCTGCTCTGAACTGTAGGTACACAAATACTGGCTATAGGTTCATCTTAGTAATTTTATGCTTTCTTATGGCATTAATACACTTACCCTTGAATTACTTGCACATATAGTATTGTTCAATAAGGCCCCTTTCACACTTGTGCGACTTGTCATGCGATTTGGGACTGCAAAATCGCTTGACAAGTCGTTCTCCATTATTTCCAATGAGTACCATTCATATCTGTGTGACTTGAAGTCACACGACTTCAAAGTAGTCCCTGCACTACTTTGGCACGATTTTGAAGTGTTTTAAGGCCAAAGACATTCAAGCCCAGTCAAACTCGCATCAAAATCGTGTCAAAATCGCGGTAAGAAAGTCGCAGCAAAATCACGGAAAATTGCGCGACTTTGAAGTCGCACAAGTGTGAAAGGGGCCTAAAACAAATTATCTGGCATCACATTCAAAACATTATCATAATTCCCTGTTATTCATAAATCAGAGATAGACCAAGTTCCATTGTTAACAGGCAATGGAAACATGCACTACACTATACATTTCTGCCATCTTTTGTAATTCCTCTGCTAAATATGTTATCTACAGTACAACACAGCTATGGGAGACCATCATCCCAGTATTTTTGGGCATTTCCTATTGTCTTAGACTGCCAGAGAAAAGTTCTTTAGAGCATTGTTCTCATTCATATTGTTACAAGTTTATGCATTGTATGATGTAATTATATGAAAATGTAAAAGCGGAGTTCCAGGCACAAAATCGACCTAATCGATTTTGTGCCCATCCGCTTGCTTTGCTTCACCTGAAAAGGAATTGGATAGTTAGGATTATTTTTTTTTTTTTTTACTTACCTTGTAATTGTAGAAAGAAATACTCACCTTTCGTCACTTCCTCCCTCTGCGGCCTCGGCCCGCGCCGTCTCTTCCGGCTTGCAATGATTCCTGGGAGCTGAACGTCATCGCTCCCAGGAATCAATGCGCCTGCACCGGCCCCGCTCGTCACTTCCGGTGCGCCGCCGCATTCCCTGCATGCCCAGAAGCTGTGTAGGAATGCGGCGCCGCGCCGGAAGTGACGAGAGGGGCCTGGGCAGGCGCATTCTGGGAGAAGAAGACGCGGAAGAGGACGCAGAAGAGGATCGCGCTGGCTTCAGCTGCCCACAACAGAGATGGCAACGCTGTGGAAGAAATTTTATAAGTGAGTATTTCTTCTTGCAGGTAAGTGCGAACCGGGACAGATCAGAGGCTATCCATTGTGGAATGTACTAGCCCTGACTGTCCCGGGGGTATGTTCACTGAAAAAAATTTTCTGTGCCCGGAATTCCGCTTTAAATAAAAAAGTGTCGGGAGCAAAGTGTTAGCCATCATATTCACAGCAACCAATGAGAATTCATTTTGTAGTTATCTGACTTCAGAAATTAGAATTCTGGTTGGCTTGTACAAGTTATTACGCGTCAGACTTAAGTTGGCCATGGATGAATAGAAGTTCCAAAAAAAATTCTTACGAAAAGTCCTTGGAGAATTTGTATGAAAAATTGCAGATTATTCGCAGAATATTCGATTGTCATCGAAAAGATTTTGTTTGCTTTAACATTTGATTTGGAATAAATGGACTTTACCAAACAAAAACCACAAACACTGTTATAAATTGGTTTGTTTGAGAAAACAATTGCATCTTGCTCCTTCAAATTGACTGCATTCAAAAACAAACTTAAATTTGATCCACTAATGATTAGAAAAAAATGAATTAACTTTCTTAGAACATTCTTTGCCCAATAATTTTTTTTTTAAATTCTACCCATCTATGGTCAGCTTACGTTGTAATAGTTTATTTTGATTCATGCTTTGTTCACTGAATAAGGCTAATATATTATGTATGACATTATTTTGTACAATGTTGTAGAAGATGTCAACATACATTTTTTCACGTAACTGCCAGAGAGGTGATGCACCCAATTAAGCAAATAATCTTCACGTTTCAGCAACTGATGCTAAAACAAGTAGTAGCGTGATTTTACTGACTAGCAGAGAGGTGCTTGTTTTGCAAAGATATCTCAACAAAATTACAAATCCTTTGCCAGGTATAATAGTAAATGTGTGGACCTCAACTGTATTCAGGTTTTTGCCTGGAAATCCACTTGTCTGAATCCACTGTGCCCGCCAGGATCAATGCTGTTCCATGTTCTTGTTGTTCCAGTATGCCGTTGCCCACATTCATCCAGGGTTTGGGACTTTGTTCCTCTTCCCTACCACTCTGGCCGATCCAAGACCACACAGTGACTAGTTAGACTTCATCTGGGCAGTGAGGGGCCTATGGACCACCACTATGTGTTTATGTTGTCACTGCCCCTAGCTGCTGAGGAGTTTTGCCAGAATGGGACTATGCTTTCCTTATCACAAGGATTACAATTTCCCCAACTGAGAAAAGAGCATTATGATTTCCCAAGGACCATGTTTGAGCCCATTAGCCAGTGGCTGGGCAATGTATTCCCTCAGTTGTTAGGTTGCACTACTGTTAGTTTTGTTTTTTACTTTATCTCTGAAGTATTCTACATTTATTCTAAAACATTGTTCTCTCACCCCTGCCTAGTGTGGGGAGGAGGGAGGAGCGAACAGTATTCACATGGGCATTCTTAATATTTTACTGGAAGTATAATTTGGACTTGTCTTGTCATTGTTATACTGTCACTGTCCTCTCATTGCTAGTCTCAGGAGAATTAAAGTAAGATTTGGTGATGCTCTCACTGTTCTCCTCGATGCTCCCTTTCCTGTAGAGAAAGCTGTACCTGATAACATTTCTGCTTCATTCCTTATATATGTAGTGCTTACACCCAAAGGAGCTACTGATGTATGGTTTACCTTGTTTCCAGTGATAATGACCCTTCAAGCAGTACTGTACCCTCAGAAACACCAAAATAAAGGGAGTTTATTCAGCCTTCATACCAAACAGAGCAAATAACAGTAGCAAGAATAAGTAACAATTGCACCAAACAAAGTTTGGAAATTAGAATATTGTCAAAACCAGTTTTATTATGTACCTGAAACTTGTTTTATTGGTAAAAGTCTAAAACCTCCCAGGCCCTTGATTAAAGGGGTGCCCTAAATATAGGCAATACACACACAGGGGCTTCAAGTCACAGTTCCTCCTTATTGTTCCCCCACTGGCCAGTGATATACCTGCATTGGGAACCAAGACTACAATGAGGAAAATTTTAACAGTTATGTAATTCCAATAGGAAAAAAGGAAAAATCCTCAAAACAAATCACTAATGGTCCCTAAAAGTGGTGGTGCTGTCTCTTAAAACAGTAGTAAAGCAAAGATGGTGACCAGAGGTCTGTCACAATGATTTCTGCATCTTATGTTTGGAACACTGGATAAACAGGCAGGATAACTCTCATGGTCTTTGAGGGCAATGACAGCAGCTATGAACACTGTAGCAGTGACACCCAGCAAAGCAGCAGACATCTTGGGTTCAGGTGTGCTCTCTCATAGCTCGCTGGGCCTTGCAGTCCTACGGGGACACAAACCCAGACAGTGCAACTTTAGCAAGTTTCCACCAGAGCAAGGGAATGGGAAACTATCAGCAACCATGGTGTACAGTCCTCCACTCTTTGATCCAGGCATGATACTCTGCACAAGTACACGTCAGCCCCACTGGCAGTAAAGTTTTCTGGGCAGGTGCAGCAGTACAGTTCTGATTCAGAAACAGAGCATAGTACCAGCACTCTGTAGTGTCAGAAGGAGCCCTACATGCAGCAACACACCTCTGCCCTGTCTCCCCACATAGGACCCCCCACGTGCATGCTTTCCAAACAAATGTTATCCTCTGCATCAGATTCTGGCTCTCCCTTTGACTTGTAGTCCTACAAATATCTTTGCCTGATCGGGGGCTTCCTCCAGAGGACCAGAGTATCCAGCAGCACCCTGCAGACTATTGGGCCAGCGGCTGCCCTGCAGCGAATCGTAGCTCTCCTCACCTGCTGTCCTAAGCTGTGGTTGGGGCATTCCACCAAGAGCTGTTGGTGTAGAGCAGGGGTGTCAAACTGGCAGCCCCCCCAGCTGTTGCGGAACTACAAATCCCAGTCTGCCTCTGCCTGTCGGAGTCATGCTTGTAACTGTCAGCCTTGCAATGCCTCATGGGACTTGAAGTTCCGAAACAGCTGGAAGTCTGCCGGTTTGGCACTTGTGGTTTAGAGTTTCAGGTATTCTTTAAATTAAAAGCATCTTTTGAGGACTGATCTGTCAAAGCAGAAAAACATAAAAAAAAGTAAAGATCTGAAACCCTTGTAGACAGGACTATTTGTAAACTGTAATTTTATATATAACATCTAGTTTGTACGTTTAAAGTGGAACTCAACCTTTCTACCATTTTCAGCCATGGAAGCTGCCATCCTGGCCTCTGTTTGATTTTCAACTTCCAAGATGCTGTCATTGTGATCAGTTATGACACCAGCCATTTGATGGTTTGATAGTTTGGTTGAGAGCACAACCAATGTGTCAGTTACATTCCAAGCACGTGCTGGGAATACAAAGTTTTTTTTAAACTAATAAATGAATGGGTTTAGATCCACTTTAAGGGGAGAAAGAAAAAAGAGTACTTAAAATGCAAAAAAAAAAATTGGAATAATCATTTATGTGAAATAAAAATACTTTTTTTTCCACCTACAAGATAATATTCATTCATCCATCTCTGCTTTTGCGAAAAGGGTGGGATATAATGTGTTATTTATGCTATCTATGATATGGGAAATGATTAGCTCTTCAAGTGGATTTTTCAGCATGGGTGATATATAAACAGATAATTCAGGGAAATAACAGTCATGTTCTAGCAGGCATGGCTTCTTATAAATGCATGAGATCAGTTTCATACCTGTAGTAATCACACTGCCACTTAAAAGTGTTTTTTGTTACATAGAACAGTGAATTACATAAGTAGTCACCCACTGCAGGCTAACACTGATTTTAGGAGAACCTGCTTGGGGGTGTCTGGTAAATGGAGTACTTTGAGAATTGTATTATATATTTCATTATATATCTAGTAGTTGTAGCTTATAAATGCTACACATACAGCCATTGGGGCATTTTAACATTGGATGTATTGCCCATTCATTAAATTCATTTCCAAGTGTACAGACAGGAAAAAATACATTGTATTCAATAGGAACTGCTCATACCAAAGCATTGTATTGTGAAAAAGTCCTGCATTCTGCAGGTTTTGTGCATTGACCTGGGTTGTGTAATGCAATTTAAATGAACAAATTCCCTGATTTTATGTCAATATGCATCAATGCAATGTACATTAACATGAATCTTTGGCATGAACTGAGCCCTAATAGACATACATGATTTTAGCAGCAGGAGGATGGTGTTTTACTAGGCTGTGGTGACTCAGGAGGATGGGGGCTACTTATTGGGCAATTTTACTAAAATTTCAGTTTGCCATTCAAGTTACCATAAACAGGTTATGCTTTCCGTTTTGATGTTGATCAGAACAGCTGATTTTGTGTGCCTGATATTCCCTGCATGGCATGAATAGGCATAACCAGCACAAGACAGCAAATTTGATCTACTATATTGGTGGTGAGCAATTGGAACTCTATGCCTATGTTTCTCAACCCCCCTCTTAGGCGGAGGAGGTTAGGATAGGTTCTCCAAAGCCTAGAATCTCTTAGGTTTTTCCTTGTAATACGTGCTACTTTTTATGTGTAAGTATGGAATAGTAAACATAGTAAAACACAAGCTTTCAGAATCATGTGGTTACTTTTCAGGCAGTTACATTTTTTTGGTATTATAATTTAAGAAAGGGAACGTTTCCCCTTGGTGCTTGTTCTACTTTTATATATTTTATATAAGAGTTGATGTTTATAGCTAGCCTATGCGCTTCCTATAGTAAATGCTTTTCTTACAGGAAACCTTTTATTCTTAAAGATAAACTGTGGATGAACAACTAGATACACAAATGCAAAATCTATATGGGAGCTGTTTTACCTACAAAAGGATTTGTATGTATGTCCATCCAGTCCTGGGAATTAAACTGCTCTGTCTTACAGCCCCATCTAGTAGGGGAGGGGACCTGTTATAAAGGCACAGCTGAGGATACTCTTTGGATACAGCTGTGCTTTTAAGTATACACATTTTAATATTTTTTATATATTTTTCACATATTTTTTTAATAGTTGAGTGTGTCTCAATTCCAAAGGCAATGCTAATTAGTTTCGGATTTTGAGAGGATACTGGAGCAATGTCAAACTTCCCGGTCCTGTGGGAATATTCATTAAGGTTGCTATGAAGATGTGGGTAGGATCTATAAAACGTCACAAGTTGCTCAGCTCCCCTCCTACTGAAGAAGCCAGATTATGTGGTGCAAAGCGTCTAGGGGAGGAGTCGAGCTAGTGACATCACACTGGAGTTGGGCTGGGAGAGGTGGTGAGTCGGATGATATTGTTTTGAAAAGCTCTTGTTTTTTAATCTCTTGTAAGTGTAATTTTAGCGGAGTTTTAATAAAGTGTCATTACGGAATGCACTATGTTTGTCCTTTTGCCTTGCCTAACATATGAGCGGAGTCTGTGGTAATTCTCGTGAGTTGGGAGGACAGAAGCTTTTCATCTGCTGAGGAGAAGTGCAGATTCTACCTGGGGTGTAAAGAGATGAGCGTTTGTTGGTTTGTTTTGAGGTGAGTAATTTCTTCACCTGGTGATGGATTGTCACTGTGCATGAGAAGAGCAGGCATGGGGTGCTTTGATACACAGGAATTCTTACACATATTCAATGAAGACTAAATTTCATTTTGTTTATTTTTGATACATCACAATATTTTCACTAGTTTTGGACCAACTTTTTGGACTGTGTATTTACTTGTTTATTGCTGCGCTACACTGATTTACTTTGTAATTTACTTTAGGTGTTGTGGAATCACATTCACGGTGTCTGGCTGTTGCATTATTTATATTCATTTGTATTTTTATTTTATTTAGATTAATTGCGCTGATTGGTATCACTACATTTACATTCAGAAAATATGCCATTTATCACGATCTATGGATGCGCTCCTACAACCAGTTTTCTACCCGGGTACATACAATATCATAAATGCCAAAGACCTTAATTTGTAAATTAATAGTTTATAGGCCACTGTATTAAATACCTTAGTGAAATCTAGGTGCATTACATCCACAGGACTTCCTACACCAAAATTAGAATTTACCACCTCATAGATTGTTTGTTTAACCACTTTACCACTGGAGGATTTTGCTGTCTTCCGTCCAGGCCACTTTTTTGCGATTCGGCGCTGTGCGACTTCAACTGACAATTGCGCGGTCGTGCGACGCCGTACCCAAACGAAAATTACGTCCTTTTTTTCCCACAAACAGAGCTTTCTTTTGGTGGTATTTGATCACCTGTGCGATTTTTACTTTTTGCGCTATAAACAAAAAAAGAGCGTTTATTTTGAAAAAATAACAATATTTTTAACATTTTTTTATATGAAATTCCCACCAAAAAAGATGTAAAAACCAATTTTTAAAAAAATTTTTGGCCAATTTGTTTTATGCTACATATGTTTGGTAAAAAAAAATCGCAATAAGCGTATTTTGATTGGTTTGCGCAAAAGTTATTGCGTTTACTAACAAAGGGAAAGATTTCTGTCATTTTTGGTGTTTTTTTTTTAACGCGTAATGGCGGCGATCTGCGATTTTTTTTGCGGGACTGCGACATTGTGGCGGACAGATCGGACCCTTGACTGACATTTTTGACACTTTTGGGGGTACCAGTGACATTACTGCAGTAATCAGTGCTATATATATGCACTGTTACTGTAAAAATGACACTGGCAGGGAAGGGGTTAATTTTATTGGAGAGGGAGGGGTTCATGTATGCCTGGTGCTTACTGACGTGTAGGGGGGGAGGTGACTGAGTGAGTCATGGACAGATCGGATGTCCAGCTATGCTGAACAGTCCGATCTGTCACTCCCTGTCACTATGGAGATCCGCCCGCTGTGTTTACACACAGCGGGCGGATCTCCAGACTCGATCCCCGACGATCTGGTAAGAGCAGCGGCGATCGCCGCTGCTCCTCCCCTGGCCCGACTCCCACTGTGAATGAAAACAGCGGGAGCGAGCCTCCGGCGGCGCGCAAGCGCCGCCCAGAAGGGGGAGTGTCTGACGACGTAGTACTACGTCGTCAGACGATAACGAGCCACTCTGCCGCAGTAATATTACTGTGAGCAGAGGTAAAGTGGTTAAAGTTTGATCTGGCAAGAATGTTTCTTCATAAAACCTTGTTGGGTACTACTAATAATACTTTTCTCATGAGCAAATTCTTAGATATCATTCCTTCCAATAGTTTTCATACTATTGATGTTAGGCTGATTTGTCTGTAGTTCTCAGATAAATATCTCAGCCCTTTCTTGAATATTGGTACTATAATTGTTTTTTCCGATCAGCTGGTACCATTTTAGTCAGTAAGCTGTCCTTAAAAATGAACGATCTGGCTATAATATGGCTAAATTCTTTGGGAACTCTTAAGTTTAAGCCATCCGATCCTGGTGATTTGTTTCCATTACATTTTTCTAGTCTTTTTTGAACATTGGTTTCTACCTAGAGTTAAGCATTAAGAAAAAAATATATATTGACTTATACAAAAAAGTTGGAAAGAGGGCGTGCTTCCTTATATAGTTCAAGCATGTACTAAGTTGGATGTTTCTGACTGTAAAGTATCTTACAAATAACTCCACAGAGAATGACAGGATGGTTCCTAACTTGTGAACATTGAATTTATTTCCCAGGTTTCCCAGCAGGAGAAGACAGAAGTGGTATACCGCATTATATTGGAAGGACAGAAATGTTGTTTGGATAGGAGCCATTTGTAATACTTCAGCCTTCAAACAAAGATTTTGTGATCCCAGCCAAATCCACCTAAAATAATTATTATTGCACAAATTAGTTACTGATACACCATAATTACTTGTAGTTTTACAAATTATTCATTACAGCATTACACGATTTAATTATAAATTATAATTAGGCTCCACAGTCTATATTCACACATATAAAAGTTAGTTTAGTGTTTACACCCTGTGATTTTTCTTTTAATTACAATGAATATTTATACTCACACAAAAGGTTTAAGGGGCTGATGCTGGCACATAGCAAGCGATATCTAATTATCCGTGAGCCAGGTACAGTGCTGGCAATGTCTTTATCTTCATCAAGGCCTGGAATAATTCACTAACAAAATACACTTCAGCAAATCATAGAAATTAAATACAGAGTGAATGTGCAGTAAGGTGGTGAAGGGGCTGGTACTTTACGGGTTGTTCTGTTTTAACTTCCAGCCTTTTCACTCAATAAATAGCACACAGTTTTAGGGCTTATCTCAGTCTCGCCTTGTAAATGATCATTTTGATAAACCTATACACTGATACCTTTCAAAAGACTGTTGAAATTCAGTTAGGATTAATTATTTAATCAGGTTGACAAAAGACACAAGTACATCAGGTTCAGCCAATAGCAAAATGAACAAATACATGAAAAAATAAATAAATTAAAAACCTGCATATACAGAGTGTTACCCCACTCCTAGAGGTATTAGAAGATCATCAGGTACACATTCTTAGTGCATAGTGTGACAAGATGAGGATGGAAGCAGTGGATCTGAAACAGTGGCCATGTTCTTGTCTCTAACCTTGGGGCACTATTCCTCCAACTGACACCAGTGCTGGGTCACTATTTCTTCCACTAAAACCAATGCTGGTCCACGAATCCTCCCATTGACACAAACAAAGGAGCACTAGTTAGGGCATTATTATTATGCAGTGTTGGTGTTGCTCTGTTAATGTTCTGTGATCAATACGTATAGTATTCAATACTAGTGCTGAAAATAGGTAGAACTCAAAATATTGGGACATAAAACATTCATTAATATAGTGCTTCAGAACTATTATAAATTATAATCATGTGCGGAGTGAATAAATATTCTATAGCTGACACAATGCAAACGTGTGAATCCACAATTCAAATATTGGCAGATGTACTGCTTAGTGCAAAAGCTCCTGCAATGCAAAAGTGCTAAGTAACATTTCTCTTCAGTGGCTGATATATAAGCAATATAAAATAATATAAAGAAAATATATATTAACAAGTCCGTTTGGAACCCAGTGCAGTCTGGTGTGTGATTTAAAGGTGTATCCCTTCACCGAAAAATAATATATTGTGTTGTCTTATGTTTCGTATTTCTATTTTTGTGACAACTATGTGCTCTTCTTACCTGCTGCTGTAAGGCAAGAGCATGTATAGGTATCTTTTCCTGGCGGTTGGTGTATCTCCCTCTGTCTCTAGGGCATTATTCCTTTCACGGTCACCAGTGGAGTATTATTCCTCTTACTACTATCCACAGGTGCTATATCCTTCATTTTACTGCAATTGCTTACCAACCCTAGGGTATTTTTACTCATACACATGCACTCATGGGTGATTAAAGTGCATATGTTTATGGAATTTTTTTTAAAAATGAAAGCTTTTCTTGGATGGCATCGGCCATCTCATGTTTAACGGTATCTTTAGAACAGCATTCACAGATCTCTCATTATCCCCAGCTATCAAGGCAGTTATGCCTCCCACAAGAGTTGTAACAAATGAAGACTTTTTTTTTATTTTTAATGATGTTAGATTTTTTTCTTTTTGCCATTTATTAAAAAAAAAAAAAAAAAACAGTTAAGTACTTTAAAAGACATCTTTACGGGTTCACTTGGGCAGTGCGTGGTACCTACCAACTTGTAAAAGTGGTAACCATAGTTAAGGTAAAGTGCACCTAAACCCCCACATTCTTGAAAATTATTTTCGAAGTATGAAGATCCCATTGTCATTAAGAACAAGGCTGGGGTTTTGCTGTTATAGTGGACCACTGTCTTTCTAAACACCACATGGATACTAATAGGCATATTTCCCATGTCTTTAGTCTGTATTCTGCAAAGTAATACTTTCTATGAATGAATACAATAAAAACACCACCAGGGCTGTGGGTAACACATACACCTACACAATTCTCATACCTTCTTTTTTGGGTCACCTGAAGTACAGTGGGGATCAAAAGGTTTGGGAACCCCAGGTAAATATTTGTATTAATGTGCATAAAGAAGCCAAGGAAAGATGGAAAAATCTCAGAAAGGCATCAAATTACAGATTAGACATTCTTATAATATGTCAACAAAAGTTAGATTTTATTTCCATCATTGACACTTTTAAAATTACAGAAAACAAAAAAATGGCGTCTGCAAAAGTTTGGGCACCCTGCAGAATTAATAGCATGCACTGCCCCCTTTGCAAGGCTGAGACCTGCCAGTGTCATGGATTGCTCTCAATCATTGTCTGGGAACACCAGGTGATGTAATTCTCAAAGGTTTTAAATGCCCAGACTCATCTGACCTTGCCCCAACAATCAGCACCATAGGATCTTCTAAACAGTTGTCTAGAAAACTGAAACTGAAAACAGTTGACGCTCACAAAGCTGGAGAAGGCTATAAGAAGATAGCAAGCGTTTTCAGATGTCAATATCCCCCGTTCGGAATGTAATTAAGAAATGGCAGTCATCAGAAACAGTGGAAGTTAAAGCAAGATCTGGAAGACCAAGAAAAATATCACACAGAACAGCTCTCAGGATTGTGAGAAAAACAATTCAAAACCCACGTTTGACTGCACGATCCCTCCAGAAAGATCTGGCAGACACTGGAGTTGTAGTACACTATTCCACTATAGAGATATACTTGTACAAATATGGTCTTCATGGAAGAGTCATCAGAAGAAAACCTCTTCTACGTCCTCACCACAAAAATCAGCATTTGAACTTTGCAAATGAACATATAGACAAGCCTGATGCATTTTGGAAACAAGTTCTGTGGACCGATGAGGTTAAAATTGAACAACCAGCCAGCCTGCCGGATTCAGTATCGCTAGCGCACCCCCCTCTCGTGGTTGCAGGAAAGAAATTTGCACCGTCTATGGCCTGCCTCATAAAATATCCTCAGAAGATGTGTGTCAATTTGAAGCTAAGTTCACTAATGTTATGTTTCTGTTCTTTCTGCCAACGAGGAGACAAATTGTCAAGGCCCAAGTCATTGAAAGTAATAGAGTCCTCTATGCTTTTTTAATAGGGCTACAACAATTTAAAAAAAAAAAACATCTTTATTAAATTAGGGTGTCTACCTCTGCAACAAGCATACAAAAGAACCGTTGGCTTAAAAAATGGCCATTGTAAACGAAAAATATCATTCTCTTACAGAGTAGCACACGTGGTCCTTTATAAGTGGCCATGTAGGGAAATATAACAAAAGGATTTTTTTTTTTACACGGAATACACAATAGCTGTGTTTATAGTGTACAACATTAAGATGAATTTTCTAATTAAAATCAAGACTACAATGGTTCCATTGTAATCATTCTCCTTGAACACTCCTGAGAATCTAAGAGTTAGTTCATATGGCCTTGGAGGTCTAAAAGTGTGTACGTACTTTGTAATTTAATACTGAATTGGACTCAAGCCTCCTACAATTGATACCATGGCAACAAATTATTTACTTGGCTACATACAAAGCATATGTAATATGGGACATTTTTTTTTTTTTTTCAGTTAGATTTTTCAGAGTAAAAGGTGAAAATATGATTAGCTGACAGAGAAGTTGATGTTTCGCTTTCTGATGTTAGATAGAGGTATTTGTATAATATAGTTCTATTTGACCTTATTGACCCTATTATGACATTTTTATTAAGGATTAGGATTTTGACAAGCACGAGAGAAGATCCTGGTTTTAAAAAACAGACTGATATAGTACAGAAATCTATTTTACTTTTAAATTCCTGCTGCCATTTTAGAAAAAACATCAGTGGAAAATCAACTGTTTTGGTATCTTTTCTCTGAATGTCGGCAGAATGCCTGAAAAAGAAGCTTGGAATTGGAACTCTCAATTTTGCTCAGTGCCAGGACCCTGCAGACTGTTATCAGTCAGTGTCGGAGCTACCAGGGTCACAAAGGTCACAGTTGTGATCAGGCCCTGATGTTCCTCTATTGTGGGGCGCCTGCTGTAGAACATGCCAGGGATAGGTTGGTACCTCCTCCCCCAGTAGTGATCAGGCGGACCCCCAGTGTAATACTAATCCCAGACCCTGAGGTAGAGCCTGCTGCGAGGCTCACAATGGGTGGGACTTGAGGAGGGAGTGTGGCCGGCCTCTGATTAAACCCTTGCCCCAGGTGTGCTGTTCTAAGAGGAGGCTGCAGAGCAGATCGGACGGACTGGTATGTGTGCTGTGTAGTGGTTACTGAGTGGAGAAATAGTGATCAGGAAGCACATCCTAACACTTTCATTGCTAGAAGATAGTAAGTGGACACGATTATCCTTCCATTTCTGGCAGATAAGATTCCAGTTGGAAGGGCATAATTAATCCTTTGGATCCATGTTGGAGGTGCATAATAAACCTTTTCATTGCTAGGAGATCCCTGGTGGAAATATCATGCATTTCCACTAGGGGTCCGCTAGCAATGAAATGGTTATTCATTCACTTTTAACACAGATCTGAAAGGGTCAATCATGCACTTCCAGCTGGAAACTCATCTGCCAGAACTGAAAGCGCTAATTGTGTCCAGTCACAAGGATCTTCTAGCAATGAAACTTTCATTGCTAGAAGATCCCTGGCCACTGGACATGACTAACCCAGTGGCATAACTGCCAGGGTCACATAGGTCGCACTTGCGACCAGGCCCTAGAGTTCTGCCACCGTGGGAGGCCCAAAGACGACAGGAAAGAAGGCCGCTTCGGGACCATAAAATAGGGCCTTGGGATCAGTGGAAAGGGCTTCCAGACCAATGGAAAGGGCCCCAAAGGCCATTCACGGCTTCTTGAACCAGGGCCCTGAAGGTTCTTGTTATGCCACTGTTATCAGTGACTGTGTTTAAAGTGAATTTTGTAAGAATAATGCTGCCAGAGCCTGAACTGAACTAAAAAAGTGAGAATTTGCTATGTTATAGGGAACATATTAATTGTGTTTTCGCATTACCCTGAAAATCTGACCTTTTGTCTGGAATTCCTCCTGAAAATAGCAGTGCACTTCATGGTATGTGAGGGTGCCTAGGCACTCCCGTGCCTATAGCCTCCAAGCTGTATACCTGCTGTGTGAAATGAAGGTATTGTTGCCTCTAATTGCTAGTGTAGCCCCACCTCCAAAAGAGCCACTTGGTAAATTTGGTGTCTCTGTTCTGCTCCTCGACTCCAAGAACAATCTTAGCCCCTTTGGCACACCTGGTTGAATGCAAATTGCTGCAAACATGTATAAGGACACAAGTGGGAAATACCTTTATCCTGGCTGTGATTACTACCAGTAAATGGACAAACATCCATTAAAAAAATAACAAAAAAAAAACATACTTATGGTATTGGCAAGAGCTTAGTATAAACAGCAGTAGAACATAAATGCACACATAGCTGTTAAAGATAAATGTAACCTGCTAAACAGAGTAGTAATTATTCTAAAATGACTAAGGTCCACTTTTTATATCACTAACTGGAGTCAATACTGGTGTTAGTAGACCAGCAATAAACAGTGGAAATAAACTTTAAATACAGTATAAATGACAGTCCCCTGATAAAGTCACGTGGGCGTGGCACTACGCGTCGGGCCTGAGCGATAGGCAAACTGGAAGTGTCGGTAGATGACGAGCTCGCTGCTCATGGATGATAAGCCTGCACCACCATTGCTTACGTGATTGTTCTTAAAGCTGTTTTTACGCTAATAAATTTTAAATTATATTACACTATTTGGAGCTTTTCTTTCTCATACATACTACTATTATTGAGGATCTGAAGAGCCCGCTGTACCACCACAGATTCACAGATTTCCATGTGGAAAATTCAATATTTTCCACATAGGTTATTTGTCTTCATTTCTTACAATTTGGTTATTATATATTCACAATTTATTTATATTGTATATTTTTTGATTTAAAATGTATCTTCTTGAGCTACGTCTTTTTATACACTTATGTGAGTTCTTTGTTTCATGTATTAGCATCTCGCTTTTTCACATTCACATTTCTTCATCTACTATATGCACTTGCTAGTTTGTTTGAGGCTTATGAGCTGGTATCTGACAGCGCAGCACCATTTTTCTTTGTACTTGTGTAAATGACAATTACACTACACTGGTTTACAGTGCACTCTAAGGGATTGACTGGGGTGTAACACAGTGTCACCTAAGAGATACCTCTTTAACTGGCAATGGGGCAAAGGCTTTGGGGCAGCAACGGTTAGGGAAATTCTTTAGTCCTGACTCTTTAGCTTGCTAAAACGCTGGAGCTCCTTAACCGTTGTCACCCTTTGAGGCAGTCAATAAGGCCTGCAGGGAGTATTAGAACTGATTAGGTGGTTGCTAAGGGCTCAGTTTCTAAACATGGTAGTAGACAATAGCCGACAGGCCCTCTCACCAGACCCAGCGATACCACAGCAATGATCCCTTTGGCTGGACATCCACTCATTCTGGGTGCCTGGGCAATCTGGTCTGTAGTGTAGCATGTCTGTAAACCGGCAGTGGCTTGTTCCAGTGGCTTGATCGCTCTCTTTCTCTCTCTGGCATAGTGCTGGGCAATGTGTCTTTCTCTCTTCCCCTGGTTGCGTCCTCTCAGCACAGTCCTGCTTCTCTGATCCCATGTAACACTAGCACCGAAATCAATCAGCGCAATCTTCCTCTATGCTCTCTAAACTCTCAAGGTTACTGCTGCCACAATAAAGTGATTTCACCACACTTTAACCTTCCTAGCGGTATTCCCAAGTGTGGCTCGGGGTTAAATTTCAGTGCCAAAAGCAGTAACCCTGAGCCACACTCGGGGTACTGCCAGAAGCATCGCTGGATCCTGAAAGAGGGGTTACTTACCTTGTCACCGGAATCCAGCAATGTATCTGGGCGGTGTGCGGCGGCGGATCTTCCTCCCGATGCTCTCCCGGCTTCCTTCTCCTGCGACGTGATGTTCACAGGGGGGTGGAACCGGCGGCAAATTCAAAAAGTAAAAAGCACAAACACACTAATACACTGTAATCCTATTGGATTACATTACTAAAATAAAATAAATTGACCTTAGATTGCCCCCCAGTGCTTTCTCCATTGCCCTTCCTGCATTTTTCCTGTACCTTGTATCTGGATACTGCAGAGCGACCATGGCATCAAAAAAGCGTGCCGCCACCTCAAAAGGGGTGTATGACCTGCTGGAGAACAGCGACAGCGATACATAATCGCTTGCAGAATGGAGTGATAGCGATTTGAGGGGAAGTTTGTCATCGGACGCAGAAAGCGATTTCAGCAATGAGGCCCGGCGATGTGCAGACTTGGTGCTTGATCGACTGCGGTAGGGAGCACGTAGCGCCCCCAAGGTTCCCTTTTACCGGAGCACCTGGTATCAAAGTGGATGTTGAGGATGACACCCCCTTGGCATACCTGCAACTCTTTTTGACCGATGAGGTTATTGAAAAGATTGTTGTGGAAACTAATCGGCACCAGGAGCAACAAGCTGCAGCGCATCAGCGGTTTTCAATGAGCAGGATGTGGGAACCCGTGACCAAAGCGGACATCTGGAAGTTTCTGGGCCTAATTATTCTGCAGGGAGTGGTGGGGAAACCCCTGCAGAAGTGGTATTGGACCACCAACAAATTACTGGCCATTCCTTTTTTTGGCACGGTTATGTCAGAATACAAATTTTCGCTAATTATGAAGTATTTGCACTTTACAAATAATGACGAATTTGACGAGACTTCTCATCCAGCTCCAAAACTCAAAAAGATTTGGGACGTTTATCAAATCATTTTGAAAAATTTCCAGCAGTCCTATGTGCCAGAAAGAGACATTTGTATAGACGAAAGTCTAATGGCCTACAAAGGAAGACTCAGCTGGATACAGTATATTGCGTCCAAGAGAGCGCGCTTTGGTATAAAGTCATATCCAGCTCTGGATACATTTGGAATTCGGTCCTATACACCGGGAAAGGAACCAAATTCAATGAAAGGTTCAGCAGCTATGGAATGGCAACCGCTTCAGTTCTTACGCTGATTGAGCCATTGCTGAATCAGGGGTACTGTGTCACCACAGACAATTTTTATACATCCCCAGAACTATATGAGTTCCTTCTACACAACAAGACGGATGCGTATGGGACCGTTAGAGCTAACCGGCGTGACATGCCCCCCAGCTTTGCCAACAAAAAGCTCAAGCCCGGAGAAATAGTTGCCTGGCAGAAATTAAATGATGGCACTGAGATGGCGCGTCAAAAAAGATGAGTACCATTCACAACACCTCTACTGTCATGGTACACACAAAAGGTGGAAAAGATGTAATGAAACCTCAATTGGTGATGGATTACAACAACACCATGGGAGGTGTGGACAGAGCTGACCAGGCCATGACTTTTTATCCAGCAATGCGGAAACAACAAAAAAAATATTATAAAAAAATATTCACGCATCTTCTTGAACAATGTTTGTGGAACGCATTTATTCTCCTAAAAAAGAAGAATGACAGGCTTGTGGTTCATGCGGACTTTGTTTGGTAAATTGTCGATATTTCTCAGGCACCAAACACTAACGACTGTAAGTAGATCCGGACGCCTAGCTGCTGGTGTTGTGAACCCCGAACGCCTGACCGGTCGTCACTTTATGGACCACATTCCACCAACGGAAAAGAAGCCTGCACCCACAAGGATGTGTGTGGTTTGCTGTTCCAAACGTGACGACACTGGAAGGAAAATCCGTAAAGAAACGTGGTACTATTGTCCTGATTGTGACGTTGGATTTTGTGCTGTACCCTGTTAAAAAATTTTCCATACCCGGGACGTTTACTGAAGCAATATGACCACTAATATTGCATCCTTGTTTGACCAAAAAAAATGTCAGTGTTTTTGATTACATTATTTACTACTATAATTTATTGAATAAAACGTTTTATTGTTATTATATTATTATTTGTTATTATTTTATAGTTATTTATTATATTATAATTTAGGTTTTGTGTTTCAAACGTTATCATACCCGGGATGTTATAAAGAAGAACGCACAGTAAAAAAAAAAAAATCATATATAAATAGTTGGTTTGGGCTGCTCATCCTTAAGAATTACTAGCAAAATAATGGTACCGCTTTCAGCACCTAAAATCCAAAATAATCATACCGTCAGGGAGGTTAAAGTAATATAAAAAAAAAAAAACAGTGTCGCACAACCCCTATTAATCTGTAAATCAAATCTCACACTATAGTAAACATAAACAATGTGCTAATAAACAAATTCATATAGGATGTTTTCCTAGTCATACCGTATTCTTGTGTCTCCAAACAACACAATATTATAAATGTGATGTGACAATAAAAATAATAAAGAATATAAAAAAATCAAAGAATAATAATAGTGAGTTTATGAAAATATATGATCCACCACCAAGTAAAATTCTTGGTGGAATATTGGAAATATTCAATGTCAGCCACCACTTGTGCTCCACTAGCTGCTTACTTCAATGTCATGACCTCTGGATTACCAGTCAGGTCATAAAAAGCATTTCTTGAGATACTAACAACCCAGGACAGTACAAATACCCCTCCAAATTACCCCCTTTTGGAAAGTGGACCTTCTAAGGTATTTAGTAAGCGGCATGGTGAATTTTTTCAAGTTGTAATTTTTTCCCACAATTCTTCGCAAAATTAAGATTTTGTTTTCACAAAATTGTCATATTAACAGGTTATTTCTCCCACATGGCATATGCATACTTGCAACTACACCCCAAAGCACATTCTGAACGATACCACATGTGTGAGACTTTTTTACAGCCTGGCCACATAGAGAGGTCCAACATGCAGGGAGCACCATCAGGTATTCTAGAAACATAAATCACACATCTAGTTTCTTGACTACCTATTACACTTTTGAAGGCCCTGAAGTACCAGGACAATGAAAATGCCCACAAAATGACCCCATTTTGGAAAGCAAACACCCCAACATATGGTCTATGAGGCATAGTGAGTCTTTTGAACATGTCATTTTTCCCCACAATTTTTTGTATAAAGTGGAAAGAAAATGAAACCTTTTTTTTTTTACACATTTTTACAGCACTGATGGGCGCTGATGAGGATCCACTGATAGGGAGGCACTGATGAGCACTGACTCATGGACACTGATGTGCACTATTGGGCACTGACAAGCATTAATAGGGCACTGTAGTGGTACAGTTGGGCACTGATGAGCAATGTAGTGGCATTGATGAACACTGTAGTGGCACCGCAGGGCGCAGGGCACTGATGAGCACTGTAATGGCACCATAAGTCACTGATGAGCACTGTAGTGGAATTGATGAGCACTGTAGTGGCACTGATGGGCATTGTAGTGGCACTGATGGCACTGTAGGGGTACTGATGGGGCACTGAAGCAGCACTGATGTGGCACAGATGGCACTATAGTGGTACTGATGGCACTGTAGTGGCGCTGATAGCACTGTGATGGCACTGATATGGCACTGATGAGCACTCTGATGGCACTGATGTGGTACTGATGTGGCACTGATGATCACAGAGATGGCACTGAGGAGCACTGTGATGGCATTGATGAGCATTGTGATGGCACAGATGTGGCACTGCTGAGCATTTTAATGGCACTGATGAGCTCTGTGAGGGCACTGATGAGCACTGCGATGGCACTAATGTGGCACTGATGAGCACTGTGATGTCATTGATGTGTAACTAATGAGCAGTGTGGGCACTTCAAATCCAGCCCACTTACGCTGCTGCACTGTCTCCCTCCTCTTCTCACACGCTGTATCAATCAGTGTAAGGAGAGAGATGAACTGGACATGACGCCGGTTTGTTGACAAAGTGATTGCTTCGTCATTGGATGGAGCAATCATGTGGTAAAGGGCCCTGTTATTGGCTCTTTACCCCTCCCTCACTGATTGCACTCTAGGACACTGATGAGCACTGATAAGCACTCACTGAAGGGCAATGATGAGCACTGTAGTGGCACCGTACGGCACTGATGAGCACTGTAATGGCACCATAGGGCACTGATGAGCACTGTAGTGGCACTGATGAGAACTGTAGTGGCACCATATGGCACTGATAGGACTGTGATGGCACTGATGAGCACTGATGTGGCACTAATGAGCACTGTGATGGCACTGATCTGGCACTGATGAGCACTGTGATGGCACTGATGTGGCACTGATGAGCACAGTGGCGGTACTGATGAGCACTGTTATGGCACTGATGTGGCACTGATGAGCACTGTGATGGCACTGATGTGGCACTGATAAGCACTGTGATAGCAATAATAAGCATTGTAATGGTACTGATGTGGCACTGATGAGCACAGTGATGGCACTGATGTGGCACTGATGAGCACAGTGATGGCACTGATAAGCACTGTGATGGCACTGATGTGGCACTGATGAGCACTGTCATGGCAATGATGAGCATTGTGATGGCACTGATGTGGCACTGATGAGCACTGTGATGGCACTGATGAGCACTGTGATGGCACTAATTTGGCACTGATGAGCACTGTGATGGCACTGATGTTTATGCGCATCATATGACGTCATTCGGCTATAGCGCGGTCGGCAAGTGGTTAATGAATGTCATCTCACTAATTTACATTGCAAAAAATATGAAGGTACATACACTGCATCTTTAATATATGCTGGTTTGTATGCTCGGCATACCTTACTAAAATACCCAGCACATTATATAATACAGGGATTGTAAGGTTCCTGAAAGCCAAAAATATTTTATAATATTGATGTCATCGTATACTGAAAACAACAATACCTTTTTTATAAGTTGGCATATTTTGTATGAATAAATTCACGACTGTCAGTGCAGGCAAAACAAATTTGAAATGAAAAATGAAAATCCATTATATAAACAACTTTTTTTTTTTTAAATCCCATAGAATCCTTTAATATAAAGCATAGCATAGATTGCTTAAAAACTCATAAATAAAAATGTGCATTAACCGGTTTTACATACATTTTCATGCGTGCTTCAGTGTATTTTTATGCACATTGATATATGTTGATGTGTGTTCTTTTTCCACATGGTTCTATCTCCTGTGTCATCACAATACTTTACTTTCGCTTGCGTTATGATCATAAGCATTTTACATTTCTTCATTTGCATTATGGAAAAATATACAGTATATATAATCTATATATTGTGGGGTGAGCAGGACACATAAGAAACAATTGTTTTCTATGTGCCCTTATAGGGAACTGCATACATAATGTACAGAAAAACTCAGGGCTCTGCATACGGTTTGAAAGAGCCCTTAAACCACTTATACCACTTATAAGTCCCACATACATTTGTATTTCATGGAAATTTACTGTGGCTTTTAATATTCTTTTCAGTATGGATACTTTATAAACACAATACTACATCTACACACTATACATTTGTAGATGTCTGAATTTAATGAAATTATTCCAGGTTTCTTGGTAGATTTTTTTTTTTTGATAGTCAAACTTTACCATGTAGACCATTGTGATAGAAAAAAAGTACAGTAAAACTTTATTGCTATTATATTGTGGATGTATTCCTAGTCATACCGTATTCCTCCACTGCATTCCATTGTGATAATATGTTAATAGGAATAGATTTATTGTAAGAAAGTAAATTGTACCTTCTATTGTAATAGGATTTTGTAGCAAGTAGAAAGTCATTTGGCACAAAAAAAAAAAAAAAAGATCTACTGTAGATATAAAAAAAACAAACAAAACAGCATGCTTATAATGCATATAACAATGTTACAGTATGTGTGCTGATTATTTTTATGTAAAATGATCTCAAAGTCACTGGGAAGAAAACATTTTTATAAGTAAATAACTGAAAGTCAAGGTATACTCAGGTTTCTTATCTTGCTAGCCATAAAAAGTCTTTAGAAAACAAAGTAAACATTATCCTGCATGAATGGTAATATCTTGACAGATATTATAGTTGCTTCTCTAAGGACAGGCTAACGCATCATGTACACCAAATATAGTAGTAGTAAAAACAGTAGTACAATAAGGATAATAGGAATCTCAGCTTATGGGAAGATGTGCTATTCTTTCCAGTAAAAACTGACATCTCTCTTCTTTTGTCAGTATAACTTGCTACTTTTGTAGTTTTGATTTATTTGACATGTATGTAAAATTTATGCAAAACTGTAACTGCAATAAATAGGACAGTATTGTACTCCCTCTAAAATATATACTGTAGTAATGATATAATAATTTCAAAGTTTTCCATGGTTATATGCTCTATAACTGTATATTATCATCAATGTATATATTAGCAAAATACAAGTTATTGTGAGGATGTCTTTTTTTATTTTTATTTTAATAAAATTCATGTTTTTGATTTTTTGTTTTCATATTTGTGTTTTTTTTTTCTTTAAATGCCTCAATAATTTTCAATATCATTTTGACACATTTATAATGCATAATAATATTTATAACATCTACAGCAACAACTACAATAATAATGCATACTTCTGAAATTATTAACTAAGCTATTCAACAGAAAAAGTGATCAAAACTAAACACTTCCACAAAAAAATAATATATATATATATATATATATATATATATATAATAAACTGAAAGTTAACACCAATATTGAGCAACAGCGTATAATTCAAGTCTGAATTTTTTTTTTTTTTAATAATCTGTATTTTACCTAAAACTAGCATAGGTACTTGGATCTGTCTTATAACAGTGTCCTGCACTCTCAGCCAACCAGGGCACCATTGTTTTCCATAGTGCTTGTCAGCCTAACACTGAACATGCTTACAGGAGGCTAGAACACAGAGATGACTTCATCAAAATGCTGCTCCTGCTTTACCATGTGCTCAATACGGGGGGCGAAAAAAATTAACATTTTGACTTTGCTACCTAAAAGTTGGCCATACAATGGAAGATTTTCAAATGAGCATACAGATACTTAATGAATGTTTTTCAAAATGAAAATGTTGTTTGCTTTTATTATTATTATTATACAGGATTTATATAGCGCCAACTGTTTGTGCAGCGCTTTACAACATGCTTTTAACGTTCAATTTTAATATGAATAGAATTTCCTGAATAAAATCCACATATACTGTTAGAAATTAATTTGAATGAACCCAATACCCATTAGAAAAACATTCTACTAGCATTAGACCAGCCTTTCTTTACAACCTGTATCATGATGGATCAACATAATAAATTACTTTAAAAATGACTTTAAATGGGAATTCCACTTCAGTTTTAACATTTACCATTGCTTCACAAGCTATTTTGTAATTTAATTTTACCAAAAAAATTGTTTTCCATTCAATCTGAAGTTGCTGGAATTTTCTAAAACAGTCAAAAAAATTCAGTTCAAAATGGCAACCTGCAGGCCTTCTGCTTTTCTCAGAAGTCACTAGGATATAAGTAAAATTTTAGGCAACCTCTGCAACAGAAATTTTATTTTATTTAAGATACCCCCTAAGAGTTAATTACTTTAAAGGGATGCAGACATTGCAACTTTGATGTACATTTGTTATCGATCTGCCACTTAAGCTAAAATAACCCTGAGATAGGTATGTAAGCTACCACAGCAGATCTTTTTCTGAAAATGCTGGTTCCCCACTTACCTCTGGCATTAACTTTTTCTCACTGGCCCACACATATAAGCAAAGTCAGAACACCAGATCTCCTTACTTGTTCCGAGTTACAAAAGCCCCGTACACCCAATCAGAAAATCGGACAACAGAACGTCCATTTTTTTGTTTTCTTTGCATGCTAGTCGCATATCAAACACAAAGAGTTTACTAAAGTCACGAAAACTCTCCTACAACAGAATAAAACATCAGAAGTGCTGTAATAAATTGTAGTGTATTTGTATTGTATTTTCGAATGACAACTGTACTGATTAAACAAAAATCGTAAGATCTGCTATTGTACGAGAGAAATATTCGTGCTTGTCCAATCGGATAATATCGGATGAACTGTCGTGATCGGTTCTCGAAAGCTGTGTACTAACGAACCGATTAGCATACGATCACTTCAAAAGCGGTATTTTTCGTACGATTTTCAGATCATGTGTACGGGCCTTAAGTCACAAATAAATAAAGCAATTGGTTAAGCATTAAAGCCAGGCAAATAGCGTTATCAGAAGGGTAAATTAAAGATTATATGAAAAAAAATGTACTTGTTTTTCCTCATTAGTGATGTAGAAATCAGGAAAAGTGATGTTTTCTTATCGTTTCCCTGGCATGAATATTTTTATATAGATTTGCATATAGATAATGGTCAACTAGGGAGAGGTTCTACCCCTTCCCCACTCTATCCAAAAAAAAAAAAGGGTTAGGCTCTTGAAACCAGCCTGCCCAATTAATCATCTTCTTGTTCATCTATGCTTTATTTTATTTGAAGGCATTCATCTACACCTAGGCACTCCTGTGCCCACAGCCTCCTGTCAATGTTTCAGGTAGGTGGTTTCTGCCCGTTGGCTCAACAAAAATAAAAATTAACTTTGTATGGACAATTTTATTTTGTAGCACTGTGTATTTTTATCAAAATGAGCTACAAATATATATATATTTAAAAAAACTGTTATATTTCATAAAAAGAAAATAGAAAACCTGTATGTGTTGATTTGCAGAGATGAATACAAAGAACAAACTGTATTTTTGAATCAAAGGTTTTCTAGAGAGACGGGGATAAAATTTATTTTTAACTGCAACTAGTGTAAGTCAATGTACAATAAAGATGTAAAGCATTGCGTAAATTGTCGGTGCTATATAGATACCTGTGGTGAGTACCGGATTCTGCAATGCAACCTGTTGTAAATCTTTGTATATTTGAACACAGACTGGTAAAGGAAAAGTCTAAGGCCGGATATTCGCAGTTTGAATCTCGGTCGGTTCAGCAGGAACCGACCGAGATTCGAACCATTAATAGGCAGGCTGAATGCACCCAGTTGATTGATCAGCTTGGGTACAACCAGCCTGCCAGATTCTCTTGCAATTAGCCTCTACTATAGCCACTATCAATTATCATTGATTTGTCCTGGTGGGGACTGCTTCCCCCTCCCCCTCCCCCACCCCACCAGGGTAAGACAATTGCTGATTCCCCTGTCAGCACTGTCTGGGAATCGTGTAAAATGTGCACCTTGTATGGCCGGCCTTAAGCCCCGTACACACGTACCGATCATCGGCCGAAAAGCTTCGGCCGACGACCGATCTGCCGATTGTAGGCTTGTTAGTATGATGCTTCCGACAGCCGACAGCGCACATTCGGCCAAAAAGAATCTGTCATGCAAGCATTAAAATTTTTGTATGCCGACACCAGAGCGGCCGATTGTTCGCCAGTCAGTACAGATTTTGGCCGACAGACCGCAGATTTGCAAGACTGGGCATGCTCAGAAAAGGAAAAACACAGGGAAAGTTAACCATTACATGACATCACTTCTGCAGTCGGCTGTAGTCGGCGGACAAAATTCTTGTGCAGTCTTTTGCACTTTTCAACAGACACCGACAGCCCTGGACAAAAGACGGTCGATCGTTCGCCGACGATCGGTACGTGTGTACGGGGCTTTAGAGGTTTCAGGCTCTTCTGCGTGCACATGTGCTAACAAAGAACATACTCATGCAAGAGAAGGAAAGAAGCAAGAGAAATCTCATCAGCCTGCAGCTGATCCTTCATTGTCCAATCATAGGCTGATGGTAGGAAGTAGATCAAGCAGTATTACTTCACTTTAGTAGAGTAACGTGAGATCACCAACCTGACGGGGCTCTTTAGTAGAGCTGTGAAAATATTAAGACTGGCTGGAAAAAATTATCAATCATTTGGCAGATAAAGCAGCTTCCATTTCTGTATTTCAACTTTGTATGCACCCATTTGCCTGAAATTCAGCTTTAACTGCTTTTGGACCGTACATGTACTGTGGCAGGGCGGCCCTTCAATGCAAAATCATATACCTGTAGGTGATCTTTATTTCTGGGTCTGGGGCACACATGCCTGCCGCCTGCGACCCGCTCCCACTGTGATTGGACACAACGGGAGCCAATCAGCGGGTCCGGCGAGACCCGATGTTCACCAGCACCCGGCGATTGTTCCTGAGAGAGGTAGACCTGCGGTCTGCCTATGTAAACAAGGCAGATCGCTATTCTGAGAGAGGGGAAGATGGGGATTCTGTGTTTCTTCTAAGCAGGAACATGGACCTTTGTCTTCCCCCAGTCAAAGCATCCCCCACACAGTTAGCAAGCACTCCCAGGGAACACATTTTTCCCTTTTGATCACCCCTGATGATAATCCCTTACCTTCCAGTGTCATTAGTACAATGACAGTGCATATTTTTTAGAAATGATCACTGTAATGGTGTCACTGGTCCCCAAAAAAGTGGAAAATTGTCACTTAGTGTCTGATTTGTCTGCCGCAATGTCACAGCCCCTCTATAAGTCGCTGATCGCCGCCATTACTAGAAAAATAAATAAATAAATAAAAATTCCATAAAAATATTCCATAGTTGGTAGACATGATACCAATCAATACACGCTTATTGGGATTTTTGTTTAACCAAAATGTAGCAGAATACATAATGGCCTAAATTGCTGGATATGTTTTATAGCTGAAAGTAAAAAAATATATATTTTTTTTCAAAATAGTTTTTTTTGTTTATAGCCCAAAAAATAAAAACTGCAGACGTGATCAAATACCACCAAAAGAAAGCTCTATTTGTGGGAAAAAGGAACATCAATTTTATTTGGGAAAAGCGCAAAAGTAGTGCAGTGCCATATCGCAAAAAAATGGTCTGGTCATGAAGGGGGGGGGGGGGCTGAACCTTTTTTTTCCTGTTTTGATCACTTCAAGCAAAAAATAATGAAATACATAATCTCTAAAATATTTTTTTAAAGTTTTTGTTTTATTCATTTTCTCTAGGTGATAAAGGACATTCAATAAATGCTAAAATACATGTATGTTTATAGCACACCCATATAAAGCAGGTAAAATCGACTCATCTGCAAGAAGAGAGGGAAAAAAATAAAAAAAATTTGTCTAAAGTTAAATCTTCTGCAGTTTACTTTGTCACTGGAAGACTCAGATAAACGATTCCCTTCCAAAACAACTCTGGGAATCCTCTTCTAGCTCGCCTGCAATATTTTTCAGCACAATATCAGCATTTACCGAGCTTTCTAATGAGTGTAAATGATTCCCTGCCTTGAGACTGATTTCCAGCTAATCTCCAACAGATAAATCCTAAATTAAGAACGAGAATTGAAGTTACTGTATTGTCTAATTAAACATATTAAAGACTGATGACTGAATATGCGATGCCATCTGTGCAACTTAGCAGTTTTTGATTTGACAAACCCGTGAGAGGCTCCGCTGATAGAGGCAGGATGTCATTCAAGCTTATCCGTGTAGCCTGGCTCCTTAGAAGAAATGCCAGTTTGCTGCTGAAGACGGTTAAGCTGACGGAAGTAAATTCAAGTTTTGGCAAAGATGAATGGCAAGATAAAGAGGACAAGCTGCCAAACAGAATGATTTGTCGAAAATATACGACACGACCTCCCCAGACAAACGTTAAGTACACCTACACTTGTCTTTGTCAGTTTGCGGAAACACTAAATATTTTTAGTTACACTAAGCATCAGCCTCATTTACCCCAGGGCACTGCAGACAAGGCAGAGATAAATTCATCAATGCTAATACTCCATTTAAGTCAGCTGGCCCAGTTCTGACAGTAAACTGCACGCAGAAATTGCTATTTTACTTAAAAAACGAGATACAAGAAAATGCATCCACAATGCGTTCTGTACAGAGGAACGATCATTATGTGAGCAGTGTGTTGTTATTCATTTGAAGCATGACAGGTCTTTACCTGGAGGGTAAATTGTTCCTAATAGCCCACTTAGGCAGTCATCAGTAGTCATCACATATACTGCAATCTAGCTCAGGCTTTGGGGTAGGCAGCCTACAATGGTACAGATACTCTCAGTGTATAGATGTCATCAATTGGAAAAATAATAGGAGTTGTAGTAGCAGGACAAACAGGAAAAATTATTTTGCCTAGATATTTTAAGGAAAAATATATTTTTTTTTCCTAGAAAACCTTTGATTTAAAATATCTTTGCTCTTTGCACTCATCTCCATAAATCCACACATACATTTTTTCTATTTTTTTTTATTATACCAACAGTTGTTAATGAAAAAATACTTGTAGCACATTTTGATAAAAATATGGAAGTGCTACATGCTGTAAAGCTGGGCATACAAAGTCCGATTTTTTCAGCTAGTAGGCTGAATTTAATAAAAAAGTGATTACTCTATCACACAAAGCAGGTGGATGGAGGAACTCCCCCTCAGTTGGAACTATGATTAGTTGCAGCCACTGATGGATGGAATTTTTTTCCAACATGTTCATCCATAGTTGTTTTTTTAGTTTTTTTTTTTCAGACAGTTTAATTAAAAAAAAGAAAAAACCTGATTCATCCATCAACACAAATGAGGTGGACATTGGATTCTTGCGGCAGCATCCACTGTTGTCAGAATACACTGATCAGTGACTGCAGATGATTGGTTGATTAAAGAGTAACTCCTCTTTTGTTGAGAAAAAAACATTCCCCCTGTGGGTGATCTCTGTACATTGCAGGGATTTTAACAAACTTTGTTGCAGATTCCTACCTTTTGTTATTCTGAAGAAATCATTGTTTGTTCCTCTGAGCCTCTGTGCTGAGTGGGTCAAATGAGAGTGGTTTCATAATTATCTGTCAGCTGTGGCAGTTGCAGGGCTCTAATGAGGAAAGCTGCTGGGCCTGCATCCCTTTAGACGTGATTTCCTATTGGGAGTATCTCACCAAAAATGACATTTTTGTTGCAGGGGATGCCAGAAATCTGACCTGTATCTTAGGCAGACTTCTGGGAAAATTGGTGAGCCAATCACACAAGCAGGAAATTATGTTTCTGGGGTGTGGTCAGTAAACATTCTGTGTACAGAACAGCTCCAGGTAGCCATATTGCATTGCATTTTCAGAAAATTACAGTGGCTGCAGATTAAAAAGGAAAGGTCATTTTTAATAACATTCAATTACAATATGATTTGTGTCGCAATTGTATACACTATATTGTTTTTTTCTTTATTTGCTTATTTTTGTTCCCCACTAAAGTGGAGTTACCCTTTAAAGCAGAAGATCCCATGCACTGCTAGACTGGACAGATTTTGATTAGAACATGGCCAGCTTTAGGCTGTCCATCCGCGCTTCGATTTCTCTTGTTCAACCCACGCTAAACTGCATGGATGAAGGCATCTCCCGCTGTCGGCTATTTTATTCTGACAACTAGCAGCTGTGGCTGTCAGAATATCAGATCATTGACTGCATCTGTTTGGATGCAGTAGCTGTCTGGCTAACAATTTTTCACATGGCTCTTTTGATTTTAGATTGAAGGACATGAGGTGGAGTGGTGGCATCAAGGCCACCCATGGCTCCAATTTTAGCCTGTTCATCAGGAACCAACTAAAATTCACTCTGTGTATAGCTAACTTTAGGATAATTTACTAATGGAGTTGAGAAGCTTCACATGATAAGTTGTATACATTTATTGTATTATCCAATCATGTGAAAACTATTTCCTGTTTACTTAGCCCATCTGCACAAGATTGGATATATGTGAATATGCAAACAAGTTATTGTATGACGACATTTTATTAAACCAGCCTAGCTGGGTACTCCATAGGGTTTACTTTCTAAAAGAGTAAAGGCTTCTTGTTGAAAAGTTAATGTTCACTCAGATTAGTAAACAAGTTTTGTGAATGGCCAAAAAGACAAGAAGTGGAAGGCAATCAACCAAGTTTTTCACACTCAAAGGAACTGTTATCAGCCCCTACAGTCCTGAAATGTCACAGCTGAGGGGGGTCTCTGGCATCACTGAGAGGTGGAATATTACAATAACCAGAAGCAAGCAGAACATGGGATACATATCAATAGAGGTACATTCTTACAAAGTCCAAAGACTTTTTTTTTTTTTACTAAACGTGAGCTTTAGGCTAGGTTTACACTGTTGCAGGTTTGCGGCCCACGTTTGCCCAGAAATAGCAGCCTATTCATTTGAATAAGCTTCTGTGCCTGCGTTTTCCACAGAAAAAAGGTGCCTGCACCATTTTCAAAAAGCAGCCGCAGAGAAATCACATGCCACTTTTGCCCCATGCAATTTCCCTGAGGTTCCGCAAACACGCTGCAGGTTTAGATTCAGGTATTGTATTGTTTTGTATTCTAATATATTATTTCATTTCAGAGTGTAGCAGGTCTGCCATGGTTACTGTTAACTCCAACAGCACATTTAAGCCGATTGCCCAAGTGTGAGATCTGAGACACTGAACAGTCCGGCATCTTTGGTTTGTTTTGTTTATTTTATATTGGGGATGGGAGAAGGGAATGAGTGGGATACTCCTCTGGCTCAACTAAGTACAAATCGGAACACTTTGAAAAAAAGAATGCCTTCTAGCACTGTCTTGGCGCTGGCTGAATGCCGACCAATGCTTGCTGGTGCTTGAAATCACTGACTTGCTGTACAATACTGAAAACTGACTTCTGACACTCTGTTTAGTTCAAAAGTCCTTGACTGAGGTAGCCTCTTGTAAATACTGCTGCAACTCTCAACACTGTAACACTGTACACTTCAGGGCCCAACCACTGGGTTAAACTCTGGCCCCCCTTTACTCTATTTCTCCACCGGCTAGCTAGCTCCTGGATCCCTCTGACCTTCTCTGGAGTGGTCCCCTCTGCCTAGGCAGACCCCCAGGGACAGTTCACAGTATTTAAGACTTAGAATGCTTTCCTGGAACTTGACCCCCACAGCTCCGCTGGTCCTCAGCACACTGGATCCTTCCTGCCTCCTGGGACTCTGCTTCCCGCCAAAGACAACCTGTCATGTGCTCCCCACAGACTTATACCCCCTCCCAGAATGCTCTGAATCTGCCCTTCCAGGATGGATACAAACCCTGGTGTGCTATTGGTCAGGTTTCCTCCACTGCCCAATGAGAGCCCTCATTGGGACACAGTGGGAAGACTCCCCAACTCAACAGGCACACCTGGGAACACATTACAGCCTAACTGAAAACCATGGCCTTGCTGATAAGCAGACAAGGCCCACTATACTTTACCTAGCACCTACCTTGGAGGGTGCTACACGAGCATGTGTGGTCTTGGTCACACTATTTTTTCGTGTAACCATACTAATTACATGAAAATTGTTTGTTCTGTTATTGTATGAGAATATATTTCATGTTTGTCCCTTCATATATTTTTTCATGAACTGTTGTAATCGGCTTTCGAAAGCGGTGTACTGATGATCAGAATATCAGGCAATTGCTCCGAAAGCTGTATTTTTCATCTGATTTTCTCGTTGTGTGTTTTAGACATAATTCAGTCTTATGGGTTCGAAATCAGCAAAACTTAGATCAAGCATCAGTAAGAGCTATGCAAGTCTCTTTGTCTCATTTGGTTTGTTTATTATGCTGCATCAATAGACTGAATCACTTTTAATCATAGATTATTTTTATACTAGAGTGATTAGAAGACACAGTTTAACCTGTATTTGCCTTGGAAGATAGGTGCATATCAATGATTACCTGGTTGGTTTGTTGTCCTTGCAAATACTACTGACCTGAACTTTTTTAATGTCTAAAAAACACCTCGGGTTGAGTAAGCAATGGCAGATTATGATGACGATTGACTGAGCTACATTAAGGTAATGATAAGCTCTTAAAATACATTATACAGAGGAGGTGCTGAAGTTTATTATGTATTTTAGTGAACTTGGTATTTTACACCACTCTATACCCCGTTTTATCAGATCTTTACGTAGTTACATAGTCAGTCAGGTTGAAAAAAGACACAAGTTTATCTGGCTCAACCAATAAAAAACAGTAAAGGAAACATAACCATGCCATCCCATATACACAATCCTATACCTGATCCAGAGGAAGGTGAAAAACCCCAGGAAAACATGATTCAATTTGCTACAGCAGGGGGGAAATCCTTCCTGATTCCCCAAGAGGCAATCGGATATTCCCTGGATTAACTTTACCTATAAATATTAGTACCCAGTTATATTATGTGCACCTAGGAAAGAATCCAGGCCTTTTTTAAAGCAATCTACTGAGCTAGCCAGAACCACCTCTGGAGGGAGTCTATTGCACATTTTCACAGCTCTTACTGTAAAGAAACCTTTCCGTATTTGAAGATTGCCCCCTTGTCCTCTGGGATGACCTTAAAGTGAGTAACTCAACACCTAGTTCATTATATGGATCCCTTATGTATTTACATGTTGATCATATCCCCCCTTCATCTCCTCTTCTCAAGAGAGAATAAATTCAGTTCCTCTAATCTTTCCTCATAGCTGAGCTCCTCCATGCCTCTTATCAGTTTGGTTGCCCGTCTCTGTACTTTCTCCAGTTCCCTGTTTACTAAAGGTTTGTTAGAAGTACTGTTTTTTTTTACAGCTATGATAATTAATCTTAATAATGAGAAATAATACTTAAAAACTGTCTTTTTATATAGTTTGTATTTACTTTAATATTTTTTTCTGTACATGGAGGCAGGTATATTTTGCATATTAGAGGAAGCCTGTCAAAAAAATATCTAGACTGCCATTGCTGACCTCCTTTTGAAAATTATAATTGCCAGGCATCATGCTGATGCTTAGACTTTAAAGTGATTGTAAAGGTGATAGTTTTTTTTTCTCTGCATTAAGGTAAAAAAGCAGAGCTTTGCCTCCTCTTGTTATAGCTGCAAAATGATAACTGGTGGTCTGACAGGTGGGGTATTATTCAAGAAGCAGCATGAAAGGTAAGGAAAGCACAGTAATACACAGAATACACAGTAATACTCAGAATATGCAGTAATACACAGAATTAATATTGGCTAACTGGTTAGCACCTCCACTTAACAACACTAGCGTCATTGGTTCAAATCCAAACCATGGCATTGTCCATACAGAGTTTGCATGTTCTCCTTGTGGGTTTCCTTTGGGTATTCTAGTTATCTCCCCCATTCCAAAGACATGTTGGTAAGTTACTCAACTCCTGTCTAAATTGGCTCTGGTATGTGTATGTATGAGTGTGAGTTAGGGACCCTTAGATTGTAAGTTCCTTGAGGGCAGGGACTAATGTGAATGTGCAATATATATATATATATAAAGTGCTGCATAAATTGACAGCAATATATAAGTACCCTGTAATAAAATCAATAACAATAAAGCAGGGACATACACGTGGTTCAGGTCCTCAAGTATTGATTACTCTCCAGCAAGCAGTGCAGTAGTAATATCACCAAATCTCGCTTCAGGAGACTAGAAAATACAGGCCACAGTGCACACTGCAGATATACAACTATGAGTCTATAGGCACACTCAAATACCAAGAAGTGCACTGCTATTTATTAGGAGGAATTAAATGCAAAAGTTAAATCTTTCAGGGTACTGGTTAGTCACAATTATCCTTTCTAGATGTCCCTTATAAAATAACAAATCTTCACTTTTTGAGTTTAAGTTTACTTTAACATTTTCATAATCTGGAAGTTTCCAAAAATGAAAAATCCCTAAGGCAAGCAATTTTTATGATCTCATATCATCTGGGAGTTATTTCTAAAATGAAAAAAGAATTCTACATAGCTTTTATTGTAGTCCACTTGCTGTTTTCCAGAGGCACTAGTGACGCAACCAGGCCCTCACAGGTGCATCTTGGGAAGGCTAGGTGACCAGTGCCTTCCAGAGATATCTTATATATAAGGGAAAAAAATACTTTTCTCCTAAGATCTTACAAAATTTCAAGGTTTAAGTACTGTTATAAGTGCTGTTATAATATAAGCTTGTGCCAGTTCCTAAGAAATGCAAAGCATTTCTTGGTATATTGTGCAATCAGAACAGGGCCAAACAACACATTTTTTTTTTTAGATTTATACAATACTTTTACTTTTTTACAATACTTTAATTGCCTAGTTGCTGGAAATGGAAAACAGCAACTTTTATCATAAAACAATCTTTTCCAGCGATGAATGTTTTGCTTCCTTAAAACTTTGTAAAACTTTTACTTCTCGATATTTGCCAGGACTGGCTGTGAGAGAATTGGTCAGTTGTCTGAACTCTGAGATGTTGGCTACATTCCCATAGAGCTCTAAAGGTTAACCTAGATGCAGTGTGCACTTTCCAGTAACGCAAAACGTCTCTCTGAATCACTCCTTTATTTGACTCAGAAATCCTCCCAGGAGATCTTAATAAACTGTCCATTGTGCCTGATGAATTACTGGTACACACCGATTCTCCCATTAGCTCTGGGAGATGCAGGCAAGAACACTCCTTCACTAATAGATGGTCAGGGGATTTGCCCTGGTACAAACCAACCCTGAATTAAGCCTGTTATTTTCTTCTGTGGTACGAACATTAATGAGGCTATAATCTTTTCTTGTCCGTGTGCTATGAATCAGAGAGCGATGGCTCATCTTACATTTTAGTCCATTGTTTTGATTAGATAATTTCCTATGCCTTTTTTCATAAAAAAAAAAAAAATTATAGTTTGAATTGGTCTTGAATAAAATCTCCAGTCATTTAATCATTTTGCTCCTATTATAATGTCTGCCTGGATGACAGAGAGAGATGAACAGAAAATGCACTTATGAATTTCTCGCCACTCCTCATTAAATGAATGTGAGTCTATATGATCTGCCCTGATTCACTGAACAACAGTACTGTTACAAGAGTAATACTCCTGGCTTTAAACTGTCACACACCATAAGAGGATCTTCAAGGTGTGGTCTAGAGGTTTGAGCGCAACACCTATATTATCCACCAGATATACCGGAGACATGAGATTTGTTCATACTTTAATTCTTTAAGTGTTTAAGAATCTTCCAAAGCATTGGACAATGTATTACAAACTGTTCCAACAAGCCTATATTATTATTGTGTCATCTCTGTGTGAGGGCACTAAATACATGATGGTAATCCAGCATCAATACTCTGCACATTAACTGACACAAGATCAGAAGGCAATGGTTGTGTGTAGATGCAACGTTTCTTCTTGGGCTATGATCTATTGTAGATGCAAAATGAATTCCAGTGTTGATGGCTAGCAAGTAATCAGAATAACAGTAGAATCAAATGCATGCCTGTCATTGTTGGTTCTCCTGGGCCAACAATATCTCCAAGGAAAAGTGTCCATGTTGACAACAGAAATTAAATCAGAACTTAGCAAAAACATCTATGGTTTATCTTTACCGTTTTATTTGGGAAACATTTACAGTTCTGCAAATCTAGTGTTGTTTTACACTTTTCCACTACTTTGGAAAGCCAAGCAGGCTACACACAGGTGTACGTTTAATAAACAGTGTTAAGTGGGTGTTAAGTTGTGTTAAACCAGCGAATCAGGGTGGTAATTCCCGAGAGAAGTGTTTAATAAACCGTGTTAACTAAGGTAGGAACCAAATATCTTGTCTCTTCACTTTACTGCCTTGTCTCTGTGTTAACTACTGTGTTAGTATAGAAATGTACCTGTTTAATAAACTGTGTAAGCTCAGAAGAGTCTTAACACCGGAGTAAACTTGGTGTTAAATCCCGTGGATTTATTCTTTGTTTTCGCAGTGCTTCCTATGTCACCTCTCTGCCTCTGCAGGGAGGTTATCCTGGATGTTGTAAAACTGAATCAGGTAGTCATAGAGTGATCCTTCTACAATGTGACAAAGGTGTGCAGATCACAGATGTCTGAACAAAGTTACAAATCTCTTGATAGGTAAAGCAGTAATATTTCCACTTTGTATTTAGCTGCAACATTTCTACCTGAAGCGACCCTGCCAAATTTACAAAAGTTCTTCTCTTCAGAGACATCTTTGTTCAGGTACTGTCCAAAGTCAGCGATTATTTCCTGTACCGAAATACTGACATAGATGACACAACTATCTAAATACAGGTTCCTGTTCAGTTCTTGGTTGTGTCCACCTATCACCTGGTGACTCCCTACAAAGTTAAAAGGAAAGTATGACCACAGTTTTTTTGGCCATACCTTTCTTGTGGTTTACAGAAGTTCACTTACTTTTGCTCTGCTGTGAGCCAAAATTATCTGACAGAGGGCTACAGTCCGCTGTCATTTGACATCACAGAGACACTCCAGGCTCCAAAAGGATCCCAAACATATTATCAAGATTCACCCAGGTCCCTGATCAGCAGCTGGCTTAGCCTCTCTGCATGTCTTTAAGAGCTGAAGCCAGCTGCTCCCACCCCCTCTCCAGCCTGTGCTCTAGTGAGTACTGGAGGGGCAGTGCGGAGAGCAGTGACTGACAGTCACTACTCCCAGCTTCGTGCAGACTGAGAACTGAGCAATCAGCAGTCATGTGATCGCTCAGTTCTCAGTCTTAGAGCCAGCAGCATGGAGGTGAGTATGGGTGGATATTTTCATAACCCTGAACTTCTCCTTTAAAATGTTGTAGTCTGATTACTATGGGAGAAGCAATTGAGGAAAAAACTTCTTCCTGTTTGCAGCAGACATGACATTATCCTAGTTTGACCAAAGTCCATTGACTGCTTTTTTTAATGAAAAATGTACAGCTTTTTTGGAAAAAAATATACTATTGCTGTATATTTGTGACACACCAGAAATTCATGTATGCATATTGTAAAATTCAGGCAAAAGTCACTGTACAAAATGCATTAACCTCTATTATCCTATAAGATTTCAGATTTCACCAAATCTAATGTTTTGGATGCCTATGGGTTACCGCACTTCAAAACTCCAAATTATACCAAAAAGGATACCATTAACAAGTCTCTTTGGTCAGAATTTTGGATTGAGGATAATTCGTGCATTTTTTTGAAAAGTAGATTATAGAAATAATTGTAGGAGTAAATATTGCAGACATAATCTGTAATTTAATTAAACAACTCCTGTGACAAAAAGACAGAGATTTTGTTTGCATTTTTTTTAAACAAGCAGTAATCAAAATCAGTTTTTTAGATTTTTATGCTCAGAGGGCTGCCTTTTGCACATTGTACTTAAACACTGGCTTAATCACCCAGTGGTCACAAAAATAATAATGACATAACCTTAATGGTTTTCCTGTTTGGTTTTCCCCCAAGTCCTCCATAGAAGCTATACCTACTCTTTCTTTTATAGACAAAAGGTGAGTTAGAAACAGTGGCATTCAAGTAAGAAAAAAGTATGTATGAAAGGTTTGCTAGCGAGAAAATGTCTTACAGCCCATAGAAACCAGTCCTTGTTGCATTCTGAACTTTGCACTGCAGAAATGGCTTACGGAAGATGATTTCTTGCTATGGGAAAACATGTTTATGGTATTGCTCTTATTTTTCATAAACCCCTTAGTTGAGAAGCATAGAAGTGTGATAATGCATCAAGACACCCCATTGCTAGACCAGTCATCAACAACAATCTTTCCATAAAAACATTTGTGGTTTTAACATTCAGTATTTTAGACATATTATTTATATTGTAAAGTCGGCCTTGTGTAGTCTTCCAAAAGACTTGAGACTACTGGTGGGTGCCACCATCTTGGGTTTGATTATAGAGGTCCCTTCAGACTAAGATCCCTTTAACACATGTGGACCGTTTGTTCCATCAGTTCAATCACGTTTTTTCAAAGAAAAAACGGATAAAGTTTACATCAGGTTGTCATCAGTTTTCCATCTGTTTTTCATCCATTTTTTACATCCTCCAGCTAGTCTTTAACCACTTGAGTCCCGAAGCCATTTTTTCATGCAGAAATGGACCGTTTGTCCTTTTAATATCAGTTTTTTGTCCTATCCTTTTGTTTAACGCTAGAAAAATAGGGCTGTGATCCGTTCCAAAAAATGGATGTTGATGGAAGAGGATGTAAATAATGATCCTCCATTTACAGTACATCTGTTTTTCCATAGAGATACATTGATGTCTGTTTTTCATCTGGGATAGATGAAAATCGGACAAACGGTCCTCATGTGTGAAAGGGGCCTCAGACTGAGCAATCACTCAAATACACCTTAGCAGCCTATGCTTTCTTCCAAGGCGCCGCACGTGTAATTGTGCCGGGAGCATGCTCAATTGCACATCCCAGTACGCAAACCAAACTGTCAACATTTTCACTCCTTGTAAATACCAAGGACAGCGTTGTCATTTTCTCTACAGTTCCTTAAAAAAGAAGCTCCTCAGTTAAAAGTATATGGTAGCTATCCGTTTTTTTTTTTTTTTTTTTTTATTGATGAAAATCATTGAAATCTTAATGAAAGGTAGAAAAAAAAACGCCTTCTACTGATAAGGTGTGATTCATAACACAATGTCAAAGCTTAATTACACGGAAAGAAAGCGACTAAGAAATGAAAAGTACTAAACCCTTTGGCAAGAAACTGTGTTTTACATTTTATGAGGCATGAAAAAATTCTCACACTAAATATACACTTCAGCTCCAAACTGTCTAAATATAAAGACTAATGGAAATCCAGTCAGAAAACACAAGGTGCTTTAATAACAGCAGCCTGGTCTAAATACAGGTTATACAAATAGCCATGAAAATTGTAACAAGAAACTCTGCACCTGGGTTTAACATTTCCTATATATCAAAGCTTGTTTAATAGGTTAATGAGCAGTAACCTTGTGGGCCTCATGCACATGGGCAGCCTAAGCCATATGACATAAAATTTGTCCAAATTTGCCAATCTGGGAGCCACAAATGCTGTGTACGTCCATCTACCAATATCAGTATTTGTATGCAGCTGTACATGAGTATACACCAGTTCTTGCATAAGTATGCCTCTGGACACATTCTGCTCTATTGTTTTTTTAGGCTAAAAAATAGTTCACGTCTACTTTCTATAGGTAGTTGCACATTTTTACTCTCTGCAATGCTATAAAGCTGAGCACCAGAAAAAAAGGAAGATCCGTTTTTCCTCCATACCTCCACCACTTTTTTTTGTTTTTCTTTTCTTAGAACAGGTACCTATTTCTGATAGGTAGCCACTCCATTTCTGACAGGTACCCTCCACCTAAGCGATCCAAGTGGAAGTTCGGCCCCTGCCCTCCCTGCCTTCAACCTCTTGGGACACGTCACAGATCCCAGGTGGATGTGGGGCTATTGAGAAAGGGCAGCTCTACTTGCATATGCTCAGTGGGAAGCTGGCTGTGAAGCACCAGGAAGATACATCTGGCTTCCTACTTCCAACATGGCAGCGTCGGAGTCCCAAAGAGAAACAGCACTGGATCCTTGGACTGGTAAATGCATGTTTATTAAAAATGCATGTTTTTTACAAAAATATTAAACATGTTACACCTACCTTCTCTGTGCAATAGTTTTGACCGTGAGGGCACTCATGCAGGCTCACTCCTAAGCCACCCTGTCTGTGTCTATTGACACAGACTGGGCGACTAAGCCCCTCCCTCATCATAATATTTGATTGACAGCAACGAGAGCCAATGGCTGCTATCGATCTGTCCAGTGAGGAGGGAGATAGCTGCAAGAGCCACTGCTCTTGTTCACTTTGCTGGATCAGGATTGGGCACATGTAAGTATAAGGGAGGGGGAGGAAGGGGGTCTGGGGGGGATCCTGCAGCATATAAGGTTTTTACCTGAATGCAAACAACTTTAATATGTTTTATTTACCACAGATGATATGGTATTTATTAGATACACCTGCCCAGATTAAAAAGCATAGCCATATCAGTTATTTCAAGTGGTTGTCATTAAATAAAATATCACAATGAATGCATTTCTTCTCAGTCATCTCAGTCCATAATTAATACATATAATGAACTGCTAATATATCCTTTCTATAATATGCTCTATTTTAATGAAAAATCTCTTAGTATGCAGAGTTACATGACAAGTTCATAGTTTCTTTTTCAGGGGACATGATAATGATGTGCCCCTCACTTGGTCCTTATATCATCAATTCCATATGAGAATTTTTGATATTGTAGTGAGAATACAGCATGAGGATGATGACTAAATTTCTTATACTCATTACTTAGCATTAGGATAAAAGTAAGCATGAATATGGAGGGGAAGAAATTTTATTATAAGAAGGATCTCAAGAAAGGGTCTCCAATATCGCAAGAAACCGTTATCATTTATGAAAACCCAGGGCCCATTAAGATCTGCAATTAGGGCCAGGCAGAAAATTATTTTGGGTAAATCAGAGGTGTATGCAAACAGCTGTACAAAGTAATGACAAGCTGATTGGAGCCACGGCTTCCTGACACTATTCCCATGTATGCACACATTGAGCGATTACCTGTCAGGACCCAGGTCACATGCTGGTGGGTGGCACTGTGTTCTAGAGCAGAAAGTTTTAGTTCTATTGTAATCAGTCTCTACCTGGTGCTGACTCCTGGGAGGGTAATTAAGTCCCTCATCTGCTGATACACTTTGGGTCAGTGTTTTTTCTTTGCTTGCTGTACTAAGTCAGATGCTACTGGCATTTATCTTGCTCCGGATCTGGCTCTTGTCCTGAATCCTGTACCCTGCATCTCGCTGCCTTATATCTGGTTCCCTTGTTCCTGATCCCAGTCCTGGTTCCCCCTTCCTTGGCCCTGGATGCTGATAGATTCTATCCAAAGCTGGTCATCTGTACTTAACTGCAGGTAACCACTGGTCAGATACAGTACATGTGCAAACAACCATGGCTCCTGTCACTGCTTTGTACAGGCATCCGAACTGCAGGTGTTTGCGTACATCTGTGATCCCAGCTGCTGGAATCCACTGATTCATCCCGCAGGAATCTGCTATTCAGCCCAAATTACAGATGTGAATGAGCCCTTACACTTTCAGTTAAAATTAGACCTACAATTTCTAGATGTTTTATTCTGTTATGTAGCACACTTTTTTTTTTTATATAAGATGCTTATATAACACACTGCTCACTGGCTGCAGACTTAATCTACATTTGCTAAATTACGCTAATGGACCATTTAATGATTGCATGACATTTACCAGCCCGTGGGCTTCCACAACTGCCAATGATGATAATCCAGATTCACAGCAACCTAGCTTTGTGCTTAAGTACTTTCACATTGTTTGTGTGTTTTTATTATTATTTTCATTATATAATCTGCATTTCTTTCTAAAAAGCAGTGCAAAATAATTTATTGCATATAAGCAGAAGAAATCACTATCAGCCATTAAGAGCACAAATGCAGTGAAAGGCCAAATGCTTATGCCATGCCAACTGGATCCAACAACCCATTAATTAATGTATCACCAGATAGTTAGTATAAATGTCAATCAGGTAGCAAACTACTACATTCTCCTGAAACTTTCATTAAATGAGCATGCTGCGACTGCTGAGCAACCCCATGAACTAATGAAGTAAACATTTGCATCCAATGAGACATGGAAAAGGTCCAGACTATCTGAGTGTACACCTGCAGAAACCTATGATTCAACTCTGAGTCACTGTGCAAACGTTAGCAAAGTAAAGCCAACATCACTGCACAGGACCCATTCCAGCTAGTCCTTTCTTGTCCCGCTGAAATAATGACATTAATGATGCTTACAGAGATATCACGCAGCCTTTACACAGGCCTGAAAATCTTCAGATAATTATTTATTTCTCTGCTAATATACATTTATTTAAAAAAAGACTTTCCAAGCAATAATTATATAGCGTTTAGGTAAGGCTGCCACTTTTCACCAAAAATACCAGTCACAGTGGGCATGGCTTGTTTTAAGGGCAGTTGCTTTAACTAGGTTTTTCTTACAGCAGCTTTACTGTACACTATTTAGAAATAGACTTAAAATGTTTAGATCAACATGTTGACCTTTCAAATGCACAAAGTAAAAAAGGAAATGTTAAAATGATAATAAACCTGTTGTCATATGGGGGGGGGGGGGGGGGAATCAGCAGCCAGATGACTCTTTAAATACAAATATACTTTTAGGCTCCATTCACACTGCAATGGAGAGCTGCCAGACTGATGTATTGCTCATGGAGCTCTCCGCTGCCGGCTGCAGTGTGGGTCAATGTGGTACTTGATTCAGCGCATCACACGGGTCCCTTTTTTTTTTCTCTATACAAACTTGTGGTTGGGGCCAACTCACCCATGGGGGTAGCTTTTGCCATGCTCATTAATGCCCGGGACCAGGCAGGGACTGCGGTCATGTGAAAGTCTAACACTAAGGCAGTTCTCTGGCTTAGAGATGAGCCATGTCACCATTTGCAGTAACAAAAGTACAGAGTTCCTCTGAAAAGTGCTGTCCTGAGTTACTTCGCACCTTGTTGTATTTAGCATTTAGAAGGGACGCTGCTGAGCCCACACTATCTCCACCAGTCTAGCATACCTCTGTTACTTCACTCCCAGTAACAGAATGGGGTCCTGCCGTGCACATAGCACAGACCTCATGCATGCGCTTGTTAACTCCTTCACTCCCATACCATATGACCAGGCTTTAGGTCTCTGTAATGTGGGTTTGGTCCAAGTTGCTATGGGAGACTGACCATTGAGAAAGGAGCCAGAACAACAACTCCCTCGCTACTAGAGAACCCATCACCTGCTCCAGGTACCATGCTTTCCGAATGGCTGCAATGTACCTTGTACTACTGCTTGGTTACCCATAGCAACTGCATTACTCTTCCTGCTTGACTTTCCAAGTAGACCTGTCTTATTGCTTTGCTTCATACTCCATGTGTGTTTTATTGGCCCCAATATGATTTGTTCATTTTTCATTTTAGAGGTTTACAAACCACTTTAAGAGATAAGAAGTTATGCAGTGCACTTAGCGAATGAGAACAGATGCCAAGAATCACTATTAAGATGCAAGAGAAGAGGTACTATACAGTGTCAATCAGTGTTTAGCATGTTACTTAAAAAAAGTAATTAGTTATAGTTACTAGTTACTTCCCACAAAAAGTAACTGAGTTAGTAACTGAGTTACATCATTAAAAAAGTAACTAATTACCAAGGAAAGTAACTATTGCTTTACTTAAAAAAAAAAAAAAAAAATCAAATATGTCAAGTAACTTGGATGCCCCAAATATTAAATATGTTAAAAGTATAGGGTATGATAGGGGCAGGTTAGGGCAGTATAGGGTATTATAGAGGCAGGTTAGGGCAGTATACAGTATTATAGGGGCAGGTTAGGGCAGTATATAGTATTATAGTTGGCAGGCTAGCCTGTATGTAGTGACAGTGTGTTCACTGCTCAGTAACTAACAGCATGGCTGGAGATGTAGACACTCAGGGCTCCTGTGTTCTCTCCTCTTTCTTCTTCTTCAGCTGTGGGATTTGCCAGTAAATGAGTCTTTGGGAGGAGTAGAGGAGGCAGCCACACCCCTGGCTCCGCCCACCAACTCTGGCTGCCTCTGGAGATATCCCGAGGGACAGCATGACCTGATTGGATGACAGGGGAGACAGGCAGCCATCCTCCCCCGCACCACTGGCCCCCTGCAGACCCAATGAACTTTGCCAGCCCCATATGATCTTTACAAGCTAGGAAAGTAGTTACAATTTATCCCGCCCCCTGCCACCTTCCTTCATGGCCAGCGGCTGTTTGTAAAGTAAATGGGACAAAGGGGCAGAGTCCCACATGTCAGCTCCGCTCACGTATTTGTTGGCTCTCAACAGTGGCGGCTGGTGCTCAAAATTTTTTTTGGGGGGGGCGCAAACAGAAAAATGAGTGACCAGCGTGCCCCCAATCAATGTAGAATGCCACAGCGTGCCCCCAATCAATGCAGAGTGCCACAGCATGCCCCCCAATCAATGCAGAATGCCACAGCGTGCTCCCCAATCAATGCAGAGTGCCACAGCATGCCCCTATCAATGAAGAATGCCACAGCATGCCCCCAATCAATGCAGAGTGCCACAGCATGCCCCCAATCAATGCAGAGTGCCACAGCATGCCCCCATCAATCCAGAGTGCCAGAGCATTCCCCCATCAATGCAGAGTGCCACAGCGTGCCCCCAATCAATGCAGAGTGCCACAGCATGCCCCCCAATCAATGCAGAATGCCACAGCATGCCCCCAATCAATGCAGAGTTCCACAGCATGCCCCCAATCAATGCAGAGTGCCACAGCATGCCCCCCAATCAATGCAGAGTGCCACAGCATGCCCCCATCAATGCAGAATGCCACAGCGTGCCCCCAATCAATGCAGAGTGCCACAGCGTGTCCCCCAATCAATGCAGAGTGCCACAGCATGCCCCCATCAATGCAGAATGCCACAGCATGCCCCCAATCAATGCAGAGTGCCACATCATGCCCCCCAATCAATGCAGAATGCCACAGCGTGCCCCCCAATCAATGCAGAGTGCCACAGCGTGCCCCCAATCAATGCAGAGTGCCCCAGCGTGCCCCCCAATCAATGCAGAGTGCCACAGCATGCCCCCAAATCAATGCAGAATGCCACAGCGTGCCCCCCAATCAATGCAGAGCACCACAGCGTGTCCCCAATCATTGCAGAGTGCCACAGCATGCCCCCATCAATGCAGAGACTAGCGTGCGTGTCCCCTTCAATGCAGTGTGGGCTTCCCCCCCTCCCCGAGACCAATGCACTTACCTGGCGGCGGCTTCTCTTCAGTCCCGGCGGCGGCTTCTCCTCACTCTGTCCCCTGGTGCATCTCCTGCAGTCCTCCCGCTCCCGCCTCCTCCTCGGCCAATGGCATGGGGTTTGCCTTGCAGCCAATCAGAAAGCGCGTATCGGACACGCTTCCTGATTGGCCAGGAGGAGGATCGGTGTGGCAATAGCAAATTTTCATTCGCTATTGTCACACAATGGGTGGGCTCTGGGCGCACTGCTCTGTGCCCCGAGCCCACCCTTTGCATCACCCTATCAGAGCCTCTGGCTCTAATCAGGTAATGTAAAAAAAAAACCCCATTAAGCTTCATGCGTCTGGCGCCCTGCATGCAGATTAGGGGGCCGGACGCATGGATGGGGGGGCGGCGCCCCTGCGCCCCCAACACACTGGCCGCCACTGGCTCTCAACCTATTATTCAATGGTGCGCTTCACAGCTGACCTAGAAGAACGGGGTCTGCCAGGCCTTCTGGCTAGGCAGACCAATGGAACCCTATGTTCCTGTCAGGAGCCCTGCACCCCAGGGGATCAGGGAGAGGTCCTACCCCTTCAGGGGATGGACTAAAACACACCCTTAGGTGCACGTTTTAGTGTGTGTTTCACATGCAGGTTTTTTGTTAAAGTGGTTGCTAAACTACAAACAATCTCCTCTGTTATAAATGTAGGACTGTGGGACCTCGCGTTTATGGTGCTTATGAAATTAAAGTGCTGAATTTGTGCAAAATATACTTATATAATTGATTGTGTGAGCTGCTTGCTGCAGTGAAAAGTGCTAGTGCTCTTTTGAAGTATAGTGGTCAGTGATTGCAGCGCTGCTCTAAAATAATTGTGCAAATATGCTTAAATAAACATTTGTGATATCAATCATAAAATTAATAGAATTAATAAAATGCAAAAACTTTCATATAATGCAAAAACTTTCATATAAAGTGCTTAAAGGGTAGAGCTTATCTCAAATAAATATAAATGATGTCCATAAAACAATCCTCCTGAATAATAAAGTGCTTGAGTGCTTGATCCGTGCTGTATGAGGGGTTGCCCCCTTTGATTATCTACTTACCACTATGTGGTTAATAGCAGGCATGGAATACTGGAAAAGACTTTACACACAGCTTCTTGGTTGCTGTTAGGAAGATTGTTGCTGGTAAGATCCTTAAATATAGTGATAAATCCCGAGTGCCCTCATAAAAAGAAAACTGATCATGGTGAAGATCGTTTTAACAGGGAATTTATTGAGGTAAACAGGGGTATACTCACAAACAAAGTTAAAAACATGCATGAATACAAAGCACGGCTCGGTGGTTAGCTGCTCCCACAGCGTGCGCTCCACCGGCCGGAAATCACGTGGCTGTCCACTCGACCAATCGCTAGACGCGTTTCGCTGTCAATCACAGCGTCATCTGTCATTGAGATAAGCACTACCGTTTAAGCACTTTATATGAAAGTTTTTGCATTATATGAAAGTTTTTGCATTTTATTAATTCTATTAATTTTATGATTGATATCACAATGTTTATTTAAGCATATTTGCACAATTATTTTAGAGCAGTGCTGCAATCACTGACCACTATACCTCTGTTATAAAGCCTCCTATGCTGCAGTGTATGTCCTTTGTAAAAAAGATGCCTTTTTCTACCTGACTTCACAGCGCAGATTGGCAGTCACATGACTCCTCTAGGCTCCCCTCCTCCCTTGCTGACATCTCGGCTCTCTCCTCCCCTCCTCCCGACTGACGTCAGTGGGGGAATCTCGGCCCCTCTCACTCTAGCTGTCAGATCGGGAGAGGAAGCCTCAAGGAGTCACGTGACCGCTGGTCTGCGCTGTGAAATCAGGTAGAAATAGGCATCTTTTTTTACAAAGGACATACACTGCAGCATAGGAGGCTTTATAACACAGGAGATTGTGTGTGAGGTCTAAGGGTATTTCAGCAGCAGGAAGAGGGAGGCAGGATTGGTAAGAGCTGACAGGCAGGGAGGGGAGGGGGAAGAGGACAGAGGAGAGCAGAGAGCAGGGCTGTGGTTGACACTGACCATGGTATCAGGGCTCAGCAGCCATGATACACTGTGGTCACTTACAGGGAGCAGGGCAGAAACTGGCCGGATCAGCCAGGTTTTTTAGGTGATACAGGGGACCAAATGTCACAGCACAAGCAATGTGCTGTATACCATGCTTTAAAGGAGCAGGATCCTTTTTTTTTTTTTTTAGGTTAATAGACACTTTAACTTAATGGTTTCTCTGTTTCAGGTTTTTGCACCACCATGGATTTGATTTAGACACACGCTCCTTGACTTGGCTCTTTTCTTGTTACTGCACTTGTTATTGTTTTTCAACCTAAAAAACAAATATGCTGTCACCCTTTCGATGACTGAAATGTTTAAATATGTAAATAACTGGTTCATTAAACAGTTAAAAGGCTTTTGGTGTTTGGATTCTTTCTTCTAACGTAAAGATTGGGATGCCCTCTGGAATCATATGGTGCTGGATGAGGCTGCTGTTATGGTCCATAAGGCCTGAGGCAGGCATGGGATTGATTACTTTGTGGGTGCTCATTAGGCCAAGTTGGGAGCCTCCCAGGATGTACTCATGTATTGGAAAGTTGCAAGAGGTACCCTGAAGAGGATCCTATGTCCATAGTGATGTAGTAGGACTAGGGGACTGGACACACGCACTTAGTGGGCCCAAGCAGGTTCCTGTGTATTCCACCTCAGTCTGAGATGTATTACACTTGCTTTTATGTTCTGAGTAATAAGAATAGCAGTAGAATATATTGCTGCTGTTTTATTTTCTACTAGTAGCTAATGTGACAATAAGCAACAGTGCAGTGGCATAGAATCTCTTCCCGGATGTTAATTAGAACATATGCCTAGTGCTTGGTGTATTATACCAAATTAGGTCAAACACATGAAAAATCCACTTAGCTAATGCTTATCTTGAAAAACCAAAAGCAGTTTGCACAATTCTAGCAAAACCCTCTTTTATTAACAGCAGCTCCAGATGTACCCTAACCATACCAGAGAGCCATTACCTATGCACTTCTTGTTGTTAGTCAGGTTGTCAATGTGATTATATAAGGTCGTCTGAAACTAATAGGACTAGGGGTGCTTTAAGAACCCTCCTCACTGATTATACCCACAACCAAGAACAGAGGGAGATCACCAAATTTGTCAAGAGTGATGTCAACTAACTGGAGAAAAGCAACACACAGAACTGAACTAATAAGCAACATCCGAGTGGAAATTATTGGTTGTTATGGTGACATGACTGTGCAGTCCAAATGGTCAGTTTTATTCTACTTTCAAACATCTAACCTTTAAAACACAGTTTGTGGTGAATGTACATTAAAATAAGAAAAACATTACAATAAGCAGCATTTCCAATTAAAGTGGCCCTGTCTCTTTAGGAACAACAAAATATAAACTTATGGATGACATGTATAAGGTGAAGATACCCTTTAGTGCCTCTGCTGTGCTGGAAAGCAAGGCTTTTCTGCTCAGCCAAGTATTTGGCACCTCCTAGTAGTGTCAAAGCTTGTCTGTGCCCCTCACTCTCCCATTTAGCTGCCTGCACTGTATACAGTACCTTGACAAAGTATTCATACCCCTTGAAATTTTCCACATTTTGTCATGCGGTGCTTTCACATATCTAAAACATCTTTATTGCCCCTTTCCTGTCTGAACACTTGGTTGTCCTCAAAGCACTTGATTGTGTTGATGCTTTACCGCTCCCTTCCACCTCTATCAGTTTGATGTGTTGCCTCTTGAGCCAATAGAAAAATGTGGGAGAGTAAAGGGCACAGACAAGCTTTGACACTACTAAGAGGTACAACCAAAAACGTAAATGTATTTTACTGGAATTTTATGTGATAGACCAACACATATTTGTGAAGTGGAAGGAAAATGATAAATGGTTTTCAAAATTTTTTACAAATAAATATCTGAAAAGTCTGGCGTACATTTGTTTTCAGCCCCATTTACTCTGATACCCCTAACTAAAATATAGTGGAACCAATTGCCTTAAGAAGTCACCTAATTAGTAAATAGAGCCCACCTGTGTGTAATTTAATTTCAGTATAAAAACAGCTGTTCTGTGAAGCCCTCAAAGGTTGGTAAAGAACCTTAGTGAACAAAGAGCATTATGAAGGCCAAGGAACACACCAGAGAGGTCAGTGATAAAGTTGTGGAGAAGTTTCCGGAAAGGATTAGGTTATAAAAAAAAATATCCCAATCTGTGAACATCTCACGGAGCACTTTTCAATCCATCATCCGAAAATGGAAAGAGTATGGCACATCTGCAAACCTACCAAAACATGGCCGTGCACTTAAACTAACAGGTGGGGCAAGGAGAGCATTAATCAGAGAAGCATCCAAGAGGCCCATGGTAATTCTTGAGGAGCTGCAGAGATCCACAGCTCAGGTGGGAGAATCTGTCCACAGGACAATTATTAGTCATGCACGCACAAATCTAGCCTTTATGGAAGAAAGGCATTGTTCAAAGAAAGCCATAGAAAAACTCATTTGCAGTTTGCGAGAAGCCATGTGAGAGACACAGCAAACATGTGGAAGAAGGTGCTCTGGTCAGAGAAGACCAAAATTGAACTTTTTGGCCTAAAAGCAAAATGCTATGTGTGGTGGGAAACTAATACTGCACATCACCCTGAACATACCATCCCCACAGTAAACCATGGTGGTGACAGCATCATGTTGTAGGGATAATTTTCTTCAGCAGGGACAGAGAAGCTGGTCAGAGTTGATAAATTTAAATACAGGGCAATTTTAGAAGAAAACGTGTTAGTGTCTGCAAAAGACTTAACACTGGGGCAGAGGTCCACCTTCCAACACGACAACAACCATAAACATACAGCCAGAGCTACAATGGAATGGTTTTGGTCAAAGCATATTCATGTGTTAGAATGGCCAAGACTTGAAAATTGCTGTAAACAGATGCTCTCTATCCAATTTGATAGAGCTTGAACGCTTTTGTAAAGAACAATGGGTAACTCTCTAGATGTGCAAAACTGGTAGAGACCTAGCCAAAAAGACTTGCAGCTGTAATTGCAGTGATAGGTGGTTCTACGAAGTACTAACTCAGATGGACTGAATACAAATGCACGACACACTTTTCAGATATATATGTAAAACATTTTGAAAACCATTTATCATTTTCCTTCCACTTCACAATTATGTGCCACTTTGTGTAGGTCTATCACAAAACATCCCAAGAAAATCCATTTACGTTTTTGGTTGTAACATGACAAAATGTGGAAAATTTCAAGGGGTATGAATACTTTTTGAAAACACTGTACCTGTCAACAGCTATTGTACTTGTTCAAACGAGTTTGGAGAATATCTGTGACTCATTTTGTCAAACGTGCTTGTGAGTCCTTTAGGTAAATAAATGCAAATAAGGATATACAGAAATTAATTATTGATATTGCAAATAATAACACATTTTCTGCTTCAAAAATATACTTCAAGTATAATCTTATGTAAAATATGTAGATACAATTGTGACATGTACTCAGTTATAAGAAATAAAATAAAGCAACCAGCGCAATCTAGATTTCAAATGATTCAGATTAACAAAAAAAATGTATATATATATATATATATATATATATATACAGTATCTCACAAAAGAGAGTACACCCCTGACATTTTTGTAAATATTTTATTATATCTTTTCATGTGACAACACTGAAGAAATTACAATTTGCTAAAATGTAGTAAGTGTACAGCTTGTATAACCGTATAAATTTGCTGTCCCCTCAAAATAACTTAACACACAGCCATTAATGTCTAAACCACTGGCAACAAAAGTGAGTACACCCCTAAGTACACCCCTAAGTGAAAATGTCCATATTGGGCCCAATTAGCCATTTTTCCTCCCCAGTGTCATGTGACTCGTTAGTGTTACAAGGTGTGAATGGGGAGCATTCAGTTTCAGGGTCTTGGCAATCTTCTTATAGCCTAGGCCATCTTTATGTAGAGCAACAATTCTTTTTTTCAGATCCTTGGAGAGTTCTTTGCCATGATTTGAGGTTCCATGTTGAACTTCCAGTGGCCAGTATGAGAGAGTGAGAGCAATAACATCAAATTTACCACACCTGCTCCCCATTCACACCTGAGACCTTGTAACACTAATGAGTCAAATTACACCGGGGAGGGAAAATGGCTAATTTAGCCCAATTTGGGCATTTTCCTTCATGGGTGTACTCACTTTTGTTGCCAGCAGTTTAGACATTAATGGCTGTGTGTTGAGTTATTTTGAGGGGACAGCAAATTTACACTGTTATACAAGCTGTACACTCACTACTTTACATTGTAGCAAATAGTAATTTCTTCAGTGTTGTCACATGAAAAGATATTATAAGTTATTTACAAAAATGTGAGGGGTGCCATGTCATCTGCTGGCGTTGGTCCGCTGTATTTAATCAAGTCCAAAGTCAGCGCAACCCTCTACCAGGAAATTCTAAAACACTTCATGCTTCCCTCTGCTGACCAGCTTGATAGAAATGCTGATTTCATTTTCCAGCAGGACTTGGCACCTGCCCACACTGCTAAAAGTACCAATACCTGGTTTAATGATCATGGTATCACTGTGCTTGAATGGCCAGCAAACTCATCTGACCTAAACCAAATAGAGAATCTGTTGGGTATTGTCAAGAGGAAGATAAGAGACACCAGACCCAACAATGCAGATGAGCTGAAGGCTGCTATCAAAGCAACTTGGGCTTCCATAACACCTCAGCAGTGCCACAGGCAGATTGCCTCAATGCCACACCGCATTGATGCAGTAATTCTTTCAAAAGGAGCCCCTACTAAGTATTGGGTGCATACTATACTGTACATGGACATACTTTTCAGTAAGCCAACAGTTCTGTATTAAAAATCATTTTTTTTTTTTTTTTTTTTTTGGTCGTATTCATTATTATCATTTTCTGAGAAACTGAATTTAGGGTTTTCACTAGCTGTAACCCATAATCATCAAAATTAAAAGAAAGAAATGCTTGAAATATATCACTCTGTGTGTAACACATCTAAAAAAAATATATGAGTTTCACTTTTTGTATTGAATTACTGAAATAAATACATTTTTGATGATATTCTAATTTTATGAGATGCACCTGTATACAGGGTCGGACTGGCTTACCGGGATACAGGGAAATTTCCCACTAGGCCAGCAAGTCCCCCTGCCCTGGGGCTGCTTGAAGGGCAGCGGCACCTGTAAAAAAATGGCTTCGGCTGGCCAGACATGTCAACTGCGCAGTAACGTGATGGCGCCGGGCAGTGCCATTTTTAATTGCAAAGTGCCTCACCGAACGGTAAGTAAAACCTCTCCACAGCCCCTGCATCTCCTGTACTATGCCTGCAGCCTTTTCCTCTCCTGTACCATGCCCACAGCCTCTGCCTCTCCTGTACCATGCCCATAGCCTCTGCATCTCCTGTACCATGCCTGCAACCTCTGACATTTCTTGTACCATGCCCACAGCCTCTGCATCTCCTGTACCATGCCCGCAGCCTCTCACATATCCTGTACCATGCTCGCAGCCTCTGCATCTTCTGTACCATGCCCACAGCCTCTGCATCTCCTGTACCACTCCCGCATCCTCTGCATCTCCTGTACCATGCTCACAGCTTCTGCATCTCCTGTACCATGCCCGCACAGCCTCTGCATCTCCTGTACCATGCCCACAGACTCTGCATCTCCTGTACCATGCCCATAGCCTCTGCATCTCCTGTACCATGCTCACAGCCTCTGTATCTCCTGTACCATGTCCGCAGCCTCTGCATCTCCTGTACCATGCCTGCAGCCTATGACATCTCCTGTACCATATCTGCAGCCTCTGCATCTTCTGTACCATGCCTGCAGCCTCTACATCTTCTGTATCATGCCCGCAGCCTCTGCATCTCCTGTATCAGGACCACAGCATCTGCTTCTCCAGTACAATGAAGTGGGTAAAGTGGTGCGCTAAAACAACAGTGAAAAAAACCCAAATTAATGGGATAGCAAAAAATCAAAACAAAATTTGAAATACGGAATGAAAATAAATCTTCATAAACTGGTGACACTAGTATAGTTCATGGTGATAAATCAACATAAAGCTTAAAGTTCATAAGTGTCCATAAATGGGGTGATGAATGAAACTGAATAATGAAAACGACGTGCTTCCAGATCCAAAGTGTAAATCCACCACCAAGTGAAATTCCTCCTCACCAGACGGAAGAAGTAAGATGCCAAAACATAACGAATAAACTGAAGGCAGAGCAAGAATCCCACAGCGCTCCAAACGCCTTGTGAAAACACCTGAATTTGTTTCTTACCAGATAGCAAACAACTGGCGCTTGTGAAACACTCCCAGAGAACACTATCTTCTCCTACTCATCCGCATTCAAATGAATGTCCCCAATATGCCAAGCTGACGGTCACTCTCCAACTTTAAGTGAGCATTAAGGCATATTAACGGCACCCCTACGGTATCAGGACAGACTCCTCCACAATCACATTGCACACAAGGACCCCCTAGGCATTGAATATCTTCAAATGATATGCCTCTCATAGAGGATTGTTCCTCCGTGGATCACTTTTTAGTTTGCCTAGGTCAGTGATCACTTCACAAGCGCCAATTGTGAAAGTCCAGAGAAGGGCAACAAAAATGATTAGGGGAATGGAGGACATCAGCTATGAGGAAAGGCTACAAGCACTGTACAATGTACAAATACTGTACTGGCGACCCTAGCATAAGGAACAAACTATTCAGAGAAAGGAGATACAATAAGACACGTGGCCACTCACTAAAACTAGAGGAAAGGCGGTTTAACCTTAAAGTGCGTAAGGGGTTCTTCACTGTAAGAGCGGTAAGGATGTGGAATTCTCTTCCACAAGCAGTCATATCAGCAGGGAGCATTGATAGTTTCAAAAAACTATTAGATGGGCACCTTAGAGACCACAACATACAGGGGTATACAATGTACAGTTAACAGCAAACACACACACACATCATAGGTTGAACTGGATGGACTGTCTTTTTTCAACCTCACTAACTATGTAACTATGTAACTATGTAATTGTTTGCTATCTGGTAAGAAACCAATTCAGGTGTTTTCACAAGGCGTTTTGGAGCACTGTGGGATTCTTGCTCTGTCTTCAATTTATTTGTAATGTTTTGGCATCTTACTTCTTCCGTCTGGTAAGGAGAAATTTCACTTGGTGGTGGATTTACACTTTGGATTTGGAAGCACGTAGTTTTCATTATTCAGTTTTATTCATCACCCCATTTATGGATACTTATGAACTTTCAGCTTTATGTTGATTTATCACCATGAACTATACTAGTGTCACCAGTTTATGAAGATTTATTTTCATTCCATATTTCACATTTTGTTTTGATTTTTTGCTATCCCATTGATTTGGGGTTTTTTTTCACTGTTGTTTTAGCGCACCACTTTACCCACTTCATTTATTTCACATATTCATAAAGCACTGAATACCGGTAGCAGCTTTAACCATCTATCAGCACACCCACCCCCTATACACATACTGTATATACTTCTCCAGTACCATGCTCCTGTACCATGCCTGCAACCTCTGACATTTCTTGTACCATGCCCACAGCCTCTGCATCTCCTGTACCATGCCCGCAGCCTCTCACATATCCTGTACCATGCTCGCAGCCTCTGCATCTTCTGTACCATGCCCACAGCCTCTGCATCTCCTGTACCACTCCCGCATCCTCTGCATCTCCTGTACCATGCTCACAGCTTCTGCGTCTCCTGTACCATGCCCGCACAGCCTCTGCATCTCCTGTACCATGCCCACAGACTCTGCATCTCCTGTACCATGCCCATAGCCTCTGCATCTCCTGTACCATGCTCACAGCCTCTGTATCTCCTGTACCATGTCTGCAGCCTCTGCATTTCCTGTACCATGCCAGCAGCCTCTGCATCTCCTGTACCATGCCCACAGACTCTGACATCTCCTGTACTATGTCCGCAGCCCCTGCATCTCCTGTACCATGCCAGCAGCCTCTGCATCTCATGTACCATGTCCGCAGCCGCTGACATATCCTGTACCATGCTCGCACAGCCTCTGCATCTCCTGTACCATGCCAGCAGCCTCTGCATCTCCTGTACCATGTCCGCAGCCGCTGGCATCTCCTGTACCATGCCCACACAGCCTCTGCATCTCCTGTACCTTGCCCGCAGCCTCTGCATCTCCTGTACCATGCCCACAGCCTTTGCATCTCCTGTACCATGCTTACAGCCTCTGTATCTCCTGTACCATGTCCGCAGCCTCTGCATCTCCTGTACCATGCCCGCAGCCTCTGACATCTCCTGTACCATATCCACAGCCTCTGCACCTTCTGTACTATGCCTGCAGCCTATGAAATATCCTGTACCATATCTGCAGCCTCTGCATCTTCTGTACCATGCCCGCAGCCTCTGCATCTCCTGTACCATGCCCACAGCCTCTGCATCTCCTGTACCATGACCACAGCCTCTGCTTCTCCTGTACCATTCCCGCAGCCTCTGCATTTCCTTTACCATGCCAGCAGCCTCTGCATCTCCTGTACCATGCCCACAGACTCTGACATCTCCTGTACTATGTCCGCAGCCCCTGTATCTCCTGTATCATGCCAGCAGCCTCTGCATCTCCTGTACCATGTCCGCAGCCGCTGACATCTCCTGTACCATGCCTGCACAGCCTCGGCATCTCCTGTACCATGCCAGCAACCTCTGCATCTCCTGTACCATTTCCGCAGCCGCTGGCATCTCCTGTACCATGCCCTCACAGCCTCTGCATCTCTTGTACCTTGCCCACAGCCTCTGCATCTCCTGTACCATGCCCACAGCCTCTGCATCTCCTGTACCATGCTCGCAGCCTCTGCATCTCCTGTACCATGCCCGCAGCCTCTGCATCACCTGTACAATGCCCACAGCTTCTGCATCTCTTGTACCATGTCCATAGCCTCTGCATCTCCTGTACCATGCCCGCAGCCTCTGCATCCCCTGTACCACGCCCGCAGCCTCTGCATCTCCTGTACCATGCCAGCAGCCTCTGCATCTCCTGTACCATGTCCGCAGCCTCTGACATCTCCTGTACCATGCCAGCAGACTCTGCATCTCCTGTACCATGTCTGTAGCCTCTGTTTCTCCAATACCATGTCTGTAGCCTCTGCATCTCCTGTACCATGCCAGCAACCTCTGCATCTCCTGTATCGTGTCTGCAGACTCTGATATTTCCTGTACCATGCCCACAGCCCCTGCATTTCCTGTGCCATGCTCACAGCCTCTGCATCTCCTGTACCATGCCCGCACAGCCTCTGACATCTCCTGTACCATGCCCACACAGCCTCTGACATCTCCTGTACCATGCACGCACAGCCTATGACAACTCCTGTACCATGTCCACAGCCCCTGCATCTCCTGTACCATGAGCACGGCCTCTGCATCTCCTGTACCATGCTTGCAGCCTCTGCATTTACTGTACCATGCCCGCACAGCCTTTGACATCTCCTGTACCATGCCCACAACCTCTGCACCTCCTGTACCATGCCCACAACCTCTGCACCTCCTGTACCATGCCAACAGCCTTTGCATCTCCTGTACCATCTCTGCAGCCTCTGACATCTCCTGTACCATGTCCGCAGCCCCTGCATCTCCTGTACCATGCCAGCAGCCTCTGCATCTCCTGTACCATGTCCGCAGCCTCTGACATCTCCTGTACCATGCCAGCAGACTCTGCATCTCCTGTACCATGTCTGTAGCCTCTGTATCTCCTGTACCATGTCCGCAGCCTCTGACATCTCCTGTACCATGCCAGCAGACTCTGCATCTCCTGTACCATGTCTGTAGCCTCTGTATCTCCAATACCATGTCTGTAGCCTCTGCATCTCCTGTACCATGCCAGCAACCTCTGCATCTCCTGTATCGTGTCTGCAGACTCTGATATTTCCTGTACCATGCCCACAGCCCCTGCATTTCCTGTGCCATGCTCACAGCCTCTGCATCTCCTGTACCATGCCCGCACAGCCTCTGACATCTCCTGTACCATGCCCACACAGCCTCTGACATCTCCTGTACCATGCACGCACAGCCTATGACAACTCCTGTACCATGTCCACAGCCCCTGCATCTCCTGTACCATGAGCACGGCCTCTGCATCTCCTGTACCATGCTTGCAACCTCTGCATTTCCTGTACCATGCCCGCACAGCCTTTGACATCTCCTGTACCATGCCCACAACCTCTGCACCTCCTGTACCATGCCCACAACCTCGGCATCTCCTGTACCATGCCAACAGCCTCTGCATCTCCTGTACAATGCCCGCACACCCTTTGCATCTCCTGTACCATGCCCGCACAGCCTCTGCATTTCCTGTACCATGCCCGCAGCCTCTGACATATCCTGTACCATGTCCGCAGCCCTTGCATCTCCTGTACCATACCCGCAGCCCCTGCATTTCCTGCACCATGCCTGAAGCCTCTTACATCTCCTGTACAGTGTCTGCAGCCCCTGCATCTTCTGTACTATGCCCACAAACCCTGCATCTCCTGTACCATGTCCGCAGCCTCTGACATGTCTTCCTGTACCATGTCCACACAGCCTATGACCACCTCCTGTACCATGTCCGCGCTTTTACCACTTTTAACTGGAATTTGCTCTTATATATAAAGCCCTATGTACTTTCATATCTGTCTTATCTATATTTAATACACTCTTCAAATGTGCTTTAAAATGCATGGTTTTCCCTTTTATGATCAAGAAAATAATAACGTTATGCTGTCGGGCAAGTATTATAATGCTATGGGGCTGGTATGAAATTATCTCCAGGGCTGAATTTTTTTCACAGTCCGGCCCTGCCTGTATATACAGTATATATACATATATATATATATATATATATATATATACGATAGATAGATAGATAGATAGATAGATAGATAGATAGATAGATAGATAGATAGATAGATAGATAGATAGATAGATAGATAGATAGATAGATAGATAGATAGATATGGATATATATATATATATATATATATATATATATATATGTTTATATAAATTTGGTTTAGAGGCACTGAGAGAAGGATGGACTGAGCTGATTGAAACGTTGACAATAAAAACATTGCTGTTTTTGATCTTCCTCCTCTGCAAGACCCGTGAGTGCCTCTGAACCAGTTTTGGATTTATACAGATTTCTTTGTAGGTAAGTACATTTACTTCAAGCATAGAGTGCCGTGGCCACCCTTGGAACAATAGATAGATAGATAGATAGATAGATAGATAGATAGATAGATAGATAGATAGATAGATAGATAGATAGATAGATAGATAGATAGATAGATAGATAGATAGATAGATAGATAGATAGATAGATCAGTTGCTGCATACACACTATAAAGGTGATTTCACCCCCACCTCCTAAAAATATGTCCAAAATGGTGTAGCGCAGCTTAGCACAATTCTTATCAATCACTTCAAATGCCCACAGTCCACTAAGAAAATAAAGTTGATAAAAATATGTGCTTCTGAACACCAATGTGTGTGACATGAGTCATGCAAAAGACTGGCTTCCAAACTAAGATCATATCTCCACCTCTTGCACTGCTCAGATAGTTATGTAGCATATAAAAAACAGAGAATGGGATCAGTAGTGCTCTCTATACAATATACAAGTTTTAAAATGACCCAAAGATAAAAACACGCTCACTTATTAATAAAAGCACAAATAGTGCTTAAAAATTGCAGGTGTACAAAATATGGCATCATCTCCTTTTTACCACTCCAAACTCCCAGACCAAGATCGCCACGGTATGACAACACTGGTGTTGCTCCGCCCTTTATATGCGTTAGGTCCGCTACGTGGGCCACTACATATTTTTATGGACTTTATTTTCTGGTGTATTCAGGTACTGTATTTTAGATTCCCCATTAATCAACATTACTTCCCAAAGGAAAGCATTCCGAACACAATAAATAATACAGATAGCACAATGATCATATGCTAAACAAGGATTCTGAAGCCACAGGGCAGATGTCCTACCCTACTTATTTGCCATCTCAATACCATAATAAGACTATTTTTTACTAGATAAAATTTGAATGAAGAAAAATATAAACACTTTTGAGGTTTAGCACGTTTTACAATGTCAGTGGAAAGAAAGCTATTGAAGAGAGCGGAAGAGACAGGTGCTCTAGCTGTCAATCACACCTGTATGCCTCAGGCTAAGGAAAGATCTGAGTGATGTTAAGGATGGGAAAATAATTGTGAAACAGGAAGCATGACCCTTTGCACCACAACTCTATCTGATAACTAGACTTTGTCTGCTCATGATAAGATTAGTGTCACAGTCCACTTGTTTATTTATGAAGTCTAAGTAGTATACACAGCACTAGATAACTGCAGAGAGTTATTGTAAAGAGGCACCATTCTAACTACCACTACTTTTTTTACTTGGACTATATTAAAGCTAGCCATACAAGGCTAGATTTCTCTTGTTCATCCTACAGGGCATATAGAGAGAAATTACTTGATTTCCCCTCATCTACACTAAAATGTGTGACGGAAGAGTCTGCAATGTCAACTATTTTATCTAAAGAACAGCAGCACCCACAGTTGTCTGAGCATCTGAACAGTGACTGCATCAGATAGGATCAGTGATGAGCTTGGCCCAGGATCCGAACTCCTGTGCGTGAACCTGTCAATCATAGGGAGAGAGTGGGCCAGATGGGGACCATTCTGTCAGCACCACCCAGCTCCACAAAGGTTAAAGGAGCCAGATGGAAAATTGTCATGGCATTCCTCACCCTGCAGCTGCCCATATACATGCTCCGTGTATACATTGCGCTTTGGGACAAGGAGTGCCCCAGCCGCAGATGATTGCCCAGTACATTTGACAGATTCCTGGCAGGCTCACACAACTGGGTTTCGATCCTAACCCAAAAATGCCTGAGCTCATCACTAGATAGGATGTAGTCATTGTGCAGTGGATACCTTACCACCTGACTCCTTCAATTTTTCAGATGACCTTTGTGGAACCAGGTGGTGCCAACAGAATTATCCCCATCAGGTCTACTCTCTCCCTATGATTGACAGCAGACAGTGGGCAGATTCTATAGCCAATAGCAGGCTTTCTATTGGCTATGGATCTGCTGGTTGTCAAGGGGAGTGGACCCCATGAGGTTCTGCCTATCCAGCTTCAAAAGCTGACAACCGCAGTGGTAGGAAGAAGTACAGTTGCAATAAGGCAAGAGGGTCTTATGGACACACAGGATTCAATGTACCTCCACATATGGTACATGCCCCAGATTTTCATACTTGTCTACAACATGTACATGAAACTGTCGCCCACACCATTTGTCATGTGGAGACACGTCAAAATTCTTAGACACTCTTTATGAATTCCCATAACTATATTGCAATTACTAAAGCTGTCCACCCTCCACTCAAATTTTGGCCACTCCCTTTTTGGCGCAGCCAAAATTCAAGCAGTGTATGGCGTTGTCTGCATTGCTCTGTTCGACAAAAGTAAATTGTTTACTTTAAGCATAACTCCATTTTTGTTGAGAAAGAAACATTCCCCTCTGGGTAATCTCTGTACATTACAATGATTTTAACAAACTTTGCTGCAGATTCATACCTTATGTTATTCTGAAGAAATCCCTGTTTGTTTCTCTGTGCCCCTGTGCGGAGTGGGTCAAATGGGAGTGGTTTCATATTTATCTATCAGTTGTGGCACCTGCAGGGCTCTAATGAGGAATGCTGCTGGGCCTGCATCCCATTGAACGTGTTCCTTTTAAGAGTATCTTACCAAAAATGACATTTTTGTTGCATGGGATGCCAGAAATTTGACTGGTATCTTAGGCAGACTTCTGGGAAAATTGATGAGCCAATCACACAAACAGGAAATTATGTTTCTGGGTACAGAACAGCTACAGAACAGCTCCAGGTAGCCATATTGCATTGCATTTTCAGAAAATTACAACAGCTCCAGATTGAAAAGGTAATTTTTATTAACATTCAATTACAAAATGATTTGTGTCACAATTGTATACGCTATACTGTTTTTTCTTCATTTGCAATTTTTTTAAAGTTACCCTTTAACTTTTCTCAAAGGAGTTTGTCATTCAATCAGATGCAGGCACTGTTCATGTATTCTGACAGCCAGGATCACCAATTGTCGAAATACAATAGCCTAGTAGAAGCAATAGGGTTTATTGACTAAAGCTAGAAAGGGCAAAATTAGTCACAATTCTGAAACCAATCAGCTTCAAGGTTTTATTGCTAAAGCTTAATTAAACAAGCTAAGGTTAGAAGCCGATTGGTTTCTCTGCAGAAGTGTGCCTCATTTTGCCCTCTCTAGCTTTAGCAAATAATCCCCAATGTGTCCATCTTTTGGAATACATTGTTCATGTATTTTGTGTAACAACTACATCAGCCATTAGATGGCACTGTTTATAAGTTTGTAGCTCCATCTATGGTACTGTATACTCCATTGTCTTTTCTCTGATAATAAAGTTCCTGTTTCCTGTCTCAACCCACCCGTAGGGTGTCATATGACGACAATAGGTTAAAGTGGTGATATCTGGATGATGCCTGCAGCTCCAGGCATCATCCAGAAATATTTGTTTTTCAGCCAGAGATTCCCACCAATGTAAAAGCCATCCTAGTGGCTGTTTAGCTACTGGATTGCTTTTACAGGCAGTGAGAGGGGACAAACCCCTCCCACCGCCCTCTGGTGCCTCTCTGGGCTCTCCCGGGGGATCGGGAAGCCAGGGATCAGATCCAGCGGTGGCAACAGATTACGATAGAGCTGGCTGTTGACTGGATGTAAACACTGCCAGTTTGTTTCCCTGGGAAGCAGAGATTGATGGGGGTTTTTTTATCTCACACTTTTAAGGGTAGAGGAGATATGTGGGGCCTTATTGACCCCAGATGTCTATGTAAAGAGAACCTCTCATGCCTTATTCCTATTACAAGGGATGTTTACAACTAAAAGGGACACTCTAAGAAAAAAAAAAAAAATGAAAATGCCCCCTAGAAGCGAACGCATACGTATGTAAACAGGGTTCGCACCACATATGTGAGGTATCACTGCGAACATTAGAGCGAGAGCAATAATTCTAGTGCTAGACCTCCTCTGTAACTCTAAACTGGTAACCTGTAAAGAAAATTTAAATTTAGTCTATGGAGATTTTTTAATTCCGAAGATTGGCGCCATTCCATGAGTGTGTGCAATTTTAAAGTGTGACATGTTAGATATCTATTTACTCAGCGTAACATTATCTTTTATATTTTACCAAACAATTGGGTTATATATTGTGTTTTTCTTTGCATTAAAATTCATTAAAGTGTATTTTTTCCCCAAAAATTACTTTTAAAAAATTGCTGCGCACATACCGTGTGACATAACAAATTGCAATGGCCGCTATATTACTCTCTAGGGTCTCTGCTAAAACAATATACTGTATATGTATAATGTTTGGAGGTTCTGTGTAACTTTCTAGCAAAAAATACAAATTATGATTTTTATAGATAGGAGATAAATGCCATAATTTGGGTGGCACAGTGGTGTAGTGGTTAGCACTTTCAACTAGCAGCAAGAGGGTCGCTGGTTCGAATCCAAACCACGACACTACCTGCCTGGAGTTTGCATGTTCTCCCTGTGCCTGCCTGGGTTTCCTCCGGGTACTCTGGTTTTCTCCCACACTCCAAAGACATGCTGGTATGTTAATTGGATCCTGTATAAAAAAATTGGCCCTACTATGTATGTATGAATGTGAGTTAGGGACCTTAGATTGTACGCTCCTTGAGGGCAGGGACTGATGTGAATGTGTAATGTATATGTAAAGCGCTGCATAAATTGACAGCGCTATATAAGTACCTGAAATAATATTAATAATAATAATTAGCCTGGGTCGGAAGTGGTTAAGCAGCCAAGCCCATGTGGACTGTGCACTGTCTGTTCTGTAGGGCCTTATACAGAATTTCTAACAGGTTATGGGCCCATGCATAGCCCAGACAGCCACCCAGAGAAAAGCTGAGAACCCAATCATAGCCAGCTACAGCAGATAAGTGAAAGATACAGCAACAGAAAGAAGACTGCAACAGAATAAAAGAAAATGACCACTCAGCTGCAACAAAGCTTTCATTTGCAAATCTAACAAACCAAAACTACCAGTCTTAAAAATTCAAGATAAAAATGCTGCTAATAAGAGAACATACATGGAAATGTATAAAATTAAATAAGGCCAGTAAACTCTATAGATGAGTGCATAGAGAAAGGCCAAAAAGCTCAGACCACAATATCTCTTAGCACAGAAAATGATCAAATTGTGCATATATGTAAGTGTAAAACTGTTAAATAAAATGTGTAAAGGATTACAAAAGCTGTATGAAAGAGCTGATCTCAGCAAAAAAAACTGTATTTGATTAGAAAGGTATACCAAACCAAGCTGATTAAAGGCCAGGGTGTGCAGGATTACATAAGGCACACCTAGAAAATGGTAGAACTTCTGAGAGGTATAGGAGAAGAAATAAACAATTTTCATGTCGCAGCACTATTACTCAGTGGCCTACCAGAATGTTATGAAACGCTTGTCACAGCACTTGATGCACATATAGATAATGAACTGACATTAGAATATGTAAATAATAAACCTCAACACAACTAATTTCGAAAATTACTTCCAATACATCTGGTTTTGTATACGTGGAAAAAGGACAGAGAGATTAAAATAGAGGATTATGAAGGACCTGAGGAACCTGGAATGGAGCCAGAGAATAAGTACTGCAGTATGAACCAACCCTTGGGGAGAGAGAGAGGTAAGGATCACTATGGTATATGGAAGAGAGGAAGGGGGGATCACTATAGTACATGAAAGGCAGGAAGAAAAGATTACTATGGTGCAGGGATCACTATGGTACATGGAAGGCAGGAAGGATCACAATGGTATATGGAGGAAAGGAAGGATCAATATGGCGCATGGAAGGCAGGAAGGAAGGATCACTATGGCACATGGAAGGCAGGAAGAATCACTATGGCATATGGTAGGCAGGAAGAAAGGACCACTTTGGCACATGGAAGGCAGGAAGGTTCCCTATGGTACATGGAAGGCAGGAAGAAAGAACCACTATGGCACATGAAGGAAGGATCACTATGGTACATGGAAGGCAGGGAGAAAGAACCACTATGTCACATTGAAGGGAGGAAGGATCACTATGGTACCTGTAAGGCAGGAAGGAAGGATCACTAGGGTACATCGAAGGCAGGATCACTATGGTACATTAGAAATAGGAAGACTATGGCAAATGGAAGGCAAGAAGACTGTGGCACATGGAAGGCAGGAAGACTGTGGCACATGGAAGGCAGGAAGACTATGGCACATTTAAGGAAAAGAGAGAGGGTAGAGTTCGCTCACCCTAGGCTGCGTTGTCTGCAGAGGCTCAGGGAGACATCAGGACAGGAGCTCCCACCCACACCCCCTTCCCAGACACAGATTGGCTAAACACAGAAGTTGTAAGCGGGCACAGGGGGGACATGGGGAGGAGGTGGGGCAGACCTAGCCTACCTCCTTCTCCTTCTCCCCCTTCTCTTACAGAATATAGAGCGGGTGAGGGATGTACAGCGATAAATAAATCTCTGTGTGTGAATGAGGCCTTTGGGCTCATGCACGTGGGTGCTGTGGTCTGTACAGTGTGAATCAGTGCTTCATTTATGTATCCACCTGGAGCTGTACGAACACAGCTGCAGGACCTAATTTGACAGGCGTGGGGATACAGGTGTACAGCCCAAACACAGACAGTTTGCATTTGGAGACTGCTCACCTGCACAAATGTCCAATTAGGGCCTATGTCTGTACTGGTACAGATGCTGCATTCCATATTATAACAGGTGGCTCCAGCCCAAACCCCTCCTTTACACAGCCAGAGTACCTGTGGGAATAAGCCCTTAATTATATTTTTCTAACCTAAAAAAACAGATCTCTCAAGCGGTGTGCTGTCACTACTAAGAGGGATTCCATCTTCATATGGTGTTCTCTCTGGTTTCTTGGGCTCCAGTTGTTTGGCCAAACTGTGATGATGTAACTCAAACACATGTGCGCGGAAGTCGCGGAAGTCATGGTCACAGCATAGCTCTCTAAATGGATGGTATGTCATCCATTGAGAGAGCAGTGCACATGCGCTGGTGCTATCACCGGCTGCTACGTTAAGGAGATATTCTTTGTACTTACAGGTAATCCCTATTATAAAAGAAAGGAAAAGGAGGCGCAAACACCTAGTGCATTACCCGTGGTACTGTTTAAAATAATTTAATAAAATGCTGAATGCATACTCACAAACATGAAGAACTCTGAGGAAGGGAGCTTGACTCCCGAAACGCGTTAGCGGTCGCAATTTCCAGGACATGGTCCAACACACGGGTGATGGGAATTTGCAATACGATTTTAATTCTTCATGTTTGTTATTAAATTATTTTAAACAGTACCACGGGTAATGCACTAGGTGTTTGCGCCTCCTTTTCCTTTCTTTTATGCATCCGTTTGGAGTTCCCTGCCTGAGGAGAGCAGCACGCCAGTCTTCCCCTTCGGAGTGAGCGCTTGGCTGATATATTTGTTTGGAGTAATCCCTATTATAGGCTTACCTGCAGAAGGAGTTGATAAATGGATGCAGAGGGAACTGACAGTGTAGAGAAGAAGAAGCAAAGTTCTGTAGGTTAAGAAGCAGTCTGGGGGAGAGGAGTGGGAAGCCCATCTACATAAAGCACACTAAACTTCAATGGGACAAGATAACAGGCAGCTATGGAACCACTGTAACAGTAAATTCTTCACCCCATGGGAATGCAGCTGATCAGCTCTTACTGTGTCAGGAAGACAGAGCAAGGGGGAAGAGAGATGAAAAAAATGCAGGCTGGGACAAGGAGTATAGGAAGAACTGCAAGGAGAGAAACAAAGTTACAGAGATAGCAAACTCTTAAGCAGAGCTAACATTAGAGCCAGGGTTGGGAGGGGGGGGCACACAGGGAGGGGGGTTAGTGAGGGACAACTGTCTCTTTCTCAGCAGATAAAATCTAGCAGCAGAGAGAGGGGGAGAGATCAGCTTTCATATGCTGGAGAAAGAGAGACACAATTGTCGTCTGTCAGTAATCACCCTCCCAGTGTGGCACACCCCGTGTGTGCTCGGGATCCCTACAAGAGGACTGGTTGTCCCCCCCTATCAGCGGCCCTGCAGATAATGAATATGTTTTTCAATCCAAAAGTTGCACCTCATCTTTGAAGGCATGGTGTGTTGATTCAGGACCTACGAGTCACATGACAAATGACAGACATTTTTTTAGTCACTTTGACCAGAGTAAAATATAAAAAAATCCCCACAGCTAATAGACAAATAATGGGATCAGAAGGAATAGAAGACACTTCTTTACTGTCCTATTTCCCAGAGTGTCACCAGAAAGATACCTGTGAAAAATGTCTATTCCCCTGCTCTTGAAACAAATCTTTTGTCAGCGAAGAAGCTCACAAAACAAGGCAATGTAGTGACCTTTCAAGATGACAGTTGTGCTATCACAAAAGGGGATATCTTACTTGCAAAGGCTTAAATTACAGATGAACTGTATCAGCTGAACTATAATGAGGTGGTTCATACTGCTAAGGAGGAGAAACATTCAAACTGCATTCACACATGGCACACATGACTTGGGAACAGAAGTCCTGACATAATAAATAAATTAAAAGAGAATGACTATGCAATTGAAATAAAAATTAGTCCATGTGACCAAACAAAGATATGTACCAGCTGTATAAAAGGAAAAAAAGGCGAGAGAAAAGCCTTTCCAAAGCAGAGTATCAGCCGAGCTCGGAGACCTCTGGCCTATTCATTCAAATCTTTGCAGTCCAATAGAAAAATTGATTCCAGAAAAGAACAGGTATTTTCTCGCTTTTTTTGACGATTACTCCAGGTATACTACACTACGGAGTCAATTCACTAATATTTACGCATGCAAATGAACAGTCAAGTGATTCATTTGCATAAATTATTGCATGCAGTAAATAAAGTCCAATTCACCCAAACAAATAATGATTATGCAGTATTCTTCTGCAAAATGACAAATGTGGCGCTAAATATTGTTTAAAAACCATGTGGTAAGCTCTTAAGTCCAATTCATAAACGGAACAAAGAGTAAAAAAACATGCAATATTTATCACCAGGATTTTCCTGGTGGTATTACATGAGGTATTTGTCAAAAAACAGCGTCTGGGTACCCCCCCCCCCCCCAATAGCTGGTTGCTAAGGAGCGGGGCAGAAAGCTGGGCGCCAGGTCCTTAACAATGGATGACTCATCGGCTCTCAGCAGGTTCCTCGCTGACAGCTGAATGTAAAAAAAATGCTGGCAATTAAAAATTATTAAAAAAAAAAAAACAGCGTGGATCCCCCCCAATGTATAACAGGCCCTTTGGATCTGGTATAGATTTTAGAGGAACCATATGCCAAAATTAAAAAAAAATAATGGTGTGGAGTCCCCCCAAAATCCAAACCAGACCCCTATCCAAGCAAGCATGCAGCCTGGCGGGCCAAGAAAGGGGGGGGTGAGCGAGCGCACCCCATCCTGAACCAAATCAGGCCACATGTCTTTAACATGGGGCGGCTCTGCCCCCCACCCCAAAGCACCTTATCCCTATATTTATGGGGTCAAGGGTCTCTTTCCTTGGCTGGTGGTTGTGGGGGTCTGTGAGTGGGGGGGCTTTTAGGAATCTGGAAGCCCCCTTTAACAAGGGGGGTCCTAGATACCGGCCCCACTATGTGAATGAGTATGGGGAACATTTTATCCCCTACCCATTAACCAAAAAAGTGTAAAAGTGAATAAAGACAGGAGGCAGTTTTAGACTTTATTAAAAAAAAAAATCCCTCAATGTAGATCCATCATAATTCAGGACATCCGCCGCACCACCTACCTGAAAAAAGAAAGAAAAAAGCTCTGCTCCTGTCGAACGCTCTCCCGGTCTGCATATTCTGCTTTGTGACAGTTCTTAGATAGATAAGGGGGTTGTGCCACCTGGTGACATCACCTGGTGGCACCACCCCTTGTGACATCACTGACCGGTGCATGCTGGGTCGGTGACATCACAAGTGGGTTGTACCACCTGGTGACGTCGCTGGGTGGGCCCGTCCCTTACCTATTTTAGAACTGTCACCGTCCCTTACCTATTTTAGAACTGTCACAGTTCTAAAACAGGTGCTCCCGCTGTACCTAATCACAGCGGGAGCACGGCTCCGGCAGCACCCGCATGCTGCCGAGATCGCATGCAAATAATAACGTAGATCTACGTAATTATGCGCAGCCGAGTCACCCTGTCACAGTAAATCTGCATGGGGCGGTCGACAAGTGGTTAAAGCTAAACTCCAACTTTTTTTTCACTAGACCTGAATGGAAATAATCAGTCCCAGCATTGATTATACGTCTGTACCATTTTGCTCTGTTGTCTGCAGATCTCCTGATATTCTGGGGTTTAGTTGTGGCTTTGTACCATGTGACACTTTGTATAGTCTTATGTAGACAGAATGCCTTCCATAGCCACTTCCTGCTCCATCTCTAGCCTAGAACACACCCCTCTGTAGTCTCAGACTGTGCAAATGATATAACTTCCTTCATAGCTCTTATGGTGGGTGGGATTAAATACATCCTAATTAGCATTTAGTCCCGCCCAGTCACACCAACAGGAAGAGTCCAAATCTCCCAAATCTCACCTCACAGATCCCAGAATTATTCAAAATCAAATAGAACACACCTTCATATACACAGCCTGTTCTGAAAGCTAGCTATGCTGATGCTGGGAGGGATGAATAGACAGCCCTTGTACACACAGCACCACATGAAAGTCATGTGACTTTCAGTGCCACTATCACAGACTATCATTATCATATAAAAAATGCATGCTTTTTCTTGCAGATTGCCCTGCGTTTGGAAATGTGCAGATATGAACTAATGGTAACCCATGCACAATATGCATTTCCACGGGTCTTTGAAATGCACAGTAAAGCACACGTTTTCTGTGCATGTTGCCACTTGTTTGGAAATACGCATTTTACTTCCGATTTTCGTATTGTGTGTACGGCCTTTACACTGGGGTTGTGATTCATTTACAAGCACAATGCATCTGTTGCTTTGGGGAAGAAAAGCAAAGAGTTCTTCTTTAATGTATATCCAAAGTCATCCTTTAGATAAAGTCATCCATTTTAGATAAAGTAGGAAATCTGTCTTTTTTGCCATCTATATCCCATTCCATAAATTTCCCTTCACATCATTTCAAACTGACACAACAGGAAGTGTGTGGAGATCACTAAAATATGAGGGAAATCCCCTCTTAGACAGTTGTCACCAGAACCAGTGTCCCAGGTTTCCCCTCATTTGCTGTTCTGATGACTTATAATATTGGCTTTTGTCCAACTTGCTGTTATCAGGAATAATATAAAGGGTGAACCTTCCCATAGAGGACAAAGACAGAACTGAAAATATATCATAGGATGACCAGACATCCCCGGTTTCCAGGGACAGCCCACGGACTGAGGACACCGTCCTGGACCAAGTCTGTCCCCGGTTTGGTGCCAGGTGGGTGCTTGGGTGTGCTTAAGCACCCCCAAAAATTATTAAAGCACCCCCAAAATCCAGATGCCTCTACTTTCTTTTGTACCTGCACATCCTCTATTGATGCCAGAAGGCTGGGGACTCTTTCCTGTGGAGGGATACAGATGTTCCCGGCTGCATGAGCCGATAATCTTTAGTTAGACATAGCAGCCTGATTTCAGAGGCAGATTGATATTACAGCCACTCTGCTGCTTCCTCAATTAGAAAGTATTGTAACCGCCCCCTTCCTCAGCCTGCCTGATCTGACTTCTAAACTAAGCTGTATCAGAAGGAGGTGCTTGCAGATTGATAGGAGAGGAGTGGAGAGAACAGCCTGCTATGGAGGATGGATTACAAGAGGCAGACGGATCATTTCTCAGCCTCTGCAGTGGGCCAGTGAGTCTAAAGAAACAGCTTCTGCCAGCAATGATCAGGGAACATTTTAGACATTTGATCTAAGTTGTGAAGGGAACATTTTAGACATTGTTGAAATCTTTACACTGCAATAAAAAAAGGTTGCTTGCTGCATTGTTGATTAAGTCTAAGTCTAAAAGACCCCTGCTATCTCCTTAAAGATGACCTCTCATCTGCCTAATGCCATGACTTAGGGGGGTTATTAGCAAAAAAGTAGCAAAAAAAAAAAGTAAAAAAAAAAAATAGATAAATACAGTAAAATTGAAAAAAAAAAAAAAAAGTTTGGTGGTCAGTACCATCATCAAATGCAATCTTTTCAAGAGAATCAGCTAATTGGCAGCTACACACTCTATGTAGTGTATGTCTGAATGCTACACTTTCTACATAGCGTGCTCCTGAACTCTGTATGTAGCACACCCTTGATCTCTGCACTGTATATGTAGCACACTCCTGACTTCTGCACTGTGTATGTAGCGCACTCCTGATCTCTGCACTGCGAACGTAGCGCATTCCTGATCTGTGCACTGTGTACCTAGCGCACTCCTGATCTCTGCACTGTGTACCTAGCGCACTCCTGATCTCTGCACTGCATACCTAGCGCACTCCTAAACTCTGCACTGTGTACGTAGTGCACTTCTGATCTCTGCACTGTGTACGTAGCGCACTCCTGATCTCTACACTGTGTACGTAACGCACTTCTGATCTCTGCACTGTGTACGTAGCTCACTCCTGATCTCTGCACTGTGTACATAGTGCACTCCTGATCTCTGCACTGTGTACGTAGCGCACTCCTGATCTCTGCACTGTGTACGTAACGCACTCCTTATCTGTGCACTGTGTACGTAGCGCACTGCTGATCTCTGCACTGTGTAACTAGCGCACTCCTGATCTCTGCACTGCATACCTAGTGCACTCCTGATCTCTGCACTGTGTACGTAGTTCACTTCTGATCTATGCACTGTGTACGCAGCGCACTCCTGATCTCTACACTGTGTTCGTAGCGCACTCCTGATCTCTGCACTGTGTACGTAGTGCACTCCTGATCTCTACACTGTGTACGCAGCGCACTCTTGATCTCTGCACTGTGTACGTAACGCACTCCTGATCTCTGCACTGTGTACCTAGCGCACTCCTGATCTCTGCACTGTGTACCTAGCGCACTCCTGATCTCTGCCCTGTGTACCTAGCTCACTCCTGATCTCTGCACTGTGTACGTAGCGCACTCTTGATCTCTGCACTGTGTACCTAGCGCACTCCTGATCTCTGCACTGTGTACCTAGCGCACTCCTGATCTCTGCACTGTGTACCTAGCGCACTCCTGATCTCTGCACTGTGTACGTAACGCACTCCTGATCTCTGCACTGTGTACGTAGCTCACTCCTGATCTCTGCACTGTGTACGTAGTGCACTCCTGATCTCTGCACTGTGTACGTAGCGCACTCCTGATCTCTGCACTGTGTACTTAACGCACTCCTTATCTGTGCACTGTGTACGTAGCGCACTGCTGATCTCTGCACTGTGTAACTAGCGCACTCCTGATCTCTGCACTGCATACCTAGTGCACTCCTGATCTCTGCACTGTGTACGTAGTTCACTTCTGATCTATGCACTGTGTACGTAGCGCACTCCTGATCTCTACACTGTGTTCGTAGCGCACTCCTGATCTCTGCACTGTGTACGTAGTGCACTCCTGATCTCTGCACTGTGTACGCAGCGCACTCTTGATCTCTGCACTGTGTACGTAACGCACTCCTGATCTCTGCACTGTGTACCTAGCGCACTCCTGATCTCTGCACTGTGTACCTAGCGCACTCCTGATCTCTGCCCTGTGTACCTAGCTCACTCCTGATCTCTGCACTGTGTACGTAGCGCACTCCTGATCTCTGCACTGTGTACCTAGCGCACTCCTGATCTCTGCACTGTGTACCTAGCGCACTCCTGATCTCTGCACTGTGTACGTAACACACTCCTGATCTCTGCACTGTGTACCTAGCGCACTCCTGATCTCTGCACTGTGTACCTAGCGCACTCCTGATCTCTGCCCTGTGTACCTAGCTCACTCCTGATCTCTGCACTGTGTACGTAGCGCACTCTTGATCTCTGCACTGTGTACCTAGCGCACTCCTGATCTCTGCACTGTGTACCTAGCGCACTCCTGATCTCTGCACTGTGTACGTAGTTCACTCCTGGTCTCTGCACTGTGTAACTAGCACACTGCTGATCTCTGCACTGTGTACCTAGCGCACTCCTGATCTCTGCACTGTGTACCTAGCGCACTCCTGATCTCGGCACTGTGTACCTAGCTCACTCCTGATCTCTGCATTGTGTACCTAGCGCACTCCTGATCTCTGCACTGTGTACCTAGCACACTCCTGATCTCTGCACTGTGTACCTAGCTCACTCCTGATCTCTGCACTGTGTACATAGCGCACTCTTGATCTCTGCACTGTGTACCTAGCGCACTCCTGATCTCTGCACTGTGTACCTAGCGCACTCCTGATCCCTGCACTGTGTACCTAGCGCACTCCTGATCTCTGCACTGTGTACCTAGCGCACTCCTGATCTCAGCACTGTGTATCTAGCGCACTCCTGATCTCTGCACTGTGTAACTAGTACACTCCTGATCTCTGCACTGTGTACGTAGCGCACTCCTGGTCTCTGCACTGTGTAACTAGCACACTGCTGATCTCCTCAATGTGTACCTAGCGCACTCCTGATCTCTGCACTGTGTACCTAGCGCACTCCTGATCTCTGCACTGTGCAACTAGCACACTCCTGATCTCTGCACTGTGTACGTAGCGCACTCCTGGTCTCTGCACTGTGTACGTAGCGTACTCCTGGTCTCTGCACTGTGTAGGTAGAGCACTATTGAACCCTGCACTCTGTACGGAGCGCACTCCTGAACTCTGTATTTACCGCACCCTTGAACACTGCACTCTTAATGTTGTGCAAGCCTGAACTTTGTACATAGCACATCCCTAAACTTTGCACTCTTTAAAGTTGTGCACCCCGGAACTCTGCACTCTATATATAGCGCACCACTGAACTCTGCACATAGCACACCCCTAAACTCTGCACCTCTGCGTTTTTTTGGTAAGCTTAAAATACAAAATATGCACTAAAAAAAAATTTCTCTATCTTATCTTCTTAACATTTGGTAGTTATACCCCACTACCGCACTACCTCATCTTTCATTGTGTACAAAAAATGGGGATTAAATTGTGTTTGTGTGCAATAAAATTCATCTTAGTATTTTTGTTCCTGAAAATATATATTTAATAAACAGTTGAAATATTGTGCAACATAAAACAATTGTAACTACCTTCTTTTTTTCCATAGTGTCTCTGCAGATTTTAACATGTATGTGTTGTAACCCACAGCAATTGTCCCGTATTTATACTTATTCATAGAACAATACAGTTGTGGACTAATAACTGTCACGAGTACAAAGCTTTTTATCTATAGAAGAGGTGAACTCCCAGAATGTAAGATTTCCATTTTGAGCCCTGTGCAATGTAATGCTTCCGTTTTGACATACATAAATAGTGCCTGTGACATACATATGGATGGACATCCTTCAAACAAGTGCCTAGCTTGTTATGTGAGTCTCTGGTGGTGAACATAAATCAGGATTCAGGACGTACTTCGGCACTTCATTGCCAAAGTGATCAGATTTCTGGTTTGATTTCCCAGCATCTGCCTGGGAGGTAATTCCGCCCTTCCACCTTCACAAGCCAAGCTGGGCCTAAAGGGTGAAGGTTTCAGATTCACAGGTGTGGTGCTCAGAGATCTACCTTTTCTCACATGGGAATATTATTTTTAGACCTGTTTGTTTTTTAAAGGTTGTGGTCACTGTGCTGATAAATGTAAAGCCTTTAAACTTTGTGCCGTAGGTATATTTTTAGATACCTTAATGTCTATAGTTATACATTTAATATTATAATGCCATTTTGGGTGTGATGAGTTATTTGCTGCCTGTGTTGTATCTTAGTTATGAAATAAATTTGTTTTGTTTTTTTACTTTTTCATGAAAAAAAAAAAAAGAACAGGGAAATACAAACGAGTTCTTTTTCAATAATTAGTTTAACCATTCTAAGAGGTAAAAAGCAATAACTTGCTCAGATGGCAAGTAACAGTGGATACATGGAAACAAAAATGAAAACGATATTTATCTATCTACCATACCATCTTAACCCCTTATATTTACCAAAGTCCTATCTCGATCGAGCGATGTGCTGGTCTCTGTCTCCTCACAGCACACAGAGAAAGCAGTGGGAGCCATTGACTTATGCTGCTACCAATCAAATCCTGTGAGGATGGAGTGGGGGGCAGGGTCTATGTGTGGGTTTTCGGATGCACGTGTGCTCCCATAGAAAGTCGCACGCAGAAGAGGAGGAGCCTAGAGTGACGGGGGGGCCTAGAAGAGGAGATTCATTTCAATTTCAACAAAGTTGATTGCAATCTTCTATATAATACTGATATAAACATCATAGCTCCCGACCAAGGGAACACTGCTGTTCCCTTGGTCCAGAGCTGTGATGTTTATATCTGTATTATAATAAAGATTTCAATAAACTTTGTTGAACTTTCCTAGTGCGGTTAACCTGTTTACTCTCGTTCTTGATGTTTCCTGAATACAGATCAGACTAGCTCTTGATCAGTTTGTGGAGGGGCTAATAGATTGTGGCCTTGCCTAAAGTGGTAGCCCAACAAAATGTGTATACCTCCAATGGGACTATATAGGCACTTTTGTAACAATCCATACATTCAAACATTGTGTGTAAAAAATATAATAACGTTATTGATACAAACATCAAAGAAATATATTAAAAACATGGGTATGGCATGCAGATAAAGTGCTTAAAGTATGTGATTGTCCTTAGCAACATTTACGATATGATGTGTCTTCTTTCACCCGGTGCATTTCAGACAAATTAGATCTCCTTCTTCAGGGATGTAAAAGGAGGATCACATATAGTTACATGGACCAAAATAAGCATATCAGCGCCGTATAGAAGTTAAAAGCAATGTATAGTCATTGTCCAGACCAACATCCATCCAAAGTATAAAAGAACTCCTACCCCCACAAGAGGGAGTGAGAGACTGGGGAAGATTTTGTGATCACTGAGGCTCAAATTTGGCCAATCTTGAAGCTGTTCGACGTGAAAATATCTCGAACACTCAGACCAGGAAGATCAGGGCCTCACATTTAGTATCTTGCCTAAAGTCTGCTCGTGTCAGCCATTATGTGAGGTGGTGTTGGAGGAAGGATGCTGTACGCCTGAAGTGGTGTTCATTTTATATTATTGATCAGGACCACTCTGTGAAATGCCATTGCACAAAACTGATAAGTGTAAACCTCTTTTTTATTTAACCACTTCTCACCCGACCTATTGTAATATTACAGCTGGGTGGCAGCCCTTTTATCCCGGGTGGATATTATTAGCCATCACAGTCACACCAGTTACATGAATCTATGAACATCTACATCAGTCTATGAATACATAATATGGTCCCACTTGTGTAGTTTTTTCTTTTTTGTTGTATCTTCTAATACATTTTACTCCAATTTTGTGTTTTATTATGTTTGCTTATCAAGCAAAAAGCTTAGAGAAACTTTCCCTGTGACTCCAGGAAACTCCGGGCAAGACAATAAATACGCAAAGGAAAAAAACCTAGAGAGCTGTTTCATCTGCGAAAACAACTATTTATCCATCTAACCATGATATTAATGTTATACAGCCCTGTCAGACAGACAGCATAGCCAGGTAGATGACACAACTAACAGTTATGGAATACAGTCCAAAAGAAAACTCGACATAGTGTGTACCTATGTGAAGGGAATTTTAACCCAAAATAGGAACACTTACACGTATTCCAGAAAAAAAGCATTTGTATAATACATAAACCGTCCGGAAAAAAGTCACAGCAACACTTGTAGCAGACCCGACGTGGCGTTTCCTCTCATAAGACGTCCACAGAGGATGTCTTATGAGATGAGTGTTCCTATTTTGGATTAAAATTCCCTTCACATGGGTACACACTATGTCAAGTCTTCTTTTTTTATTGAGTTTACGAGGAAGATACATCCGGTTTGTGTGGTTAATATATGACGTTATTCATCGACATATATGTTGGGAAATGAGATGCCCGGTGGACGCTGAAATATATCAAATCCATTCCAGTACTGTGGATATCATGACTGCTATATATACCAATATGCCTATGTGACCTAAAGAGTGTAAGCTGTATTGGGTCCTATCTGTCTGGTAAGCCCCCTCCTTGTTTCATTTATGGGTGGAGGTGCACATATTGATAACAGGGGAGACACTTTATACAAGAAGAAATTCCTAAACTTTCTTGCACTTTGGTTGTTTCTCCTTTAAACACAGAGACTGCTTCATAAATAATTGTTTAAGCATTTCATAATTATTATATGCACTTTATATATGTTTACACCTTATGGATGTTTATTAATTTTAACTGTATTTATCACATGATACGTATGCACTTTAAACGATTGCACCTTGTTATTTTAACATCACATTTTCTTTAGTGCCGCAAATTTTGTTTGTTTTATGTATTGCGAATTGTCTTTCCTTTTTGCTGGCTGCTGATCACTGTACACAGTTAGCATGGTATTTCTTTCTATCTACATGGAATACAGTGGTGTCATATCTTCACCCAAGCTTGCTGATTAGATAGGGAATGAGCAAAAGACGGCTGATGAGGTCATCTCCCTGCACAATCTACTCCCTCCTCCTACCAGTGTGTTCCTTGTTAGCATATTTGAATGAGTCACACATGATTGGTTTCCAGTACAGCTCTTTCCTCTTTTAGTCTGAGTGTTACTGTATTGGGGAATGTAAAAGGACTGATACCAAGCCAGAATCAAGGATTGCATTAAAGAAAATACATTTATTGATTTATTAACAAATACGCAGTTCAGGTCAGTTGAGCCTTTTACATCTTACTTTAAGGGAAGTTTTACATTTTTCAAAATTTTCAGCCCAGTTATATGGATTCCTCTGTTAACACTCCCACTGATCAGCTTCATGAAACTTGCAGCATTCACTATTGTGTGGCTAGCAGCAGACTTTCAATTGAGAACCTGATGGAGGGTTACAGTAGCCACGGTGTCTACAAATTAACTAACTATCTAGGATGAAAATTCTGGATATTACTCCCATATTGAATTGATTTTCCACTTTTTTTACTAGTGCTGATTAAACCATTTTGAATATCACATTGACTATAAAATACAATAAAAATATCTATATACAGTAGGTGCCAATCGGAAAAAAAAAGAAGTACAGTTAATTCTAATTTAAAGTAATCAATATGGCATTTTTCAAGATACCTGGTAAGAGGTTCTTTAAATATATGCATAAATTGTTTTCAAATACATTTACAAAAGTGTATACCAAATAATGTCCCATGGTAGCCAAAATCCACTTCAATTATCTTGTTCATTAAACCAGCATTAACATTGCTGTCTGAATTCCATTTTTTATTCTTCAAAACACTTTTAATACACGATGCAAGTGTTTTTCTGCCTCCTGCCTGGATATTTGTACTCATGTAAGTGAGAACTGTTTGTACTGAAGTGGTTCAAGCCTAAAATTCTTTGGCCTACCTCTCAGCACTGACTATTAAATAAGCTCCAGTAAGCTCCCATTTGATTTTCTTTGATAGACCTTGATCCCAGCTTTACTTCATCAAAGAACTAATCTTCTCTAATTTAATTTTAATCTTGCTCTCTCGATGTTGTCCCTATGAGATTTTGCTTTCATAGCATGGATGTTACTGAAGTTTCAAATAGTATCTCCAGGGCTGGTAAATACTTCTTTCTTGCCACCTACATAGTGGACAGCGTGCCGGTTAGCTGAGAAAATCCGTACGGCAGTTAAAGAAAATGCAGGTGCACGGTTTGGGTCATGATCCCTTCTACAACATTGGAGATCCATTACAGGCAGTGTTTGCATGGTGGACCAGGTTTTCTCAGTGGTGGATACATGATACATTCACAGCAAGATAATACATTATTCCAGAACTGCTCCAAAGGCTGCTGTCAGCAACTACCCATTTGTGTCTATTAATTGATGCACATGGCTTTATAAGTGAAGTTTTGTCTGGATTATAGGTTTTGAAGGACCTTTCAAGAAAACAAATATGTGCCTGTTAATGCCTACAAAAGAAAGCCCTAAATTCACTACACTCCATTAAGCCACTTACCTGGTGTTCACACTGTTTTAGAACATTAATCCCTTTACCAAAATAACAACAGAGGGATTGACAGGGCCAGAATTTTCTTTGTAACTGGTCATGCTTTTATTTTCATGACGCTTCTGTTTAAAATGTACATACTTTCTAGGTTTCTGAGACTTTTTGCTAAACTACACCATGCAAATACACACATTTGACTAGATACTATAGGTAACATTATTTTTTTCTTTTCTTAAAAGATAAGTGCATATTTAGCACACTCAGGGATGTTGCTATGAATGGGGCCCCATAGCAAAATATGATGGAACCCCCAGCTAGCTCTCTCTGTAGCAGCTGTGACAATGCATGTCATTGATCTTAACATAAAGTATGCCTAACTCAAGGGCAGGCAGCAGGAGAGCTGTCTGCATTGTCCGTGCATTATATGAGGCCTCCACTGTGAATCAAAGGTATGTATGTAGCAATAATAACAATAACCGTAATAATATTTTACATTATTACAAAATAATGTTCTTGCACACAATAACTCTTTAAACACTAGCTTTTTTAAACCTTTTTGTAGAACTACAAACCTTAGCTGTCCTATAAGGACTATAAGGATTTAGTTGAGGAATTTTGACTGCCTAATGCAGGGTTCATTTCAGTCTCTAGCAGAAGTTCAGAGGCCAATAAATCCACACTGCTGAGACAGATAAGCAAATGCATCTTATAGCACATAGAAGGTTCTGTGACTAGCAAGGAACCTGAGGTCTAACTTTGGTTCTTTTATACCAGAACCTTTCTTGTTGAGTCTCCTTAACAGCCTTCCTAATGGACCCTGCTTAATATCAGAGGTAGTTGGAATTTAAATAGTGAAACCGAAGACAATCCATAGAGACAAATTAGGTAGCCAAATGTGCCGGTCATATCTACTGACTTGCTTTTTCTTCGCTTACTTACATGGTAATGTGAAAGAAGGAAAGATGTACAGGCATGTCTTACTATTGGTATATCTTCATGGAAAGAATATTGGCCAGCCCTGCTTTTAAATCTGTACATCAGGGGCTTGATTTAGCATTAGGCACAGTGAGCACATGCATATAGTCAGCAGAGGCAAAGAGGTGGTTTTCCCTGTGCAATTATTGGTCATACATTTTATTCCTTCATCAGTACAAACAGGACTCTCATATAATTATTAACATGGGTTAGGACCAGGAAAACAAGAAAACATCCAGTGTAAAAGAGGTGATCCTGGCAGAGTAGTGGTAAAAAGTTTTGTGCCTATAGTCTCCCATGATGAAAATCCATCCAGGTGTCTGAATACTTTGTACTGATTGTACCAAGAGTGGCCAGACAATTAGGTCACTTGTCTTTGGTAAATGTAGCATGGTTAATTTATAAAATTTTGGGATGTAAACCCAGCTGTTGATGTCTTTTAAGTTCAAATTTTATTCATGTAAAGGATTTGTTAAAAGTTATTTAAACTACAGAAATAAAAAAAAAAATTACACAGTGCCAGCTATTTGAGTGTATTTGAGAAGGAAACAACTTCACTTCATGTCATGCTCTGCAATCCATTATGGAATCACTGCACTGAAATTAACCACTTTACCACCGGAGGATTTTGCTGTCTTACGTCCAGGCCACTTTTTGCGATTCGGCACTGTGCGACTTTAACTGACAATTGCACAGTCATGCAACGCCATACCCAAACTACATTTACGTCCTTTTTTTCTCACAAACAGAGCTTTCTTTTGGTGGTATTTTATCACCTGTGCAATTTTTACTTTTTGCGCTATAAACAAAAAAAGAGCGACAATTATGAAAAAATAACAATATTTTTTAATTTTTTTTATATGAAATTCCCCCCAAAAAAATTTAAAAATCAAAATTTATCATTTTAGGCCAATTTATTTTCTGCTACATATTTTTGGTAAAAAAAAAATCGCAATAAGCGTATTTTGATTGGTTTGCGCAAAAGTTATTGCGTTTACTAACTAAGGGAAAGATTTCTGTAATTTTTGGTGTTTTTTTTTTAACGAATAATGGTGGAGATCTCCGATTTTTTTTTGCGGGACTGCGACATTGCGGCGGACAGATCGGACCCTTGACTGACATTTTTGACACTTTTGGGGGTACCAGTGACATTACTACAGTAATCAGTGCTATACATATGCACTGTTACTGTAAAAATGACACTGGCAGGGAAGGGGTTAATTTTTATTGGTGATCAAGGGGTTAATGTATGCCTGGTGCTTACTGACGTGTGTGGGGGGGGGAGGTGACTGAGTGACACAGGGACAGATCGCAGGTTCAGCTATGCTGAACCCTGCAATCTGACCCTGTCTGTCACTTAGGAGAGCGGGAGCGGGCCTCCGGCGGCGCGCACGCGCCGCCGAGAGAGAGGAATGTCTGGTGATGTAGGTCTACGTCGCCAGACGATAACGAACCACTTTGCGGCAGTACAGTACAGTCAACGTGACTGGTCGGCAAGTGGTTAAAAGACCACTTGATTGGCATCAGAAAAGTAAGGCTATATGTATGCTAGCCTACCCTGCGGAAAAACGCAAAACACGGCCGGCCACCGCCAGCAGTCAAAACTGTCCTATCCTGAACACGATTGATCCACGTTCAGAAGAGGGAAGTTTACCTCACCTAAATGCTGCAGCTTCTAAATTCTGCTAAAAGTCAATGTGTACATGGAGACATAGGCTTTAAAGAAGTTGAGTTTAGGAGCTTTGGCAACAAAAATGTCAAAAGCTCCTAAACTCAAGTTTAGGAGCTGCCAGTGTACACGAAGCCTTACAATTTATTGCACTTAGATATTGACTAAAAGGAGACATTCAAGTATGAGAGGATTTGCTCCACCAGCAAATGTGAATGTTTGTTTTGCCACACAGATTGGAAAATCTAATTAACACACTACCAACCAAAACTTAAATATTTTAAACTAGTCCAGTACAGGATAAATCACACGTTCCTTGGCTCGGCACTTCGCAAATGTCAAAGTAAGGGCATCAATGATACACCAGACCCATGCCCCGCCCAAGGGAGAAATGGTGGGTGAGGGTCCACAAGCATCAAAAAAGTGAATTAATAAAGAGCCCTTTGGTAATGCACAGCCAGCATACGGTCACCATGGCTCTATTAAGTTGCTGAATATTAGAGGTGATTTATCATGCTTTGCATCTCCTAACAAATGAAGGGGTTATGCAACAAAACCCATTTTAGCAAATAATAGTAGAGAAGAAAATACTCTCTAAAACACTGTCAGTTTTCAGAAGTGATCCTAAATGCATCTAGCAAGCCTATGAAAAAAAAAGAAAACCACAGGGGAAATTCTAAAAACAGGAAAATACTGCTGTAGATCACTTCTCAAAAATATATTTTATTAGGCCTTCAATCACCACGAACTTGACTGAGAAAGATACGAATAAAAAGAGTAGTGTCCTCCTTTTCAATTTGTTGGGCTGCTCCTTTTTATGATTTAATTTGTTGAAGATGTAAAATTACAGTAATTGTCCTCAAATAACTGACATTATTTGACATTACAACAACAGGGGAGTAGAACCAAATGACAAATGCACAAAAGACTTTTGTTATCTTTATTTGTCTGCCTGAATAAATCTCAACAAGTTTTACAAAGATTTAACCCTTGGCCTGCCGAGAAGGATGAGAAATTGTTGACGTGCATCATTTAGCTGGCAGTTTTGGCAGCTGATGGGTTACCATCAAAGCACCAGCTCCTGTCAAATAAAATCACATGGAAGACTTCATCTTGCATTCTAATGTCAGGATTCCCATCACCTTCCTGAACTTATTGTTTATCACAGTAAGACACAGGGAGATAATATTTTCAGTCCACCTAAGACAAAATTAAATAGAGAGATGAATAGGTTTTCATTTTCAAGCATCATTGTAACAAATATATATTAGCTACTATGGTAGATCATTTATAGTAGCAGTCTATTAAACACCAATAGAAGTAAAAACACCTATTGTAAAAAGAGTAGAAAAAATACATACACTTTGATGCAGGCAGTTCTCATTTAACTCAGTTTTAAAAGTATAGTACTTCTTATTTGAAGGGGGTCTTACAAAATTTAAATCAGCCATTCTTCCCAAATGTCTGTCTTTTTCATAGATGTTTATTGCTTTAGCAAGAAAAGAGGAGGTACTTTGGGTTAGGGGTGATAGTAAAAATAGGCAGTATGCACTTAACTCATTGCAGAAGAAAAAGAGACCATTATATGTCAACCGCCGTAGAAATGTAAAATCACAATTCCTGTACCCTATGTGGTTCTAATACACAAGATAACTATCCAACAAAAAATGAGTCCACGCTGCTCATTTGCTTTACCATAGAGTTATTAACAGCTTAAGCGGCAAAAACCATAAGTAGCTACGAAGCCTGTGGACCACTTCAGATCCTAAATCACATTTTGTTCGTAAGATTGCAAGCAATTCAGAGCATCCATAACATCAGCAAACCTCTAATGAGTTTCAGAAAGCCTTTATCATAGTAAATTTTGGTATGAGGGTAGAGTCACTTTCCTCTGTCTTTTGGACAAACAGTTATCAATATAAAAAGCTTGGTGTGTTCCATACTTGAAGATGCTTCTTCATAACCTTATGGTAAGTACTTTCACATGCAAAACAAGCTATGTTTTCAATTGATGACTACATGAAAAGTTAAGCAAATGTTCTCACATAAATACAGACTATAAAAGGGTATCAATGTTCTTGTAGCTCTCTCCAGACTGGGAAATCTTCAATAAAACTATAAAATAAAAATAAAAAAATGTACTAGGTATTGTCATTTATACTTGCAAAGATACTTGGCAAAAAAAACACCTAAACATGGGTTGGCTTGGAGGCTGACTGCATTGCACCTATAAACTTGAAATTATTACCTTGGACCCCCCTCTCTCAATATACGGCCGCTTATCCTTAGTCCTCTAATGAAACACATTTTGAACATTTGAGACCCCCTAAAACATTCTGGCCAATTAGTTTCCCTGTACCTTCCCCTCCTTCATTTAACCAGCAACCCACTTTTTCCGTCAGCTCTAGAATTGCCGGCAGGCTTTATGCTGGACCTCACATAAATTTACTATGGTATACTCTCTCTGTAATAGAAAAAGGCTCCATCCTTTCCTGGGCAGCTCTTTAAGATTGCTTCAAGCCCCCTTCTTCTGAGCTTTTCTGGTACACCCGACTTAGGCACTAGATTACATCACTTCTCTGAGATAAACACCTATCCACTACCATAGCTATCTTCGAGCATACCTGTAGCTATACTCCTCTGGCATCAAACTCATCTCAGTAGTTTACTCTCAACTGATTATTTTTCCCCTACCTATGTAGCAAAATGGGAAGAGAACCTATAGTACGTGCCATGAAATCTGAGAAAGATTGTCAAGTTCTGTAATCTACTATTCCTCCTTGTACCATTAATGTCATCAACCTCTAGTTGGCCTGTAAGGTGTTAACCAGGGGGCACCTGGTACCTTCCAAACTTACTTATATGTTCCCTGGACACTTGAGCCTATGTTTCAGAGGATGCCAGGCCACAGGCAATGTCCTCCATACACAGTGGACTTGCCCAATGCTGGGCCATATCTGGACCAAAGTGTTCACGCTTTTACACACATTTTTCAGATCATGTTTTCACAGAGACCCGTGTCTGGATCTTTTACACATTTTTTTTTTTTTTTGCAATTCTTTTATCTAGCCAAAAATTACATTGCATTATACATACAAAGACAGTAGTGATGCAAAATACAATTATGTACGAATGCTGGTAACATGAACAACATCACACAAGCAGCTAAACAAATTCTAAGCTGGGCAGCTATAGACATAACTGACAGAGCACAGTTGAAAACAACTCTAAGAATCCCAATATTAATAGTGGAGCCCCAATTTATTAATGCAACCTTATGGAATATAGAAAGTAAAAATACCAGGATCAAGGGAGATCCCCAGTGACCAGTATAACCCAAGAAAAGGATAGAGTCTAAAAGATCTGATCAAGTACATTAAAGCAGTAAAAAGAAATCCTGCAGGAATAAATTCCCAAACTCAATGGTGTGCCATATAAAAGAGGAACAGTAGAAGGGGAGGGAATGGGAAGGAGGAACAAGAAAGGGAGAGAGGAAACACATATAGAAGGATGAAAGGAAAAGGAAAGGTTGTGAAGTAAAACTAAAGACCAGAGGAGAGAGTTCTCTCACCCAGAGCCTCATGACAAGTCCCCTAGTGAATCAGCCAGGCTGTGAAACCTCCTTTAAGTATGCATCTGTAAAACAAAATACTGTCATGGCCTCCAAGTGTCATAAAAAGTCTCCCCCCGGTTATATAGGGTAGCTGTAAGGTCTTCCATGTCCCTGAGTTCATTGATCCTAGAAAACCAAGGAAACATTGAGGGCAGGCACTCAGACCTCTAGCATAAGGGAATGCATGCCTTGACCACATTTAGTAAAGGAACGTCTTGTATTTTTTAATGGGCTGCCGTGTGAGGTGCGAGGTGCAGCAAGCATGCCGCAGGGTCATCCGCTACATCCACATTAGTCAGGTGTTTGATAGTACTAGCTACCTTTTGCCAGAAAGGTCTATGTTTCCGGTATTCCCAAAAGATAAAGATGTGTAACATTGTGCCTTGGCCAACATTGCATCGCCATCATGTGTCGAGTATCTGTGGAATGATATGGTGTAGGGTCGTGGGCACCTTATACCACCTTGTAAGGATCTTGTAACTGGTCTCTTGGACCTTAGTGGCTATGGAAGATTTCTGGGCAAAGTGGAGTATTTCCTCTTTTTGAGAGTCAGTAAACTGCATAACAAGAACGCATTCCCACCATGGAATGAAAGAGGTAGTAAAAACTGTCGCCGGTCGAATTAGGGCAGCGTAAATGGTAGAGAGGTAGTGGTGAATCGGTTCCCTCCTATAGCATATACTCTCCAGCTCCGTGAGCTGACGAGAGATACCAGGGGTACAGGAGCACTGGCAAAGAAAGTTCCGGAGCTGCAGACCATTAAAGAAGTCCAGGGGGGGGGGTCTACGGCAGATGCAAGTGCAGAGGCTTTTATTTTGCCATCCAAGCCCTGGAAGTCCCAAAGATTGGAGCTGCTGTCTGACACCAAATGGTGAAACTGGGGGTTCTGAAGGCCAGGCTCAAATTCTGGATTACCCAAAATGGGGACCACGGGGGAAGGCAATGGGGGGGGGGGGTCGAAGAGCAGTGGAAGGCATCCCTAGATACTAGTAAGGTATTTCCCGTGGTAGGATAATCACTGAGAGTCTTCGGCAGCAGGGAGGCAATCCACGGCCAGCACCTCGCCGTATTTCCTGAGTCCTTCATCTCAGTGGCCACCCAGTGCTTTGCCTCAGCATGACAATGCCAGTCAACCAGCCTGGTAAGGTGAGCTGCTTGATAATAAGCCTGCACATCTGGAAGGCCTACTCCTCCCCGAATCTCCTGGGCAGTAACATCATCTTGAGAGCCCTACAACGGACAAACCAAGTCAAGGTAAGCATGTGAAAATGAAGTAGATCCATCCGCAACTGCCCAAACGGAGGGTAGTGTCTTCAGCCAACCTCACTGGGGCCCCACATAGCTCCAGACCAGTAGGTCAAAAAGCCGTGGCCATATCTGGCCACGTAAGGCGCAGACCCACAAATGCCAAACGATCTGCTCCCCCAGCCCAACAGCTGCAGCAGGGAGCCCAGAGGACATCCCTGCCCTAACCACCAACCCCCAGGTTAGCAGGGGAGCCCTGCTCAACCCCCCGTTGTGCACCAGGAAAAACCCAGTCAGCAGCAACTCCAATAAGCCCCCCCTTAAGAGCATGTGGCAAAAGCCAGCTCATAACCTCACCCTGGGAGGGGGGGGCTTGGGGACCCACAGTGAACACCAATTTTTTAGAGGATTGGGGGCAGAGGGGGAACTCGGGGGTCCCACTGTCCCAGGGAGGGGCCCACGTGCACTCCAAAAACCCTCCAGGGATAGAGGGGGGACATCTACTTACTATACCAGGAAAAGGGTTGGTACCGCTCCTGACAGACAACCGCTCCATCGGGATGTGGGTGGTTGTCGGCCAGGAGGAACGCTGTGACTCAGGCCGAGGCCGTGTCATGTGCGCCCTTACAAGATGTTTAAATCACAGGCCAGACTGGGGGACCCTCTGGATCTAGATTATCCAGGCCATCGCCCAGTCCGGCAGTTGATAGTAGATTCTCAAAGGAATAAAATAAGAAAGATAGGAAAAAATCTACTCAAAAGGGAAAAAAATGCCAGGACCAATGATCCCAGCAAAGAACTAGGTCCTTATTCCTGACAGGCAGAAAGTGCCTATAGCTAAGTGTGGGTGTATACTCCCTGGTACTGCCCATAGGCTTAGTCAAGCCTTTTCCTGCCTAGTGTATTACTCCTGTAGGGAGCAGTATAACCCAATGGTTAAGAAGAATCAGGAGCTGTGGTCGTCAATGAACGAAAGAGAAATAAACATTGGCAAAGGTCACCTGTACATCCTGAATTTTCCCCTTGAGCAAAAGTAATTGACCCTGCGTATCTGGCTGCACCTCATCAAGGGACAAGGCACCAACTTGGCGACCAGAATGCTAATCCCTTTAGATTTATTAACAGGTGAGGGAATATGGTACGCCAACGGGAAGTCTCTGTTGGTCAATCTAGGAACATTATCACTCTTAAAGTGCATTTCTTGGAGAAAGGCAACTTGAGTTTTGCTTTTACATAAATCTGTAAGCATCTGAAAACGTTTCTCTGGAACATTCAGACCTCGCACATTGAGGGAGGTGATCTTTAGAGAACCCATGGAGGACTACATCTATATTGGACAGGTAGGAGGCCAAAAGAGAGACTTCATAAGCCTTCCCCGGGTGAGAGAAACAAAAACCAAGAAATACACAAAAAAGGGGGAAGAGAGGGAGGAAGAGCAGGAAGAAAGAGAAGGATAGTCTACAAAAGCATGCATCACTCTGGTCCCTAACACAAGGCACTCAGGCAGGGAATATTAAGGGGGTGTACGAGGTACAGAGAAAACCAGAGTGGAGATTCATGGATCATGGATCCTAGAAGAACGTGACAATAATCTAAGGATATTTGAGCCTTACAAAACATAATAACATTGTTTTAGTAAGTGAAAACAATGTTAGTGTACCGGGCTGAAGTCTGGGGCCTGCTGAGATAAACAATCTAAAACGGGGGAAGGAGATAAACAGCAGCCTCCTTCGTTCAGCCTGACAGCACCAAAACAGGAGAAACCAGTGGCCCAGCCAAAGTTAAAGTCAGTACAATCCTGGTAAAAATTCCCAAAACTTATGCCAACAATAGATATAAGGTCACGAGGTGGGCCCCATAACCCCACCGGAGAGGCCACCGCTCAGCCTATGGAGAACCAAAAAAGAAAAAGCAATAACTATAAAAATTAAAATTCAATGTCTCCCTTGGAATCTGAGGTGGAATAGCACTGACCTGGTAAGGGGATCAAGCTCGACAGGCCCAACAAATAGAGGGGAGGGGGTTTGCCCGCCACCAATACTGTGATAATTATCTTGCTACATCTCCCGCTGCCCACGATTACCCCATAAAAAGGCGAAAGAGGGCAAGCAAACATAGCCTGGCTCATGTCATCCGCTGCAACCCTGGGCCCCAAGGCCTAAAAAACATTCATAACAAAACAAATCAGTCCCCCAATCCCTCGAAACCAAAGCCAGAGCAGGGAGGCCTAGGGACAAGGCCCAGGAGTCCCCACGGTGGCTACAGGACCAGACCATAGACGTAGTTGAGGGAGAGTGGGAAACAACTGGATTCCGAATAGGAATAACAAGGTAAGACCAATTAGGAGCCCAGGGGTGCAGCAGGCAATGGCCCCAAGCATACAGCCAATGTCATTAAAACGGAGTTCCACCCAAAAATGTAACTTCCGCTATTTTGCTTCCTCCCCCCCTCCGGTGCCACATTTGGCACCTTTCAGGGGGGGAACGGGTACCCGTTTTTGACAGGTACCCCTTCCCCTCTTCTGGGACACCAGTGGATATAGTGGATAATTTTAGTGTCCCGAGGTTCCCCAGCGGTCTGCAGCTGTCTCCCACCCCAGATATGTGAGTGAGACAAAGCGGCAAGGCTCCAGTTTATGTTCCCTGTCCCGGTCCGTGTAGAGCTCCAGAGTACACATCTTTACTCTACCATTGCTAAGCCACGCCCCCCTCTTTTACACATTTTAAGCCCCGGGCATTGCTAAAAAACTGTTTAAGATAATTAACTTTCTCCTCCTAGATCTCAAATTGACGATAACCAGGGCATGGATAAAACAATTCATTCATTTTGTTGAGGTTGTATCAAGAATTGATGGCCTTTTTTGTAAGCAAGAGGTTGACCAGTATAACCGCAGTAAATTTTGCAAAATCTGGGATTTGTGGATTGCATATCACCATCAAATTATCACCATCTAAAGTAGGCTTAGACTGAAACGAGATGGTGACTCTGGCCCTCCTTTTACATTATGCCTCTCTTCCTCTACCTGCCCCTTTACCTTATATCTACTTCTCTCTCTTTTTCTTCTTTTTTTTTCTCTCCCTCCTTTTCCTCTCTTTTCTCTTTATTTTCTCTGACTCCATTGTGCATTCCATATATTATTATTTGCATCATTGGCTGATTGCATATTTCTCTAATCCCTAAATAGTCCTTGATTTTGAGAACATAGTAGCTGGCCTTCTGTGTCTTCTTTAGTTCAGCAATTATGAATAATGCCACAGCACGGTTTGTAGTGAATTTTGTTCTGTTTATTGAATTCTTTCGTTTTATACTGGCTTATGGAACATCAACGAGCTTGTACCGTTTCGTGATTTTCGTACTGTAAAATGAATAAACATATCGAAATGAAAAAAAAAAAAAAAAACGCCTGAAACATCATGTCCGTCCAGGTGGAAACTCGCTTAATATACCAAATACAGCTGACAAATTGTGAAGAGCTAAATATACCTGGTTTCAGTTGGAGCAGGATTTGGCAAACATTACTAAAATGTGGGTGCTGAATCGAAACCCCATTAAAGTCAATAGGAGCTACATGTTAAAAAAAACAGTATTAGCCGTTTTCTAGGCTAATAGGCAGAGATTGTCAAACAAATGGCATGGAAGACTGGACACAGCCCTGGGGAACATGTGCCAAAGAAAAAAACACAGCCTGTGAGATACACTGACCCTGCCTGTAGAGTGGAGAATCTCTGTAATATATACAATCTACTACAACAAAATTGACAATTAAAAAGTATGTTTAAGTTGCCAGCAAAATGATAGCTCCCAGCTTCTGTTTTGCAAACAGAGTGGTCAGGGATTCCTTTAATCTATACCAGACTCTTATCCTAGGTGAGAATCTGTTGTAGATGTTAATGGAGAAAAAATAGTATGGGGGTTTATTCTGGTCCGGTAAGAATTTTGAGGGGGATCTCACAATAAAAAAAAGCCTGAAGTTTCCCGCAAATATCAACAATACAAAAATCCACACTAGATCTTTAGCCAAGCATGCAGCCTGGCAGGCCAGGACAGGATGGAAACAAGCATGTGCCCCCTTCACTTAACCATACTGCGGCACAGTTGGGGCATGGGGGGGGGGTACCTTGTGGGGGGAGTTTCCCCATAGCAAAGTACATTGCCCTCATGTTGGAGGAGACCTGCATGTGTGAAGCTGCTATTTTACATTAGACTTCAGGATGTTCCTTTTAGGCTGTTGCCTGAGGAAAAGACATATTTGAAGCTGGGCTGCAGAGGGGATCCTCAGTGGAGAGTGTTGCAGAGGAGCTGGGCAGAAGTTACCTCCTGAAGATTGAGAGAAGGACCAATTGTCAACAGCTATGATATTGTGGATCCATTTTAGACTTATGGAGAGAGGCTACTTGGTACTGTATCTGGACTATGACTGCTCCTCTAAAGTCATAGGATTTTTGTCCCTACCTAATCATCAGCAGTGCTACTGCAATTCTGCGGCTAAAGGGCCTATTGCTGCTAGATTCTCAGAAAACAGTAATTTGTGTTTTTGTGCCTCAAGTATCCTGAACCTTAGACAGTAGTGATGGGACGATCACCCCCAGGTTCAGTTCACACCAGAACTCCCGAATATATAGAAAGTTCAGACCCAAGCCGCAAACTCTATTAAAGTCTATAGGACCAGAACTTGAAAAATCAAAAGTCCCCATTTTGAAGGCTTATATGCAAGTTATTGCCCATAAAAAGGGTATCGGGGCCCAAGCACTGCCCTGGGGGACATGTATCAATGTAAAACATTTTTTTTTAAAAAGATAAATTTTACAGGAGTAGTGATTTTAATGATACTTAAAGTGAAAGAATAAAAATGAACAATTCCCTTAAATATAGTGCCTGTAAAGTGACGCACCTATACGATGTATAGAACTTTCTGCAGCAAGACTGACATTTATAAAGAAAATAAATGACATTTACATTTCTTGCACTAGAAAAATGTGAAAAAAAATGGCGTGCCCCACCCCCCAATCCATACCATGTCCTTTGGGTCTGATATGGGTTTTAAGGGGAACCCCTTTCCAAAATGTAAAAACAAAATGGTGTGGGGTCCCCAACCAGAATCCATACCAGACCCTTATCCGAGCATGCAGCCCGGCAGGTCAGGAAAGGGGAGGGAAGGAGCGAGCACCCTTCCCCTCCTAAACCATACCAGGCCACATGCCCTCAACATGGGAATTGTGCTTTGGGGTGGAACAAGGGCCTCTTCCCAATAATTCTGGGCTGTGGTTGTGGGGGTCTGCAGGCAGGAGACTTATCGGAATCTGGAAGCCCCTCTTAGCAAGGGTGCACCCAGATCCCGCCTCCCCCATTATGTGAATGAGTATGGGTACCATAGTATCCCTACTTATTCACCAAAAAGTGGGGGCTCCAGATTCTGATAAGCTCCCTGTCTGCAGACCCAGGTTTTGGGGAAGAGGCCCATGTCTCCATCAACATGGGAAAAAGGTGCTTTGGGGTGGGTGGGCAGAGCCTCTCTGCCCCAAGGAGCCCTCATGTTGAGGGCATGAGGCCTGGTATGGTTCAGGAGGGGGGGCACTCACTTTTCTTTCCTAAGCCCCCCCCCCCCTTCCTGACCTGCTGGCTGCATGCTCGGATAAATGTCTGGTAAGGATTATGGGGGGGGCCATGCCATTTTTATTTTTTTTATTTTGACGTGGGGTTCAGCTTAAAATTCATACTAGACCCAAAGGGCCTAGTATGGATTGGCCACTTTTTTTTTTTTTTAACATTTTTCTTTTTTTCAGCTGTCAGCAGGGAAGCCTGATGACTCATCTGTTGTTAAGGATGCTTCCCGACCTACTCATTAACAACCAGCTATTCACTGTGCCCTGATTGGGCAAAGCTTTGCCCAATCAGGGCTTAGAATGCACCATGCAGCGCAAGCAAAGCAAGTTGGTGGCCCCACAATTGAGAGTGGAGGCATTCAGTTACATTTGGACTACCTTTTCCTATCAAAATGTGGAGAATGTGTAAAAAGCAAGGATATGCCGAAATTCATTGTTATTAATCCCTGACAAGCTCTCTGTAGTCTAGACCACATAATGGTTGAGTAACAAAGGATTATTATTTAGCTGGCATCACAAAGACCTTCTATTCCTTTACAACATCACTGGTAACTTGTTCCCTATCCTTTGCACTAAATAAATCTATTGAAAAGAAAGAGATCCAGATCAATTTGTTTCTTGTTTTCCCACAGAGATGCCCCAAATGAATTACAGTACCATTATATTTGGTAATGATCATCTCTGTTATCCATAAATGTTTCAGTGTTTCTTCATTCTGTTTAGGGAAAATAATAAAAGCAATTTTTAAAACAGAAGAATATGACAAGCTGCACTTACAAAAAGACATGGCAACATATTCTGTTAAAGACCTATTTCATTTAAAAATGTATGTTTAAAATAGGTAAAAAAAAGTAACCCAACTTAAAGAGATCCGGTCAGGCTCAAAAACAATTACAAATAGGACCCCCTGCAATAAAAGAGGTAGTATGCTCTCCACTGGCCCTTGTCTCCCACTTTCTCTCTGTTCAAGTGCTGCAGCATCCGTGGACTCTTAAGCATTTCGACACCTTAAAGAGAGTTGGATGCCTGTGTCCACCGCTACAACCTATGGTTCCAGCCTGCAAGCCCTATGTCACTACAGGATATAGCAGTAACATAGGGGTCAGAGGATAAAAGAGTAATGGGGGCACAGGCATCCAACAAACACTCCTAGAGGTGTTGAATGCCAAAGTGTCTTACAAAGGCTGTAAATAAAAGGAAACATTTGAAACAGAGGCCATTGGCAAGGGAAGCATTCTACCTCTTCTATTGCAAGAGCATGCCCTTTGCCTTTGTTTTGGCACCAGATGGGGTCTCTTTAAATCTTACCTATTAAAAACGAGTTATAATGGGTTAACAAAGGTGTTTTTTTTGTGTTTTACTTACCAGTTTTTAGCTAGGAAGGGTTACTGATGCTCTGTTCAAGTATGTGCAGCTTTCACTAATAAACATGCCTTATTTTATGCATTACACATGGAAGAGATTTGGAATCTCGCTGCAGTACTGTAAGTCTGCAGCTGTTTCAGATCAGTGTCAGCATGCAGGCCCTTGCTAAAGATGTTTTTAATCCTGTTCCAGGGAAGTACAAACTTGTACACTTACTACAGGTGAAAGAGATTTGAAATTTGTTTTATTCATTAATTTAGCACCAACATATTATGAAGTTCTTTGCTGAGAACACCGAGCCATTCGTAACAGTTCCTGCCCCCAAGGGATCTTACAATCAAACATTTCTACCTCAATAGTACACATTGATTGTAAGAAGATGACACTTGCAAAGCAGTTTCAGTTTACTTGCTGGGATTTCAACTCAGGGCCCTTGGTCTATATGGAGAAAGCACTAACCAATTAGGTACTGTGTTGTAGCTGTTTGCACCAGACAAACAGCTTATTGCACTATAGAAATATTTAAAATAAATCAAACAAATATCAGTTGGTAATAATTCTGCTCAGCCTGTCTTGCCATTTACACAACTAACATACATAACTATCTGAGATAGGAAAGAGGGACACCTATTGGGAAACGTATGTAGGCATAGGACACATCCCCTGCCACACCCCCTTGCAGGGAGATTTAATACCCCCAAAAAATGATTGGGTAAACCCACAAGTGCTTTTTTTTTACCACTACTATTCCTTTATATTGGCTTTTGAAATATACAAATTCCTTTATAATTGCTTTACAAATATACAAATACAACAATTTAGAAATTGGATGAAAGGTTTAGCACTATAAAACACTCTTTGATAGTTAAAGTGATTGTAAAGTCTCATTTTTTTTTTTTTTATAAAAATAACAAACATACTATATTATACTTCCCTGCTCTATGCAGTGGTTTTGCACAGGGCAACCTAGATCCTCCTCTTTTTGGGTCCTTGTTTGGCTCTCCTGGCCCCTCCCTCCCTTTGAGTGCCCCCACAGCAAGCAGCTTGCTAAGGGGGCAACCGATCCAAAGCACAGCTCCGTGTATCCATTCAGAGACGAAGCTGTGGTTCGGCCCCGCCCCCTCTCTCTCTCTCCTCATTGGCTAACTGACTTTGATTGACAGTAGTGCCAATGGCACCACTGCTGTATCTTAGCCAATGAGGAAGGGAGTCACGGATGGCTAAGACAGTCGTGAACATCGCTGGATCGAGAGGGGGCTTATGTAAGCATTAGAGGGGCTAATGGGGGCTGCTACACACAGAAGGTTTTTTATCTTAATGCATAGAACGCATTAAGATGTAAAAACATCAGACTTTACTACTCCTTTAAATAGTGCATTTTATATACAGGTATATGCATCAGGCTAAAATAAGGGACAGATGATGAGAAAAGAGGAACAGGGGGACTTTGTTCCAAAGGAATGACAGTCCTTCCAAAATCAGGGTCAGTTGGAAATCTATATCCTAATGATGCTTTAAAGTTTACAGTGTCACCTCTCCTTCTCCGATCTAAATATTAATTGTTGAATATTGCAAAGTATATAAGGATGAGTATGGCTTCTTCTTCCCTTCTACACATCTCAGATGGCATCCCAGAAAATGTAAAATGTGAATTATATTTAATGTGTATATGATAGGGAAATTGCATATGTCATTCTTCCTATGGCTCACAATATCTAATAATTACACTGAACAAAATTATAAACACAACACTTGTTTTTGCCCCCATTTTTCATGAGCTTAACTCGAAGATCTAAGACATTTTCTAAGTACACAAAAGGCCTATTTCTCTCAAATATTGTTCACAAATCTGTCTAAATCTGTGTTAGTGAGCACTTCTCCTTTGCCGAGATAATCCATCCACCTCACAGGCAAGTCAAGACACTGATTAGACAGCATGATTATTGTAAGGTGTGCCTTAGGCTGGCCACAATAAAAGGCCACTCTAAAATGTGCAGTTTTATCACACAGCACAATGCCACAGATGTTGCATGTTTTGAGGGAGCGTGCCATTGTCATGCTGACTGCAGAAATGTCCACCAGAGCTGTTGCCCGTGAATTCATTGTTCATTTCTCTACCATAAGCCGTTTCAGAGAATTTGGATTCATCCATGAAGAGAACACCTCTCCAAAGTGCCAGATGCCATCAAATGTGAGCATTTTGCCACTCAAGTCGGTTACAACGATGAACTGCAGTCAGGTCGAGACCCCGATGAGGACGATGAGCATGCAGATGAGCTTCCCTGACACGGTTTCTGATAGTTTGTGCAGAAATTCTTTGGGTATGCAAACTGATTGTTTCAGCAGCTGTCCGGGTGGCTGGTCTCGGATGATCTTGGAGGTGAAGGTGCTGGATGTGGAGGTAGTGGGCTGGTGTGATTACACGTGGTCTGCAGTTGTGAGGCCAGTTTGACACACTGCTTGCCTGCACATTTCTCCTCTCTGGATAACTACTCATGGATCTCTGCAGTCTCCTGTTATCTCCGCCTTCATTCAGCCCCCTCTAGGTCTGCAGCTCTCATTGGCTCTCCTATGACTTACGCCCCCTCCCTTGCTGGCAAACTCCTATGAAGGTAAGAGCGAGAGAGCAGTGTAGGATGTCATTAGACCTAGGCTATTTACCTGACAAGAAAGAGAACATGGACTGTATAAGGTATTTACTGGCAGAAAAAAGGTTTTACCATCCATAGTTTAAAAAACAAGGGCAGGGGATTTAATAGATGGAAAGATGAAAAAATGACTGAAGGTCTGCTTTAAGTATTAGGGTCCTTTCACACGGGCGATCCGATCCGCCTGTCAATTTTTCAGGCGGACCGGATCGGATGCTCCATGCATCCCTATGGGGCATGCGGATGTCAGCGGAGACATGTCCGCTGACACCCGCTGCTATCTGATTCCGATCCTGTCCGTGAAATCCGGACGCATGGAAACCCATGGAAACCCATTTTCCATCCGTCTGGCAGATCGGATCGGATGGGATCGGATGAGAATGGACAGGCTGTTCCCCATAGAGGAAAGCGGGGATCTGACAGCTCTGTCTCCGCACACAGAGCAAAGACAGAGCTGTCATCCGCCTGCTCAGCGGGGATCGGCGGATCGATCCCCCACTGAGCAGAGAACGGACCTCGTCGGGCGGCGCACCGTGTGAAAGGACCTTTATTGTTATATTTTCTAATATTATCTGTATCTGTCTTTACTTTTTATAGGTGTGATACTTTGAGTACTTGAGTGATCTCTCTATGCACATATCAAATTACTTTTTTTTATTTGCACTAACATACAATTTTTCAGAACATGTTTTTCGAGGTATGTTCTCTTCTTCAAGGTCCTAGCAGTACTGATTTACAAAAGTTTTAGCAGAATGTAAAGAAAGAGACAATCTCTGAGGGAAAAAAAAAAAAAAACAAAAGCAAAAAAAACAAACAAAGAAACACACGCACAAATGTAATAAAACATGAATAGCTATTGAGATAAGATGACAGTCACAGGTGAGGTCATAAAACTGTTGGATAATGAGTGAGGAAACCAATATCTAAATTCACGCCCGTATTTGGGCCCCTTTCACACTTGTGTGATGTAAAAGTTGCACGATTTTGCCGTGTTTTTTTATGCCAAAATTTTGCCGTGACTTTGCAGGGACTGTTCCCGCGATTTTGACTAGACTTGAAGCAATGCCTGTGTAATCTTGAGGTCTATGGATCTCAAGTCACACAAGACTACTTTGAAGTCACTGCGTCTTGAAGTCGCACAGATTTGAACAGTACTCATTGGAAATCATGGGGGTACAACTTGTCATGTGACTTTGCAGTCTCAAGTCGCAGGACAAGTCTCACAAATGTGAAAGAGGCCTAACCCTGAAAGATTGTCCTATATAAAGTATCACAGACAGTACTTAAAGCGGAGATCCGGCCTCAAAATCGACGATCCGCTTGCTGTACTGTCGCTGAAAAAGAATTGGATAATTTAAATTTTTTTTTATTTACTTACCTTGTTATTAAAAAATATATACTTACCTCCTTTCCTCTTCTTCCCTCTTCGGCCGCGGCCCGCGCCGTCTCTTTCTGCTTGCATTGACTCCTGGGAGCCGAACGTCATTGCTCCCAAGAGTCAATACGCCTGCACCAGCCTTGCTTGTCACTTCCGGTTCAGGCGCCTTATTCCCTGCTGAACAGGGATGACGCACCTGCACCGGAAGTGACGAGCAGAGCCGGTGCATGGCATTCTGGGACTCCGACGTCACCGAAGAGGACACCGAAGAGGACGCTCTGGCTTCAGCTGCCCACACCTGAGATGGCAGCGCTGGACAAGACATTTTCAAGGTAAGTATTTCTTCGAAAAGGTAAGTGAACCCCTGGACAGTTCAGAGGCTATCATTGCTGAAATGCACTAGCCCTGACTGTCCCGGGGGTATTTTTATCGGAAAAAAAATGTTGAGGCCGGAACTCCGCTTTAATTGTTTCTGTCACAAGAGCACTAATACAGCTACACTCACCTCAAGCAGATAGTGAATACAACCCCAAAAACATAAATGTAGCTGTGATACAAGAGTATACTGTATTTGTTGAATTTTATCATTAACCACCTGCCCTACGGAAGATTTAACCCCCCCCCCCCCCCCCCCCTCATGACCAGGCCATTTTTTGCTTTTCGTCACTACATTACTTTAACTGACAATTGCACGGTCTTGTAACGCTCTACACAAATGAAATTTACTTTTTTTTTTCACACAAATTGGGCTTTTTTTTGGTGGTGTTTGATTACCACTGGGTATAAAAGAAAAAAGACCAACATTTTTGAAAAACAAAACAAAAAAAAACATTTTTTACTTTCTGCTATAAAACATCCAATAAAAAAAAAAATACAAAAAATAGAATTACTTCATAAATTTAGGCCAATATGTATTCTGCTACAAATTTTTGGTAAAACAAAATCCCAATGAGTGTGTATTGATTGGTTTGCACGAAAGTTACAGGGTCCACCAACTATGGTATAAATACTGGACTATTTATTTATTTATTTATTATACTAGTAATGGCAGCGATCAGCTTATAGCGGGATTGCGAGAGTATGGAAGACAATCTGACACTAACTGACATTATGTGCCAGTTCATACATATGCAATGTCAGACATCGCATGTAATTTGCAGCGCACTTCTCTGCAAATCACACATGACATCTGTGCGTTGCAAATCAAGCCATACAGATTGTATGGCTAAATTTGCATCGCATTGGACCAAAGTCACACAGGACCCTTTTTTTGGTCCGCATCAGAATCGGATCGCATGGGTGTTCACACCTATGCGATCGGATTCATGTGCGAATTGACAGTTTGCTCTGCGATATGCGAACTGATCTGGGGGTGTCGTTAGCTTTGTATTGACATCCCCAGCAATTCGCATATGGCAGTGTGAACTGCCTGCGAGTCGAGTGCGATTCGGGATCCAGCATTTGATTCGCAGGGTTCTCGTGTCGCATTTGTATGAACCGGAACTAATACAGATGTAGCACCCTACAAGGTAGGTGCTAGGTAAAGTATAGTGGGCCTTGTCTGCTTAACAGCAGGGCCATGATTTTCAGCTGGGCTGTCATGTCTCCCAGGTGTGGCTGTTGAGACTGGGGAGTCTCCTCACTGTACTTAATGAGAGGGTTCTCATTGGGCAGTGGAGGAAACCCAGCCAATGGTGCACTCAGGCCTGTATCTACCCCAGCAAAGCAGATTCTGCCGCACAGCATTCTGGGAGTGGGTATAAGTTTGAGGGGAGCACATGACGCAGTGTCTTTGGCGGGAAGCAGAGTCCCGGGAGGGAGAGTATGGCTGTCTCTCCACCTGTCAGAGAAATCGGGTGTCCCAAGCGGCTTGTCTGAGGGGACAGAAGGCTGAGCTGAGCTGCAGAGAGGATCCGGTGTGCCCAGGACCAGGCCCAGGACTTGGAATCTTAATCCTATATGATGTGAACATATCCAATATTGTACTATTTTCTGGAATCAGCACTGTTGTCTGTCAAATTTATGAATTTCATTTGTGTAATACATATATATTTATCATGTTTGTTATTTATTTGTCATGTACCAATAAATGTATTTTACCTTCCCTGTCAGTCTATCATGACTCTCATTCAAAGTCCCAATCCTCTCTTTTTTTGCATTTGTTCCCAGGACCAGCAGAGCTGAGAGGGGTCGAGTTTCAGGAAAGCATTCCCAGTTCATGAGTACTGCAAACTGCCCCTGGGGGTCTGCCTAGTGAGAGGGGACCACTCCAGAGAAGGTCAGAGGGATCCGGGAACTAGCAAGCCGGTGCAGGAGCAAGTGTAAAGAGGACGCCAGTGTTGACCCTGAAGTGTAACGGGGGTGCCAGAGTTTGGGCCCTGAAGTGTACAAGGTGGTGCCAGTGTGTGGACCCTAAAGAGTAAAGGGGGTGCCAGCGTGTGGACCCTGAAGTGTAGAGGGGGTTCCAGCAGTTGGGCCCTGAAGTGTTCAGTGTACAGCATGCAGTGTGCAGTGTACAGTGTTGAGAGTTGCAGCAGCAGAAGCAGTTTACAGAAGCTACTTCAGTCAGGGAGGACTGGAGGGAACAGTGTTCAGAACTTTTAAACTAACCGGAGGGTCAGAAGTCAGTTCTCAGTACAGTCCAGGACTTTTGAGCTAATCAGTGTGTCAGAAGTCAAGTTTCAAGTACAGTATAGCAAGTCAGTGTTTTTGAAGCACCAGCAAGCGTTGGTCGGCCCCCAGCCGGCATCAAGACAGCGCTGAAAGGCATTTTTCTTCAAGTGTCCCATTTTGTACCTAGTTGAGCCAGAGGAGTATCCCACTCATTCCCTTCTCCCATCCCCAATATAAAATAAACAAAACAAACCAAAGAGCCAGACTGGTCTTTGACTCAAATCTCACACTTGGGTATTCAGTTTGAAAGGGGCTGCTGGCGTTTCCGGTAACCCACATCAGGCCCAATGCCTGGAAAATCTGCTACACAGTGCTCAATCCTAAAAATGTACACTGTCACTGTACTAATGACACTGGCTGGGAAGGGGCTTAACATTTAGGGCGATCAAGGAGTTAAATGTGTGCCTAATCAGTGTCTATGTGTGTACTGTGAGCTGCTTTTACTAAGAGACGTGCTGCTTTTTATTCCCTGTTTCGCAGGTAAACAAAAACCGGGACATTCCCGCTGACAGGACAGAGCTCTGTATTGTTTACATTGACCGAGCTCTGTCCTGTCTTCCTCCTCGCCGATCAGAGATGCAGGTGGTCAGTCATTGGCTGGCACCCACTGATCGGCTTGTGCTGTGACTAATCATAGCACAGCCGGCGCGCTAGCAGTGCCAGATCACGTTCTAGATACGTTATCTGGCACAGGAGAACTTCTCTGCCACTGTACTCCTACGTGAGGCGGTCGGTAAGCGGTTAAAGGAGTTGTATGCTCACAGCATACAGTACACTTTAATTTTTTAACATTAGCATTCTAATAACAATACAAACAACCGTTATATTTGATAATCCAATATAAGCTTACTTGAAAAATCTCCTTTCATGTTGTGAGTTCTGTCTGTCCGCTGGCCATCTCTTTCCACAACTTCCTGGATTCCCTGCATACTTTGCAGCTTTTCCTCTGTTGTTTACTTCAGTTTCCAAAGGCTACATATCCCATGGTACCTTACTGCGTGCAAGTGGTTCCTGTACTGACTCCTCTTCTCAGTTGTAGTTCAGAAGGTGGTCTATGTGAGTTTTGTGACACAGCAGTGCCTACTCACAGGGCATAATGAATACATAGGATTCAAGGAAGAAAATGTGTGAGGATGTTCACAAATTTTACTAATGTTAGGATGTTAAGATTGTTTAGATTTATAGGAGGGAAATAGAAACGATTTATAAACATGTGCAGTTAATTTCTACCTAATTGAAATTCGGACATATTTTTCAGTATTTGGAAATTCGGGGGTATCTGAATTTCCGAATTACAATTATTGAATTTAAATGAATCTGAAATAATGAAACTAAATTTCGGACCAAATTCAAATAGTTTTCTAATTGAATTTGAATAGTTTTTGAATCAAATTCAAATAGTTTTTGAATAGAATTCGAATTTCTGAAGAGAATAAAATAGAATAGGTAAAAAGGAATAGAACTGCATTGTCAGGAAAGGGGGGTTTGTCAGAACGGGTAAGCAGAATGGGCAAGCAAAAGTAATGAATGGTACATTGCACTTGTGTATTAAGCAATGTTTATTAGCGGGCATCCATTGATTCTCTGCCCTCCTGCACATGGCTTTGTAAGTTTGAAAGACCTAATTATAGAGAAATATTGTAAAATATCTGAAAAAAATACCTATTTACTGCTGTAATATACACATAAAATAAGAAAGTTTTCTAAGTGTCTGTTGTTCTATAACTTAGTATATCTATTTTATATACAGATTTATATATTCCATCTTTTAGCAGTTATTTGTATGGCAGACATTTTGATATTATCCTTGATGAACAACTTCATGTTAAAGCGGAGCCCCTCCACTGCCACATTTGGGGGGGGGGGGAGTGGTGAGCTGGTTTTGACCGTGGCAAACTCAGCCAGAAGTTCAGCCCCCCTCCTCCAGCGGCAGCACCGGAGAACGGATTGAAAAATCAACTCGGGTAAAGACACCTCTGGATTAAAAAAAAAAAAAAAAGGTTTACTACCTGTTCTGTGTAATGATATTGCACAGAAAGGTCGCTTTCCTCCTCTTCTGTCCCCCTTTTCCCCACCAGTGCTGTCGTCTCCTCCCTCCTTCAGGTGCCTCCCATAGCAAGCCTGGTGCTAAAAAGGCACCCACACATTCACAATCCCATTGGGAACTGAGCCTGGCTGTGTGTCTATAGACACACACACTGCTTGTAAGCCACATCTCTGCTCCCTCTTCCTCGGAGTTTGCCTATGGAAGTAAAGAAGGAAGGACCTATTTATTACAATTTGTACTTTTGGAGACTTGGTTTTTATCAAATTATGGGAAATACCACCCTGCCTGTACACCTGCTGCCATCATTTAGACGGATCCAACTAACCCTGCAAAAGAAGGTATAAAACACCGGAATATAGGTTACATAGTTACATAGTTACATAGTAGGTGAGGTTGAATAAAGACAATAGTCCATCCAGTTCAACCTGTGTAGGTGTGTGTGGCTGTACTCATCTCACATACCCCTGAATGTTCTGATCCTTGAGATGTAAGTCTAAGAGTCTTTTGAAAGCCACCATACTACCCGCAGAAACCACCTCTTGTGGTAGAGAATTCCACAATCTTGTAGCCCTAACAGTAAAGAACCCCCCACGTTGCCTGTGGTTAAAACGCTTCTCCTCTAATCGCATTGTATGCCCTCGAGTCCTCATGCAATCCCTTCGAATGAACAGCTTTTTTTCTAAGCTGGGATCCCCATTAAGATATTTATAAATTGCTATCATGTCCCCCCTCAGACGTCTCTTCTCCAGGGAGAATAAATCAAGCGATTGTAGACGCTCTTCATAGTCAAGGTCCTCCAATCCCCTAATTAGTTTAGTTGCCCTTCTCTGGACTCTCTCCAGCTCCAACACATCCCTCCTGAGGACTGGCGACCAGAACTGGACAGAATACTCCAGATGCGGTCGGACCAGAGTTTTATAAAGTGGAAGGATTATAGTCTTATCTCTGGAATACATCCCTTTCTTTATGCATGCTAATATTCTGCTGGCTTTGGCAGCTGCCGCTTGACATTGCATGCTGTTGCCTAATCTATCATCAACCAAGACTCCCAGATCCTTCTCCATTTTTGATTCCCCCAAGGGTTCCCCTCCTAACGTGTATTGTGTTTTTATGTTTTTAGTCCCCAAGTGCAAAACCTTACACTTCTCCAGGTTAAACCTCATTTGCCATGTCGTTGCCCACTCTGTAATTTTGTCCAGGTCATTCTGTAGGATATCTGCTTCATGCTGTGCAGTTATTGCCCTGGCCAATTTTGTGTCATCTGCAAAAACTGATATTGAACTACTGATCCCGTCCTCAATGCTGTTTATGAATAAATTGAACAAGGTTGGTCCCAGGACTGAGCCCTGGGGCACCCCGCTTACAACCTCAGACCAGTCTGAGTATGCGCTGTTTATTACCACCCTTTGGACACGCCCTTTAAGCCAATTCCGTATCCAAGAGCAAACCCTGCTTTCGATACCTGCAGACCTTATTTTATAAATGAAGCGCTTGTGGGGAACTGTATCAAACGCCTTAGCGAAATCCAAGTACACCACATCCACTGGTCTCCCCCTATCTAGCTCACAGCTTACCTCCTCGTAGAATGCTAAGAGATTGGTTTGACAAGAACGCCCATTTGTAAACCCGTGCTGATTACTGCTGATGATGTTGTTGTCTTTAGCAAACTCTACGATATAGTCCCTTATCATCCCCTCCAGAAGTTTACATACTATTGATGTCAAAATGACAGGCCTATAATTTCCCGGGATATGCCTCTGGCCCTTTTTGAATATCGGAATCACGTTAGCTTTCTTCCAATCCCCTGGTACATCTCCTGTCCTAATACTGTCAGCAAAGATCAGGAACAGTGGTCTGGATATAACCTTACTGAGTTCCTTGAGTACTCTCGGATGTACGCCATCCGGGCCTGGTGATTTGTTTGTGTTAAGTTTATCCAGCCTTTCCCTGATTTCACCCTCTGTTAGCCATAGTGGCAAATCCTGTGTATTACTACTAACCATACAGTCATGGTCAGTGTACCCCTCCGTTTCCTGTGTAAAGACTGACGAGAAAAAAGCATTCAGCACGGTTGCTTTTTCAGTGTCCTCTGTAACCATCCCCCCATCATCGCTAATTATGTGTGCAATATGCTCTGCCCTAGTTTTTTTGCTGTTGATATATTTAAAGAATTTCTTTGGGTTTTTTTTACTATCCTCCGCTATTTGTCTCTCAAAGTTCATTTTAGCCATTTTGATTTCGTGTTTACTTTTCTTATTTGCCTCCTTGTATTGCTCGAAAGCCAATACAGTGCCCTCTGATTTATATTTCTCGAAGGCCATTTTTTTTTCCCTAATACGTTTTTTAACGTTACGGTTTAGCCAGCCAGGTTTGGCTTTGTCTCTTCTAAATTTATTTCCCATAGGAATGCACTGCAAGATGCCTTTGCCTAATATGTTCCTAAAGCATTCCCATTTTTCCTCTGTGGTCAGGGATCCCAGGGTTTGGTCCCAGTTTACCCTTTCCATCAATGAGTACAATTTTGGAAAGTTTGCCCTTCTGAAGTTTAGGGTTCTTATGTTCCCCACTTGCCTTGTTATATTGTTATTTATACTAAATGTGATCATCCTGTTATCGCTAGAGCCCAGGTTGTCCTGAACTACTACCTCCGAGATTATGTCTGGGTCATTAGTGATCAATAGATCCAGGACTGCATTTTCTCTAGTCGGAGAATCCACCAACTGTGACATGTAATTATCCAGTAAGGTTTCTGTGAATAGACGGGCCTTCTGTGAGTGTGCAGTCCCCTCTTCCCAGTCAATGTCAGGATAATTGAAGTCCCCCAATATGATGACTGATCCCAATTTTGCCACTTTACTCATTAGTGCTAAGGATTCCAGCTCTACCTCCTCCCCTTGGTTAGGTGGCCTATAGCAAACCCCCACAATTACTTTCCCCTTTTCTCCTTCCCTATGGAGTTCAACCCACACAGATTCTAACTCCATGCTCATCCCATCCGTAATGTCACTCCTTTCTATCACCTTTATATTGTTCTTGACATAGAGACATACCCCTCCCCCTCTTTTTCCTACCCTGTCCTTCCGGTACACCGAATACCCTTGGATATTGGCCAGCCAGTCATGTGAGGGGTCGAACCAAGTCTCTGTTATTCCCACAAGGTCTATGTCCTCCTCATGTACTAACATTTCCAACTCATCCATTTTATTAGCTAGGCTCCTGGCATTAGCATATACCCCTCTTAGTTTTACGGAAGTTGAGCGCAATTGGCGGTTATGTTTATTCCTGTTTGGTCTGAGGTTTTCCCGCACAGACCTACCGATTGGCGTTGTGGACCTACTGTCGCTGCTGACCCTACAACTGCCTTCAGTCCTCTGCTCCCTCCTGACTGATTCTACTTCTGAGCCCTCCCCCCCCGTCTCCTAGTTTAAAAGCCCCTCCAACTTGGTGGCCATCTTTCTCCCCAAAAGAGCTGTACCGTCCCCATTAAGGTGCAGCCCATCCTTACTAAAGAGCTGGTAGCCGACTGAGAAGTCAGCCCAGTTCTCCAGGAACCCAAACCCCTCCTTCCTACACCAATTCCTCAGCCACTTGTTAAGTTCCCTAATCTCCTTCTGCCTCTCTGGTGTGGCTCGAGGTACAGGCAGTATTTCAGAGAAAACCACCTTGGAGGTCCTTTTCCTCAATCTATTACCTAAGTCCCTGAAATCGTTCTTAAGGATCCTCCACCTACCTTTAACTTTGTCATTAGTGCCCACATGCACCATGACCGCTGGGTCATCCCCAGCCCCCCACATCAATCTGTCTGCCAGATCTGCGATGTGCCGAACTCGGGCGCCCGGTAAACAACATACTGTTCGGTTCACGAGATCTTTTTTACAGATTGCCCTCTCTGTCCTCTTGATAATTGAGTCCCCAACTACCACAACCTTTCTAACCTTTCCTGAGTTACAGCCCCCCTTCTTCCTGGAGCCGTCCCTCCCCTGGCAGCTGGGGGAGGGTGCATGCTCCAGCTCTGCCACCCCTGATTTGATATCCCCCTCAACCTGCAACTCGGCAGATTTGTTAGGGTCTATCAACTCAGGATTGGCCTCCCTGGCACTCCTCCCTCTACCCTTCCTAACAGTCACCCAGCTGCGTACCTCTGCTGCTTGCGTCTCCTCTGTTCCTCCCTCCTCTATGCTGGCCCCTACCAGCGCCTGATAGGCAATGTCCAAGCTCCTTTCCAGGTTGTTGATGCCACGCAGTGTTGCTACTGTGTTCTGTAGGTCCAGGATCTGGTCTACCAGAGCAACAAGTCGCTCACATCTTGCACAGCAGTATTCGCCCTCGATTGGTTCATCAAGGAACGCATACATGCAGGTTGGAACACCAAAAAGTCCAATCTGGGTAAAAACAGAACTGGGAACTATGATAAAAAGATGTCACTTCTGAACTCTCAAAAGACATCAGAACACAATAGGTGAAAAAAAAAAAAAAAACTTACCAGAGGGTGTCTATAGCTAAAATGTAACTTTTGAGTGGGCTGGCCATTTTAAACAGTAACATATATTGATACAATTATTTATATTAAGCAGAAACCTTAACATAACATTCAATATCTTGACTTCCATTAAACAAAACTGCCACTTTTTTTGCCATTAAAAAGATTTAAAGCAGAACTACACTGCATCTGAGCATCACAAACCAAAAACCCTATTACTATTTTCATATTCAAAGCAAACTCAGTCATCCATCCATGTCTACATGCTTTGTTTTGCTTAGAAATCACCTCCTACATACCTCCATACCTCCCAACTTTTGAACTTGAGAATAAGGGACACTTGAGGGAGGTACTTTAAAGACCAGCGATACACTACGCTGCAAACAGTGGGTGTGGCCAAACTTTACAGTTGGAGTGACTTCAGAGGCATGGTTAAACAAAACCCAGGTTTTGGGTATTTGCTGCAGGCTGCTTTGGAAAGGGAGAGAGCATGTGCTGAAGATGGGATGGAGGGAGGTCAGATATGTGTTGTTGGGGTGTTCTGGGAGGGAAGAGGACAGGTAACAAGGGTGTGCACACTTAGAGAAGTGATTTGGGGGAGGCCCGGGGGTAAGAGGATATGTGCTGGGTGGTGCTTTATGATCAGAGAGGACTTGCACTAGAAGGGGGGCTGGATTTGTGCTAGAAGGTGGGGTGGGTGTTAGAGTTTCCATTATCACAACACCATGCTTGATATGTTATCAAGATGATTGAAGCACATTATTTCTATTTTTACATTGTAATTTAAAATTACATAGTTCAACTCACCATATTGCAGAATCATTGGGAGCCCTGAGTGTGTCCCTTGCCACCGCCGCCTGCCACTAGATGCAGCTTGTCATGTGCCACTGTCGCCTGCCACCAGATGCAGCTTGTCACTTGCCCCTGTCGCCGCTCGTCAATATCCTGCCGCTAGATGCAGCTTTCCACTGTAGCCTGCCAGCACAAATATCAGATGCAGCTTGTCATTTGCACACAATGCACATTACATGGAAGGCACAGACAACATGGCACATTACATGGAAGCCACAGACAACATGGCACATTACATGGAAGGCACAGACAACATGGAACATTACATGGAAGCCACAGACAACATAGCACATTACATGGAAGGCACAGACAACATGGCACATTACATGGAATGCACAGACAACATGGCACATTACATGGAAGGCACAGACAACATGGCACATTACATGGAATGCACAGACAACATGGCACATTACATGGAAGGCACAGACAACATGGCACATTACATGGAAGGCAGAGACCGCATTTCACATTACATGGAAGGCAGCAATCTCTCCCCCAACACACTCAGCCCCCCCCCCCACCCCACCCATCCCTCAGTCTGCCACAGTATACAGAGCTCCCCCCTCCCTTCTCCTCACTAAATTTGCAGACCTCAGCCAGACTTCAGCAGCAAGGGAGATTTCCACTCTCTGGTGTTCCTAGTGGTTAGGATGACCTCATCATCCCGCCTCTTCAACCCACCTCAGCCAGATGCGTGCAGTTCCCGGACTTGTAACAGGAGCCAGGCAGAAAGCAGAGACATCAACCTGGTGGTGTGGCTACCCAAGGCAGACAACGCTCCCCCATAAAAATATTTGAGCAACTGATGGCAGCAAATTAGATTGAGGAGCAATAGCCACTGCTGACAGGAATCATCATTGGGTGCAGTGTGTATGAGCAGGACCCCAGGACTCTCGCACAGATCTGCGGGACCCCTGGACTTACTTGCAATCGGGATGGTCCAATAGAATCTGGAACGGTTGGGAGGTATGCTCCTAGCATTTCTGGATGTGGCCATCTTGAGTGAAGGTAGATGATTCATGTAGCATTTGCTTCTTGGAATCAGTCTGCCCTTAGCCCAGGCATGCAGGCAGGGGGGCATGCTTCTCTGCTTCCCCTCTTGAAGACTTCTGGGATGTGTGACATCCTATGCAAAACATTAAAACATTGAGTGGGGTCCCCCCCAAAATCTATACCAGACATTTATCCTATGAACTGTTCCAAGGGTAGCCACAGCACTATACGTGTAAGTTAAATGCCCGGGTGCTCACCCACAAAACCCTTACAAATCCAAAACAGGTATAGAGGCACTCATAGGCCTTGCAGCAGAGATAAAACAAAGCAACATCATTTTATTAATGACTTTTCAATGCTTTGAAAAAGATGTAATGAGCTTAATCGAAATGTTGACAATAAAACAATGTTGCTTTGACCCCTGAGTGCCTCTATACAGGTTTTGGATTTGTAGTCATTTATGTTAGATAGGAGTCTGATATTTATTTTTAAGGAGTGCCCATGCAAAAAAAAGAAATACAAATGGTGGGGGATCCCACCCAAAATCCAGGAATGGGAGGAACATGCACCACCAACCCAAAGTCATACCAGACCACATGCTCCTAAAGTGGAAGTAAACTCTCCTATTGTTTTTAGCCAAGGAAGTGTTTAATCTTCAACTGCCATGGTGCTGCACATGTGATCAGTTATGACACCAGCAACTGGATGGTTTGACAGTTTGGTTGAGAGCACAACCAATGTGACAGTTACGTTCCTGGCACGCCGGGAATGTTAAGTTTTTTAAACTGTTAAATTATTGGGTTTACTTCCGCTTTAACACTGGGAGTGTACCTTGCCAACCCCTCTACTCCCCAACAGGGCACCATGTCCCCCTTCCTCGGTTTGCTCATCACTAATCAGCAACACTGAAATGAAGAAAATTATGAAAAAAGGTGAACATTTTATTTTTGTATAGAAATATGAATAAAAAAAAGCACATGGAAATACTTTACCGTGCTTATTGTTTCACCAAAAAAAAAAATGTACTTAGCAATTGAATGAATTTAAAACCCATGCACCACAAAGTGTCTGCACAAACATATGTTTTTCCAAAATGCTCTCTAGTGCACCCTAGGAGCCCCAAAACCCAGGTGTACACTGTGTGCCAATAATGACTTAAAGCCTAGGTCAAAACACTAGAGCATTCACACATCCCACAGTGCCATACCCTTTCCTTAATGAAGAGAGGCAGGTGCACTTCATTGTAGGATGTTAGAAGGAATACCGCAGCTCCAACTTGAACTCCACGGCACTATTTGCATGCAGTCCATGTCCATAGGTTCCTGCTGTGCACTGGAGAGCATTTCAGAGGTAAAAGAGGTATGTGCAGGCACTATTAAGCAAGGAAAAAATATTAATGTTTATTATAATAACGGGCTTACTTTAAACAAAATACTTTAAACTAAATTCCATTTGGTTGTTTAAAGGGATTTTATGTACTTTTTTTAATTTGTTAAATAGCCATACAAATATTATCAACTTTATATAAATAGCAATGTTATTGTCTGTTACTTAAAAAAAAATAAGATAAAAAATGAATAATTTGTAAAGTCTGTAAAGACCTTGCATGGCTGCTGACCCTGTTAAGCCAGTAAACAAGGATGTCAGCTACACCATCTGAGATACAGATAACCACAAGAGGGGGAATCCAAAAACTATACATAGAATACAGTCATAAAAATGAAGAAAACCATGTATATAAAATCACATCAATTATTTCTTTAACGGAAACTTTACAGTGATAGCACAAAACACGTATCACTAAAAATACGCCAATGCATCTTTTTAAAGAACTAAACCCTAACTGAATGACATTTATTGCTGAAGTTTGAAGTTTACGTATGCATATTTATGCATAGTTACATTGCTCCTGCATGGACCAATGTAAGAAACTGTGTGTCCTATCTGGAAGATCCTGGTGGAAGCTGGAAATCACTGTAGTAGGCACCGCTACTACAGTAATCACCACTAGCTTACAGATCCAAAGCTGATCAGTTGCTCTGTTGCTACTGAACTCATGGTGTCACTCAGTTGGCACAAGCACCATTTAAAGAACATAAAAAGAAGGGTAAGGGGCCGGGCAATGCCAGAACCCACCTAAAAGCCGAACTTTACAGGATTCAACATGGGGGACAACAACAAATTTGTATAAAAATATACCATTTTATTGGTACACTACAATCCAGTAATAAAACAGTAAAGGCTTTGTCAGTCTATATCATACAGTGACTATTGTAATATGAAGCTCTATATAGCTGCCGGAAGACTATGATTCTTTCTAAGAATCGATTTTTCACCAATCCCAAAGGCTTCTTCAGAGAATGTGGGGCTGCGGGCATGGTGCAGGAGAATGCGGGGCTGCGGACATGGTACAGGAGAATGTAGGGCTGCGGGCATAGTGCATGAGAATGAAGGGCTGTGGGTATGGTAGAGGAGAATGTGGGTCTGCGGGCATGGTACAAGAGAATGCGGGGCTGTGGGCATACTACAGGAGATGCAGTGCTGTGGGCATGTACCATGCCTGCAGCACTGCATCTTCTGTAGTATGCCTGCAGCCCCGCATAATAGCAGATTGGCAGGTAGTGTGGCTGCAGTGTGTGTGGAGCAGTCTCACTTACCTTTGTAAAGGCGCCTTAGGATTTAAAAATGGCGCCGCCCGGCGCCACACGTCAACGCGCCCACGGCCGGCCTGACATGCACACTGCGCATACGCTGCCGCTCGGGAAAGCTAATACATGTTTGGCTATTCCCGGAAATAGCCGAACGTTTACGGGCTTTGCCGAGCGGCAGCGGAGCATGCGCAGTGTGCATGTCAGGCCAGCCGCGGGTCACTTTTTTTTTTTTTTTTTACCGATAGCCAAAGAAGAGAAGAGGTGGCTCTCTCTAGTGCTGCCTGGGTCGCATGGTCCCACCGGCACCCATGGTAGGGCCGGCCATGACCCTGGGGGTTGCTTGATCTAGTAAATGAGACATTGGAAAGTGAAAAAACAGTGGTAGAGCATATTTCCCGAATGTGAGAGAGGGTGGCTAGATGCAGCTAGTGAGGAAGCATCTCCAGAAAGGCTCAGGATACCCAAAAAAGGGTGTACAACCAGTCAGCTAAAGTCAGACAGTTTCCAGTAGGAGACCGGGTAGCTGTTCTGATATCCACGGTGGGGAGCAAGTTCTTGGTCAAGTGGCAGGGACGGTTTGAGGTAGTAAAAAAAGTGGGTGATGTAAACTACAAAGTACACCAGTCGTGTAAAAGAAATCTGCTGCAGGTTGCTGCTACCCTGTCTATGACACAAACCCAACAAGCAAAAGAGTTTCTGCAGAGAAATGGATAAGTGTTTTCAGGATTGCCTAGTCTCCCCAAAGTCATCGAGCATGACATTGTAACAGAGCCCAATATAAAGATCCGTTTAAAGCCATATCATATCACATAGAAAGGCAGTGGCTGAAGAAGTGAAAAGAATGCTTCAGCTTGATGTCATTGAAGAGTCGCAGAGTGAGTGGTCGAGTCCAATCGTGTTGGTACCAAAAAACAAAAAAAAACAAAAACAAAACTGTGGCGCTAAGACCCTTAATAAATGACAGTCCCACTTGAGGATGTATATAAAGCAATAAAAAAGCAGTCCATGTGTGTCCGTCTCCACATAAAGAAGTAATTCTCGAGCAGAAAACCACCACCAGAAAGCACTCCAACACCAGTACTTCTTACCAAAAGTGATTGATCTCCATCACAGAGATCAAAAGTAGCGCATAACTGGAAATCATGAAGGCTTCTCCAATGCAGTCTTAGTAAGCTCTCGATGTGGTATGTTATGCAAAGAAAAAGAGGGACATCACATAGCGCAGACCGCTTTAAAAGGCTTTATTCTTAAATAGAATGGTACTCACAAGAAAAGTACTACATCTCGCATGTAATACATGGGCACCGAGACCTCCCAGATGTCCTTAGGGCGTCCCAGCGGTGGACCACCGAATCTATGGCCGTCCTGTCTCCTCCACGGATCGTAGCACGCGCCACCCAGCACGCCACCCGACGTACGTTTCGTCCGATTGGACGTCGTCATGGGGTGTGGCTACAGGGTGCGCCAGTGCTTTCTATAGCGGAGGAGAGAGCCGCCCACCGGAACTGAGTGGCCGGAAGTGAGGTATGCGCTCCAAACGACCGGGAACCACCACTCTGACCGGAAGAGGAAGGGAGAGGAGGGTAACATAATGGGGAAATAAAAGGAAAAATCCCTTCGCAAAACCCCACACTGCGATGTCTCCCCCATCCTTCTAATGAGCAATATACTATAAATGGGATCAACCAAAAAAAAGGGCATTAACCCATATACCATATCAGATATATAGATATATAGATACCCAATATATCATACCACGGCCCGAGGAGAGACAGCGCCATCTATCGGTGCTCCTAGTCTGGAACACCCAAGGTACAAGGAGGTCTCAAAAAACATAAAAATACATACATCAATTGGTAACATAAAATATTAAAAAACATGCATTAAAATGCTACATAATAAAACAAATCCAAAAATATTGTACACATTGAATAAAACTAACAAATATTGCACAGCAAATACCAAGGAGAGGGAGGGGAACGCCAATCTAGGAATTATTAATATGGGCATTTAAATCCCATTCAATGTTGAGACCCAAGGGGGTATAAGATTTGAGTCTATATATCCAGCTCGTTTCGAGCTTGGAAACCCCTCTCGTTAGATTACTTCCTCTCCAATGTCCTGAAAATTTGTCTATCCCCAAAAACATAGTGCCACTAGGATCCCTATTGTGGCACTCATCATAGTGCCTAGAGAGGCTGTGTTTGGGGAAGCCCTTGACTATGTTGGCCACATGCTCCTTGAGCCTCACATGAAGCTCTCGGATAGTGCGGCCAACATAGTCAAGGCCGCATGGACATCTCACCAGGTAAACCACATACCTGGTGGTACAGGATATAAACGGTTTTATCTTAAAGTCCTGTCCAGAACCAGACTTAAAGGTGTCAACCCGTCTCTTCTTCACCACATTAAGCTGACAGATAGTGCACCTCCTGCATTTATAAAAGCCTCCCATTTGTTGAAAAAAAGAGACCTTTTTTGGGGGATCCCTAATGTTGGGGGCAATCTGCAACCTTAAGGGAGGGACACCCCTATAGATTACCTGAGGCTGGGGAGGTAATAGGGGGCCCAACACTGAATCATTCCGCAGAATGTGCCAATGGCGCCGAAGAATAGTTTTCACTGAGAAATGTTGAGTGGAGTACGAAGAGAGGAATGCGAAATCAAAAGGACGTTTTAAGTCCCTCTGTTTAGGCTGAAGAAGATCCTCTCTCGCTCTCGAATCAGCTTTTAACAAGGCCTGACTCAAAAGAGACTCATCGTATCCCTTCTCAAGAAATCTCTCTTTAAGGACAGAGGCCTCCTGCAAAAAATCTTCATGACGCGAACAATTACGCTTCAGTCAAAGGAACTGACTGACAGGAACGGACTCCAACCACGACTTGTGATGACAACTCGTGGTATCTATGAATCCGTTCCTGTCAGTCGGTTTAAAGAAAGTAGAGGTAACAATCCGCCCTTCCTCTATACGGATCCTAAGATCCAAAAAATGAATCTCGCTGGCGCTTGATTCATAGGTCAGACTGATGCCCCTATCATTGTTGTTCAGGGATCCCATGAATTCAACCAGGGAATCACCCGTGCCGTCCCATAGGAAGAGGATGTCGTCGATGTACCGACGCTAGAGTACAAGCTCCGGCCTAGGTACACCCCAGACGGCATCCTCTTCCCATTTGGCCATGAACAGGTTGGCCATACTGGGCGCGAATTTCGCGCCCATGGCCACTCCCCTGTTCTGTAGATAATAAGTGCCATTATACCAGAAGTAATTTCGGGACATTGCATAGTCCAGAAGAGAAATAATGAAATCTCTCTGGAAACTCAACAAACTTTCTAACCTCAGATAATGAGACACCGCCTCTCTGCCATGTTGGTGTGAAATTATGGTATACAGGGATGAAACATCCGCTGTTACCAAAATATAATTATCCTGCCAGGTGACATTGCCCAACTCATTAATCACCTGCATGGAATCTCGTAAATACGAGGGCATTTTTACCACCACAGGCTGTAGGAAATGATCGATATATTTGCCCACCCGGGAGGTAACGGAATCGATACCGCTAACTATAGGTCTCCCGGGTGGGCAAATAGGATCCTTATGTATTTTGGGCAAAAAATACATAACGGGTACTCTGGGGGCAGAGGGCACCAAAAAAGCCCTCTCTTTTTTGGTGAGAAGCTTCCTATCAAACCCCTCATTCACCAGGGCAATCAGTTCCTTTTTATATTTGGCGGTAGGGTCACCCCTCAGGGGAATATAAGTGTCCCTGTCTGATAGCAACCTTAGCATCTCTGCGTCATAGGCGGCGGTGTCCATAATAACAATCCCGCCGCCCTTGTCCGCAGGCCTCACTATGATATCCCTCCGCTCCTTTAGAGACTTAAGTCCCCTATTGAAAGCGGAATGCATCTCACATTTATTCAACCGAAGTTGATCAATGTCCTTAGCAACCAGATCTCTAAATACAGCCACCGCCGGTGCCACCCCACCCGGGGGGTTGAACGTGGAGGCATTGGAGAAACTGGTGCTTTTAATACCCATATTGTATTCGGTTTTAGATGTGGAAGGGTTCACAGTGAAGTGTCTCTTAATATTGATCTTTCTTACAAACTTCTGAAGGTCTATGAATGTGTCAAACTTATCCAGCTGTTTTGGGGGTGCATATTTTAAACCCCTATTAAGGACACACTTTTCATCGTTAGAGAGTGGGGCGGAACTGAGATTGAAGAGGCCTCCGTCCTTTAAAGACGCCTCTTTTTTCTGGCGGAGTCTCCTCCCCCCTCTTGTCCCCCTTTTTTTCCGTTTTTTCTCCTTTTTGCTTTGGGGGTGACCCCAGGAAAAAAACGTTGATTAGTGTTATTGGTAGGCACATTTTGAAAATGTCTTTCCCTGCCTCCAGAAGCCTGATCATGTTGTGGATGATATACATCCCCCGAGTTACCTGACCAGCCACTCTGCTGATTGGAAGATCCTCCTCCTCTCTGCGGGTGGGTGGTCATATAACGCTCAGGTTCTCTAACCTCATTTCCCAATGGCGCAAATCTATTATTAATGGGCACATTACTCCCAGAATGTTGGGGATGAGGGGGACGTCCCCCCCTCTGCCCCTACCTCTCCCCCGTCCTCTACCCCTCCCTCTGACCTGATAGGTCCATTGGGGGGGTTGGGAAAGAGGAGAGTAAGGTTGGCTCATCTCTGTTCTCACTAGACCATTGATATCTGGGTTAGGGACAGATGATACCTCCATCTCGTTATCCAAATCGTTGGTAGAAGCTGGCGCCAATTTAACAGATTGCCATTTGAAAATTATCTGGGAGTTGTAATCTCCCAGATCTCGGGCAAATTTCTTACGTTTTTTGGCCTTCTGTTCAGCATCTACTTTCTCCAAATGTCTTTTTAGAGCTTCTGACTTGGTTTTGTATTCGTCCTTGTTTTTGAATGAGGTCAGTTTCTCTTTAATCAGATTAATGTCCTCATCTAACTTGGTCATTTTGAGTCTCTTCTTAGAGAGCATAAAACTCAAAAGTCCAAGTCCAGCCTTATTAAAAAACAAGGACCATTCGCTAAGATCATCCACATCACTTTGAGGAAATACCTCCCATCTGAGACTCCTGGGCACCATGCCATCCACAATGTACTTCTCAAAGAAGACCACATCCCATCTGGCATGGAGCTCGGCCGTCATCAGATTTTTCAATCTGAGGAACAATCCCCCCAGATCGTCCGAACTCGGATCCACAGCGGAAAATATTCCTGCTGTATCTATAGTGTGTGATGTCCGATATTCAAATATATCCATAATTGTCTATTTCAACAAAGAGACCTAAAGTCTGCACCTACAGCAGCAGCACCTATAACAATTCAAGGATAGACAAAAAACATGAAATTGCTGCGCATTTAAGGTAAAAAACTGTAAAAACAGCAAATATACAGTAGTGGGTACAGCAGCCACACTAATCTGAAATGTAGCAGATTAAAAGAAATAAAAAACAAAACTGTGGCGCTAAGACCCTTAATAAATGACAGTCCCACTTGAGGATGTATATAAAGCAATAAAAAAGCAGTCCATGTGTGTCCGTCTCCACATAGTTAGTCATCACAAGTCGTGGTTGGAGTCCGTTCCTGTCAGTCAGTTCCTTCGACTGAAGCGTAATTGTTCGCGTCATGAAGATTTTTTGCAGGAGGCCTCTGTCCTTAAAGAGAGATTTCTTGAGAAGGGATACGATGAGTCTCTTTTGAGTCAGGCCTTGTTAAAAGCTGATTCGAGAGCGAGAGAGGATCTTCTTCAGCCTAAACAGAGGGACTTAAAACGTCCTTTTGATTTCGCATTCCTCTCTTCGTACTCCACTCAACATTTCTCAGTGAAAACTATTCTTCGGCGCCATTGGCACATTCTGCGGAATGATTCAGTGTTGGGCCCCCTCTTACCTCCCCAGCCTCAGGTAATCTATAGGGGTGTCCCTCCCTTAAGGTTGCAGATTGCCCCCAACATTAGGGATCCCCCAAAAAAGGTCTCTTTTTTTCAACAAATGGGAGGCTTTTATAAATGCAGGAGGTGCACTATCTGTCAGCTTAATGTGGTGAAGAAGAGACGGGTTGACACCTTTAAGTCTGGTTCTGGACAGGACTTTAAGATAAAACCGTTTATATCCTGTACCACCAGGTATGTGGTTTACCTGGTGAGATGTCCATGCGGCCTTGACTATGTTGGCCGCACTATCCGAGAGCTTCATGTGAGGCTCAAGGAGCATGTGGCCAACATAGTCAAGGGCTTCCCCAAACACAGCCTCTCTAGGCACTATGATGAGTGCCACAATAGGGATCCTAGTGGCACTATGTTTTTGGGGATAGACAAATTTTCAGGACATTGGAGAGGAAGTAATCTAACGAGAGGGGTTTCCAAGCTCGAAACGAGCTGGATATATAGACTCAAATCTTATACCCCCTTGGGTCTCAACATTGAATGGGATTTAAATGCCCATATTAATAATTCCTAGATTGGCGTTCCCCTCCCTCTCCTTGGTATTTGCTGTGCAATATTTGTTAGTTTTATTCAATGTGTACAATATTTTTGGATTTGTTTTATTATGTAGCATTTTAATGCATGTTTTTTAATATTTTATGTTACCAATTGATGTATGTATTTTTATGTTTTTTGAGACCTCCTTGTACCTTGGGTGTTCCACACTAGGAGCACCGATAGATGGCGCTGTCTCTCCTCGGGCCGTGGTATGATATATTGGGTATCTATATATCTATATATCTGATATGGTATATGGGTTAATGCCCTTTTTTTTGGTTGATCCCATTTATAGTATATTGCTCATTAGAAGGATGGGGGAGACATCGCAGTGTGGGGTTTTGCGAAGGGATTTTTCCTTTTATTTCCCCATTATGTTACCCTCCTCTCCCTTCCTCTTCCGGTCAGAGTGGTGGTTCCCGGTCGTTTGGAGCGCATACCTCACTTCCGGCCACTCAGTTCCGGTGGGCGGCTCTCTCCTCCGCTATAGAAAGCACTGGCGCACCCTGTAGCCACACCCCATGACGACGTCCAATCGGACGAAACGTACGTCGGGTGGCGTGCTGGGTGGCGCGTGCTACGATCCGTGGAGGAGACAGGACGGCCATAGATTCGGTGGTCCACCGCTGGGACGCCCTAAGGACATCTGGGAGGTCTCGGTGCCCATGTATTACATGCGAGATGTAGTACTTTTCTTGTGAGTACCATTCTATTTAAGAATAAAGCCTTTTAAAGCGGTCTGCGCTATGTGATGTCCCTCTTTTTCTTTGCATAACATACCACATCGAGAGCTTACTAAGACTGCATTGGAGAAGCCTTCATGATTTCCAGTTATGCGCTACTTTTGATCTCTGTGATGGAGATCAATCACTTTTGGTAAGAAGTACTGGTGTTGGAGTGCTTTCTGGTGGTGGTTTTCTGCTCGAGAATTACTTCTTTATGTGGAGACGGACACACATGGACTGCTTTTTTATTGCTTTATATACATCCTCAAGTGGGACTGTCATTTATTAAGGGTCTTAGCGCCACAGTTTTGTTTTTTATTTCTTTTAATCTGCTACATTTCAGATTAGTGTGGCTGCTGTACCCACTACTGTATATTTGCTGTTTTTACAGTTTTTTACCTTAAATGCGCAGCAATTTCATGTTTTTTGTGTTGGTACCAAAGCCCAATAGCACCCTGCGCTTCTGCAATGACTTTAGGAAACTTAATGAAGTTTCCAAATTTGATGCCTATCTGATGCCCCAGGTAGACGAGTTAATTGAGAGGTTGGGTCCCACCTGGGTATATCACCACATTGGTCCTCACAAAAGGGTACTGGCAGATTTCCCTCACCAAGGAAGCCAGGGAGAAAACAGCTCCCCCCCCTCTCCCCCCCCCCCCCCCGAAGGCCACTTTCAATACAAAAGGATACCAACTGGCTTACACTCTACATTCCAAAGGGTAATGGACAAAACATTACGCTTGCATCGACAATAAACTTCGGGCTATCTGGATGTCATTTTCACTACCGATTGGGAGTCCCATCTTCCCCACGTTTAGGCTGTCATAGACTCTTTTAAAAAAGCAGGGTTCACAATCACAATCAATCCCGAGAAGTGTGTGTTTGGGATGGAGGAAGCCAAGTAACTAGGGTACATTGTGGGTAGGGGGCTAGTGAAACCCCAAATGAAAAGGATGGAAGCCATATAGAACTGTTCCCATCCCCTAACCAGAAAACAGGACAAAGCATTTTTGGGCATAGTTGGCTACTACCAGAGGTTCAACCCCCAACTTTTCCACCATTGCTGCACCATTACCTGACTTAACAAAAAGCAGGAAGTAATGATAACGTGGAATACGGATGGCCAAGAAGCTTTCAGAAGCTTAAGACTGCACTGTGCTAGCATCCGGGTGCTCATGGCTCCTGATTTTTTTAAGGAGTTTGTGGTGCAGGCAGATGCCTCAAGAGAGGGCTTAGGAGTGGCCTTGTCTCAAGTGGTCAGTGGGGAAGAGCATTCCGTAGTTTTTCTCAGTAGGAAACTGACCACAGTGGAGAAAAACTACGCTGTGGTGAAGTGAGAGTGTCTTGCCATCGAATGGCCTTTGGGCTCTCTGCGGTACTTTCTGCTAGGCAGGAAGTTTCACCTTGTGTCAGACAATTCCCTATTGACCTGGATGAGACAAAACAAGCAGGGCAATGTCAGACTAAAAAGATGGTTCCTTTCTCTCCAGGAGTTCAATCTTGAAGTAGAGCATAGATCCAGGGAAACAACATCAAAATGCAGGTGCCCTCTCCCGAGTATATTGTATGGTATCAAATTTTGCGTCCTACACCTCCGTATTGAGACGGGGGGGAGTATCTACAGGATGCCAAGGATGTGCTATATGGCACCAATATTTGGGTTGTGGACTCTTTAAGGGAAACTTTAAGGGAAACTTTGGGTATTCAGGGGTCTCACCCGTGATGAGTGAGGAATTTCAGGCTCATCCAGTAAAGGAAAGAATTGATTTGCAGTCCTCTCCATAGTAGTAGTGACTTATTTGACCCAGAATTTTGGAGGTCCAGAGTGACATTCAGGTGGGAAAGGAACTTCCACTCCTGACTACAGGGACTACAGTCCCTGCAGGGTTAAGCAGCCTCCGGGAAGCAGCACATAAGGCAGTAAGCTCCTTGTGCTAGCAGTGGAGTAGTTGAGAGGAGCTCTGGCTGTGTGCTGCATGTTTGCTACAAACTGGCAAACATCTGAAGCTGGAGGCTGCTAACTCTGGGTTAAAGACCTTACTTGAACTTTGCATATCTAATAGCTTGATTTGTGCTGAAATTAAGCTGACTTTTTGTGTTGCATTTTCTGAAGTTTTGTTCAGTTGCTAGAAGCTCTATTTTGTTTGCTTAGAGAAAAATAAAGAATTTTACGTTTAAGATAACCGGCTGTTGCACATGATCTTGAGGTGCTAGATCCCCTGAATATTACAGCTAATTAAGAGAGAAAAGTTCTGCTTTAATGCTCATTGGAAGGTTTTAGTTTTTGGGTTTTGAAATACATAATTTAAATATGCACTAAATTACAAAAAAAATTTCATTGCAGAACAACTTAGTCCAGAACACCAGCTTAAATGTACAAATGTAGAATTGCATGTAATTTGTTATGTCCACAGCGAAAGGCTTTAAAACTTTCAATGTCTGGGAATAAAAAAAATACCAGCGACATGCTATAAAATAAATCACTTTCTATTTTTTCAGTGAGCACATATCTATCATCTTATATTTTCTTTTTATGTGTGCACAGAAGAGGTCTAGCCAGTAAACACTTAAGGACTAGTTATTTGGCCTAAGTTTTCTGCTAATGACAACAAGAGTGTGATGTCTTTGCTATGCTTTATGAAAAGAGGACAATGCAAAAGGGCCCAAGTGCCCTCCCCTCAGTGTTGTTGCATGCTATTAAGCTGATAGGATCAGTAAACTTCCTAAGGCCTGCAGGATGAATTGAGGTTTTCAAAGACTTATTGGGGAAAACAAGGGAAGCAAATGTTCACAGTCTTAAAAACCTCTTGCCATGCCTTAGAGAAAAATCCTTAACAAGGGATTACTTTCTGCTGCATTCATATTAAATGAAAGAAGTCTGAGCGCTTGTGTTTTTCCTGAAATATTTGGTTGTACTTCTTCATGTCAGCGGTGAAGAGATGTGTCACGACCAGTGGGATGGAACAGTCGGAGGATCTCAAAACAGATAACTTTCAGGTCAAGCAGAGTAGCAACTTTTAAGTTTTAAAAGACAGTGATGGAATTCCCTGTGACCTAGTTTGCAATAAAAATGAACAAAAATGATCTTACTTGATATTTTTATAGCATGAGTTAGAAGAATATTTATTTTCATTTTTATGAAATATCTATTTATGATTGCCGTTTTTCCAAAAAGGTTCAAAAGAAAATTCAGTATATTTTCACAAATATAGCATTCAAGCTCATGCTATTTTAGAGTGTATATATTTATTATTTTATTTTACACATTTCCAAAAATAAAAATCGACAACTACATTTCTGATCTAAAGAGATTCACCCGAACTCCCTAGCCCTACTATGCTAATCTAGCCTATAATAACCCCATCTCCAACCCGATGCATGCCTTCCATAAAAAGTGCTGTATTGCAGTAAAGACATTGGGACTATGACCATCCATAAAAAGTGCTGTATTGCAGTAAAGACATTGGGACTATGACCACCCATAAAAAGTGCAGTATTGCAGTAAAGACATTGGGACTATGACCACCCATTAAAAGTGCTGTATTGCAGTAAAGACATTGGGACTATGAACACCCATTAAAAGTGCTGTATTGCAGTAAAGACATTGGGACTATGACCACCCAGGCACAGCCAGAATGGAAAGGGATTTGCATCTCCTAGGATTGAAATACTGCAAGGTTTGGCAATTATGGAAATATACTGTATGTATGCAACAGAATAGAGGATTCTAATTTAAAGTAGCTTAGGAAGCTAGGAAGGAGGGTGGGGGTTTTTTGTCTCACAATTGTAGTTGCACTGTAAATGTATAATGTATGTATAAATAAACAGGGATGTCCAATGCTCTGTAATATATCACTCCCAGCACTCTTGGTTTATAAGAGTGAGCATCTTATGCTCATGACAAGCACATACAGTGGGTACGGAAAGTATTCAGACCCCCCTTACATTTTTCACTCTTTGTTATATTGCAGCCATTTGCTAAAATCATTTAAGTTCATTCTTCTTCCTCATGAATGTACACACAGCTCCCCATATTAACAGAAAAACACAGAATTGTTGACATTGTTGCAGATTTATTAAAAAAGAAAAACTGAAATATCACATGGTCCTAAGTATTCAGACCCTTTGCTGTGACACTCATATATTTAACTTAGGTGCTTTCCATTTCTTCTGATCATCCTTGAGATGGTTCTACACCTTCATTTGAGTCCAGCTGTGTTTGATTATACTGATTGGACTTGATTAGGAAAGCCACACACCTGTCTATATAAGACCTTCCAGATCACAATGCATGTCAGAGCAAATGAGAATCATGAGGTCAAAGGAACTGCCTGAAGAGCTCAGAGACAGAATTGTGGCAAGGCACAGATCTGGCCAAGGTTACAAAAAGATTTCTGCTGCACTTAAGGTTCCTAAGAGCACAGTGGCCTCCATAATCCTCAAATGGAAGACGTTTGGGACGACCAGAACCCTTCCTAGAGCTGGCCGTCCGGCCAAACTGAGCTATCGGGGGAGAAGAGCCTTGGTGAGAGAGGTAAAGAAGAACCCAAAGATCACTGTGGCTGAGCTCCAGAGATGCAGTCAGCAGATGGGAGAAAGTTGTAGAAAGTCAACCATCACTGCAGCCCTCCACCAGTCGGGGCTTTATGGCAGAGTGGCCCGACGGAAGCCTCTCCTCAGTGTAAGACACATGAAAGCCCGCATGGAGTTTGCTAAAAAACACCTGAAGGACTCCAAGATGGTGAGAAATAAGATTCTCTGGTCTGATGAGACCAAAATAGAACTTTTTGGCCTTAATTCTAAGCGGTATGTGTGGAGAAAACCAGGCACTGCTCATCACCTGTCCAATACAGTCCCAACAGTGAAGCATGGTGGTGGCAGCATCATGCTGTGGGGGTGTTTTTCAGCTGCAGGGACAGGACGACTGGTTGCAATCGAGGGAAAGATGAATGCGGCCAAGTACAGGGATATCCTGGACAAAAACCTTCTCCAGAGTGCTCTGGACCTCAGACTGGGCCGAAGGTTTACCTTCCAACAAGACAATGACCCTAAGCACACAGCTAAAATAACGAAGGAGTGGCTTCACAACAACTCCGTGACTGTTCTTGAATGGCCCAGCCAGAGCCCTGACTTAAACCCAATTGAGCATCTCTGGAGAGACCTAAAAATGGCTGTCCACCAACGTTTACCATCCAACCTGACAGAACTGGAGAGGATCTGCAAGGAGGAATGGCAGAGGATCCCCAAATCCAGGTGTGAAAGACTTGTTGCATCTTTCCCAAAAAGACTCCTGGCTGTATTAGATCAAAAGGGGGCTTCTACTAAATACTGAGCAAAGGGTCTGAATACTTAGGACCATGTGATATTTCAGTTTTTCTTTTTTAATAAATCTGCAACAATGTCAACAATTCTGTGTTTTTCTGTCAGTATGGGGTGCTATGTGTACATTCATGAGGAAGAAGAATGAACCTAAATGATTTTAGCAAATGGCTGCAATACAACAAAGAGTGAAAAATTTAAGGGGGTCTGAATACTTTCCGTACCCACTGTATGTCAACTAAAACATCCAGTGGGGTTGATTACTAAAGGAATAGAGGCTTTTTACTTTGTGAAGTGTTCCGTTTATTGGAACTGTATTATTGGTTTTTCATGTAAAAAGTGTTCTATGAATGCATGAATGAAATTTCTGCCTCCACAATTCACAGAGAACTTTTTATTGTGGAAACTGATAGTACAGCTTCTATGAATTAATCCGGGGGGGCAAAAAGGGCAGGCATAGTCAGCCCTTTTTACGGGTGCCAGGTGTAGCCACTCATATTAACTTGTTGTTGCCTGCACAACCACAATACTGTTACACAGCACATGAACACCTAAAAAAATTGTCAATTAATAAAGCTTACAATGTTCCCCTCATACATAATAATGTGGGTTAGCTATGGTCACTAGTTTTCCCATGAAAGGATGGTCTAGTCCTATAGCCTCTGTCAGCTCTGCGTCCCTGTTGCCCTAGCAACGTTGGGGACATGCGCAGAGTTGACTGAGCGGCTCTCGCTTATCTCTTTTTTTTTCTAACAACGCGAGAGCCACATGAGGTAGCTGACCGAGCGACTCTCGCGTGCGAGCGCGCACCCGCCGCGTGCCCGCGCACACCCGCCGCTTCAACATTTTCGGCCGGCCGCCCGAAGTCTCTGCGCTCCAAGTCCCAACGGCTGTCCGTGGGGCACATGCGCAGTAGCGCGATCCCATGGACACAGGGACTGGAAACAGAGACACTTGTACTTTATATAGTAAGATAGTACATAAAACCCCTCCTCCTTTAACAAACAAAACGTGCAAAGTTAAAAGAAAACAGAGAAATTCCTTTATTCAACCCCCCCCCCCAAAAAAAATCTCCCCTATAATAGATTCAACGTCAATCATGATAAAGGCCAGCCGCTGACCCGAACAGAAAAAAAATAAACCTGACCCTCACTGACGCTTGGTTCTCCGGAATGACAGCTCCACCGTCTGCCCACCACTAATAAGGGGACTGAGTCACCCAGATTGTGGGAAAGAGGTCTTTGTCTTCCTCAAGATGGGGAAAAGAGAGTCCCTTCCTCCCCTAAAGCAGTCCGCCATGTGCTCTGGTATGGTTTAGGAGGGAAGGGGGCACTCACTTGTCCCCCCCCCCCCTTCCTGGGCTGCAAGCACGGATAAGGGTCTGGTATAGATTTTCTTTTCAATTTTGGAGTTTGGTTAGCCTCAAAATGCATACCAAACCCAAACGGCCTGGTATAGATTGGGAAAGGACCCCCACGCTGTATTTTTCCCTTTTTTTTATGTTAGCACTTCTTTTGTTTACATTCTGCAGTCAGTAGAAAATCCCACTATTTCCTGGTATTTGGTATTTCCTGGTATAGCTACTTCCTGGTTGTTAAAGAGCCGGCAGCCACTGGCATCCTTAACAACCAGCCAAAATGAAACACTGCATGCCTGGACCACTACTTATTTAACACACGCATTTTTTTATTTCCTTTAGTGAATTTACTTTAGCCGTTTTATGCAGTATTTACCAAGCATTTTTGCTTTTTGAGGTAAGCACTGCATAAAGGGATAATGAATTGACATTTTCAGCATCGCATGCGATATTTAGGAAAAAATGTGTCAGATCCCCTAAATACCACATGCAATCTGCTTTAGCGAATGGAGCCCATAGTCTTATACTACTCTGAACTGGAGTAGGAGGCTCACAACTGTAGGAAGAGAAGACGGTCCTCATTCGTTTTCAATGGCTCCTTTAGGGTGGCCTGGCCATACATTATTCATTTTGTTTGGTTCAACCTTCCTCGCTGTCAGAATGCAAAGATCAGTGCCACTAGATATAGCTGTCTGTCCTGATTGATCAGAAAAATCCCCACAGACTAATTGTACAGAAATTGATCAGTAAACCGACTGTACAACCAGTCTGCTCCTACATGAATCAAAATTCAGCTGGTTCCTCCTTTTTGTTTTAACCTGAATGTAATCTACACCCTGAGGTGAAATGTCAGTCTACCCTGTCTCTGGGGCTACCACCATGCCTCTGGGGGTCAGGGGGGCATGCTTCATATGCGTGCATACAAAAACTACAGCTAATTTAGGAAGGAGCCAAAAAATCTACCAGCATGTCTTTGGAGTGTGGAAGGAAGCCAAGTACAGGGAAAACATTCAAACTCCATGCAGGTAGTATCCTAATTGGGATTCAAACTGTGGACCCTAGGGCTGCAAGGCAGAAGTGCAAAGTGGGGAACATCAGTATACCACGAGGAAACCCACAGAAGCTAAATCTATATTTATACAATATGAGTGTCTGGTCCACTGTTATTGTGCCCAAAACTCTGCAAACAGCTCTGTCCTCTGGTTCACCTGGCTGGGCTGAGAATATAGCTTCAGGTACCTGTGTGTACTGCATGTGGGTGTGTATGTATATGTATGCACATATGTGTGTATGTATGTATGTATGTACTGTATGTATGTATACAGTATATATATTGCACAAAAAAATGGAACACTTTTTAATCAGGGTATAGCATCAAGTCAGTTAAACTCCTGGGATATTGATCTGGCAAGTTAGATAGTAGAGGGGGTTGTTTAATCAGTTTCAGCTTTGGTGTTATTGAAATTAACAGGTGCACTAGATGGGCAACAATGAGACAACCTCCAAAACAGGAATGGTTTTACAGGTGGAGGCCACTGACATTTTATTTTCCCTACTCATCTTTTCTGACGGTTTTTACTAGTTTTGCATTTGGCTAGAGTCAGTGTCACTACTGGTTGCACATGCAGTCCAACTCCTCCAGGATGGCACATCAATATTTGTCATTGCCAGAAGGTTTGCTGTGTCTCCCAAGAGCATGAAGGGGATTCCAGGAGACAGGAAGTTACTCTAGGAGAGCTGGACAGGGCCGTAGAAGATTCTTAACCCATCAGCAGGACCAGTATTTGCTCCTTTGTGCAAGAAGGAACAGGATGAGCACTGCCGGAGCCTTACAAAATGACCTACCTCCATCAGGCCACTGGTGTGAATGTCTCTGACCAAACAATCAGAAACAGACTTAATGAGGGTGGCCCGAGGACCAGACGTCCTCTAGTGGGCCATGTGCTCACTGTCAGGCACCGTGGAGCTCAGTTGGCATTTGCCATTGAACACCAGAATTGGCAGGTCAGCCTCTGGCAGCCTGTGCTTCTCACAGATAAAAGCAGGTTCACCCTGAGCACATGTGACAGAAGTGGAGGGTCTAGAGAAGCTGTGGAGAACGTTATGCTGCCTGTAACATCGTTCAGCATGACCAGTTTGATGGTGGGTCAGTGATTGTCTGGGGAGGCATATCCATTGAGGGACACACAGACCTCTACAGGCTAGACAATGGCACCCTGTCTGCCATTCGGTATCGGGATGAAATCCTTGGACCCATTTTCAGACCCCACGCTGGTGCAGTGGGTCCTGGGTTCCTCCTGGTGCATGACCATTCCCTGCCTCATTTGGCGAGAGTATGCAGCCAGTTTCTGCAGGATGAAGATGCCAGATGCAGTGTGCCACTTTTCACCCTTAGCCTGCCACCAGGTGCAGTGTGTCACTTGCCACCTGTAGCCTGCCACCAGATTCAGTGTGACTTGCCACCCATAGCCTGCCACCAGATGCAGTGTGGTACTTGCCACCCATAGCCTGCCACCAGGTGCAGTGTGCCACTTGCCGCCTGCAGCCGTGTCACTTGCCACCTATAGCCTACCACCAGATGAAGTGTCACTTGCCACCCAAAGCCTGCCACCAGAAGCAGTGTCACTTGCCACCCATAGCCTGCCAAAAGATGCAGTGCGCCACTTGTCACCCATAGCCTGCCACCAGATGCAGTGCCACTTGCCACCTATGGCCTGCCCCCAGATGCAGTGTGCCACTTGCTTTCCGAAGCTGTGTCACTTGCCGTCCATAACCTGCTGCCAGATGCAGTGTGCCACTTGTCACCCCCAGCAGTGTCACTTGCCACCCATAGCCTGCCACCAGATGCAGTGCCACTTGCCACCCTTAGCCTGTCACCAGATGTAGTGCCACTTGTCACCCACAGCCTGCCACCAGATGCAGTGTCACTTGCCACCAATAGCCTGCCACCAGATGCAGTGCCACTTTCCACCTATAGTCTGCCACCAGATGCAGTGTGCTTTTTGCCACCTGCATCTGTGTCATTTGCCACCCATAGCTGGCCACCAGATGCAGTGTGCCACCTGCTACCAGATGCAGTGCCACTTGCCACCCATAGCCTGACACCAGATGCAGTGCCACTTGCCACCCATAGCCTGCCACCAGATGTTGTGCCACTTGCCACCCATAGCCTGCCACCAGATGCAGTGTGCCACTTGCCACCCATAGCCTGCCACCAGATGCAGTGTGCCACTTGCCACCCATAGCCTATTACCAGATGCAGTGTCATTTGTCACCTATAGCCTTCCACCAGATACAGTGCCACTTGCCACCCATAGCCTGCAACCAGATGCAGTGCCACCTGCCACCCATAGCCTGCCACCAGATGCAGTGTGCCACTTGCCACCCACAGCTGTGCCATTTTCCCCCTTTTGGGGGTCAAATCCCCCAAAAGGGAAGGGCTACAAGTTCCAGCATGAACCCCTGATATCTAAGGATGTGACTCCCTGAAAAATTGAAGGACCACAAGTACCAGCATACGCCCCTGAGATCTAAGGATGTGAACCCATAGATTTCACGGGTTCATGCTTGGACCTGTATTTCTTTACTAGTTGGGGGGGGTCACATATCTGTCACAGCTCTGAGGGCCATGCTGGGACCTGTAGTCCTTCACTACAAGTTCCAGCATGAACCCTGCCCCAATATTTTAATATGTGTCCTCCTCCCATCCCTCCAAGGGTATCATCTCATCTGTCCCCTTCTCTTCTGCCAGCATACTCATCTGCTGACCATCCTCTCTACAGTCATGATCTTTAATCTTTCATCTGCATCCATGCTGCCAGAGAAGATACAGGGAGAAGGTGGGTGGAGTTAACCACTAGGCATGGAGGAGGTGGAAGTTAAATCCTCCTCCTCTCTGAATGCTGGGGCCTCACTCTCCTCCTCATCGTGATGTCACTGGTTGCCAGACACCAGACAGGTGGCGGCTAGCAACCAGTTCAGATAGTGAGCCAGAGGCCGGTGGTAAATAAGGTAAAGCGGGTTTCAGCCAGTCAGGAGACCACTAGGGCAGTGAGTGACAGTGGCAATGCAGCGGCATTTTTAAGGGGCATCAGACCGGCCTAGGGGGCAATTCTGGGACACTGTATTGTCATGGAATGAAGGTGCCTGGGACCTAGGACAGACCTGCCAAAGGCAGGACTGTCCCAGGCAATTCAGGACATGTGGTCACCCTACTGATGGTATGGCATGATGGATATATGTATCTGCTCTAGGCATCTGGCTCTTTAGCTGCACAACAGGCTCCCCACAGGCCTGGTTGCATTCCAAAGCTCCGCTTGAGTCCCCCTCCTCTTTTAATGCCTTTCTCTTTGAAGTTGTTCTTTCCAGTAAACCTGTGGTGATAGCTCAGACTTTTTTTTGTAGCAAACTACACTCTCCACAATCCTCCACAGTTTTATTTTTTTTTTCTCTCTTGCAAAAAAACAAACGAATGTAAAGGACTTGCTTAAAGCTTTTTACCGGTTACTTTACCGGACATTTTTTTCCGGTTATTATATCCTCTTCGAACTACACATTTACTCCTAAAACATAAGGATGTTCAGTTGTTGAAAAGAGTAATATCTCAAATTATTTGGTGAAGGAAACACCCTTGCATAGCATTGCCAAAATTATATCTCCCCAGGAGCGAAGGTGATATCAGTCTCCCTAATATTAGGGTCTAGAATCTGGCCTTCTTGCAACGCATAGGTTTGGACTGGATTTCTGAGGCTTTACGTTATTCCAACTACCACATACCACACTGAAGCAGAAATGGCACACCCACACTCTTTGGCGGCCACTCTTTGGCAGCCTTATTACATTGTAAATGGAAATCAGTCTGTCCAGACATGCAACACAACCTTCTTTTGAGGGATACGGCTATAGCCTAGAGATAAATACGGAAGAGTTTAAATCTACCCCCTTCAACGCTAGACATTTTCTACTTCAAGGAAATCCTATGTTCCCTTCCGGGATGGACCACAAAATTTTCCCCATGTGGCAACGCAAAGGATTCTCCACATTTTCATCCTTGTGTGACCTAGAATCTGGTACACCATAACCCTTCTCTGTTATCTCGGAAAAATTCTCCCTAACCAAGTTTCATGTCTTTTATTTCTGGTAGTGTGTCAGCTTTATTCGCACCTCATGCAGGGATGGAGGCAAAAGATTCCGAACATCGATAACTGACCACCTACTCAAAGAGGAAACGTGTATTATATCCGACATGTACAAACCCTTGATCCACAAAGTTACTCCCTCTCTCACTTCATCATCAGCAGTAAATTGGGGCAAGGATTTCCCTGATACAGAGATTCTTGATAAAATACTTCAGGGCTATAACCAGGGCTCGAGTCCTGCAGGAACGAATGGGAACGGCATTCCTGTACTCTTTCAAAAACAGGAACGCCATTCCCGTTAGCAGCCGCATCCTGGTTCCCCCCCCCCAATAGAATCCTGGCGCCACCTTCTTCTCTGGGATGGTAGGTCGGTAAGCCCAGTTTGCGGGTTCCCGACCCGCTATCCCCAAGCATCAGTGTGAAGGAACTGAGCCAGCACTAGAAGAAGAGGAGCTGATGCTTTATGTATAGTGCTGGCTCCTGTCACAGGCGGAGTAATACCAAATGTGACAGGACACAGGAGCGATACAGGAAGCAGCGGCTCTGCTCTCTACTGCAGACACATGCTTACTCCAGCACTGCTCCTATTACACTGATGATTAGGAACCAGCCAGCAGTACCCACCAGCAGTACCCGCCAGTAATACAAGCCAGCAGTACCAGCCAGTAGTACCTGCCAGCAATACAAGCCAGCAGTATCAGCCAACAGTTCCCACCAGCAGTACCAGCTAGCAGTACCCACCAGCAATATAAGCCAGCAGTACCAGCCAGCAGTACCCGCCAGAAGTACCCACCAGCAGCACCAGCCAGCACTAACCACCAGAAGTACCAGCCAGCAGTTCCCCCCACCAGCAGTACCCGCCAGCATTACCAGCCAGCAGTATCTGCTAGCAGTACCTACCAACAGCACCAGCCAGCAGTACAAGCCAGCAGCACCAGCCAGCAGTACCAGCCAGCAGTACCAACCAGCAGTACCAGCCAGCAATTCCCCCACCAGCAGTACCCACCAGCTATACCAGCCAGCAATACCCACCAGCAGTACAAGCAGGAAGTACCCGCCAGCAGTTTCAGCCAGCAGTACCAACCCTGGAGGGCAGCCAGCAGCAGCCACCAGCCATACCCACCTGGGGGATAGTAGCACCCAGCAATACCTGCAGTAGTCCTGAAGAAGAAGTGAAGATTAAGGTCAGTTGAGGTGCAGGTAAACTGCAGTGCATCTGTGTGAAAGCAGCATTAGGTCTCTTTTACCGGATCGGTCTGATTGGGTCTGCCTGTCTGTTTTTCAGGTAGACCCATTTGCACCCTCCATTCATCTCTAAAGAGTGACAGATGTAGATCTTCAATCCGATCCACTTAAAAAACAGAAGGGGACCAGTCCCCTTCTGTCTGTGCTGATCGGCTTGGAGGGCCCATAGAGTAGAGTGAGCTGTGTCCGTGTCTGATCTGCATATGCTGAGTGGATACGGACCTATCATCTGCCAGCTCTGCTCATTGGGGCCTGCAACTGGTTACCAAGTCGCTAAAGTGGCCCTCGCTTCTCAAAAGGTATATATATACATACACACACTTTTTTTTATTTTTGAGGTGGGGGGGGCTTTCCCACTGAGAGATGAAATGTAAACAAAAGAAGGCCAGTAATGAAAAATGCATGCTCGGATGAGATCTGGTATGGATTTTTTTTTTGGGGGGGGGGGGCCATGCAGTCTTTTTTTATTTTGGTGTGGGATTCCCCCCTCAGGGTAATGTACTAATGAGTTCCTAATGGGGTCTGAAAGGCCTAATCTGAACTGGCTTCTTAGAGCTGGGTCATTCCACCCTGAGTCAAGGTGCCCAGCAGCGGAAATCAGAACAGTATTATTCAGCGGTGCATTTATCCTGACATAGTGGCCTATGGTTAGTTTCTGCTGAGTGGGCATGGTCAGAAATATCATAGGGTAAATCCAGGTTCTTGAAAAAGGCTTTAACTGACTCTCTGGCTGGGTCATCTGTGGGGAGACTAAAAGCCTAAGACTGGGGGTCCCTCTACAATACCTGAAAATAATTAGGATAATTTTCTGTGCTTCAGAACCAGAGAAGCTTGGCTTCAGCTTCAAGTGTGTCATACAACTATTTTAAAAGTTGGAAAACATATAAGGGTCACCAGAAAAATGATCAGGCTGGTTAACCTTAGGCTCTGGTTCCTGCTTTACTGCTGAAGGTGCGTTTGCATGCAAAGACTGATCCTGGACTTGGCATGTCAGTTTGCAAAGCTCCTCAGAATATAAAGAGAGTCCATCTTCACAGAAAAAAAATGTTCTTGCTAAAGGCTTTTGATAAGGTCATGCTTACCTCTAACGCAGGTGGTCAGACACTATAACTGGTTCTGTGTTCTTCACCTATAGTAGCCTCCTTTCCTATAGGGCAAGTAGGCCTACTAGTACTCAGTTGCCCCCAGGTCTTATACACAGGGCTGCTGTTAGAAATCATGGGGCCCCGTACAGACCACCTGGCAGGGCCCCCCAAGAAAATATTAAAGATATATTTAGCTAAAATTACAACAAAATCACTATTAGCAGACACAAATATAACATAACTCGCATAATTCCTGCTAAATCTAAAAAAAAAACTATGTTAAATAAAAAAGATGAAATGAGAAAAATATACAGGCTGGGCAAGTTGGAGCTCAGTGATCAGAGAGACAGAGAGAGAAACTAAGTTACAATTTACAAATAAACTCCTGAGCAGAGATAAGTGCTGGGAGGGGTGCCCACATAGGGAGGGGGATTAGTGAGGGACAACTGTCTCTTTCTCAACAGATAAAAGCTGATAGCAGGGAGAGGGACAGATCAGATTCAGGTGCTGGAGGAAGATTTCAGTATTTGTTGTCCATCACTAATCCCCCTCTCTGTGTGGGCCCCCCTGTGTGCTCGGGCCCCCTACAAGAGGGCTGGTGGTCCCCCCCTATCAGCGGCCCTGCTTATACACAAGGCTTTAGTGCCTGGCCACCATACTGAGGCAGGTGCAAACTGAGCATAGCAAATGGGTACTTGGGGTAGGCAGACAGACAGAGTGGTTCAATGACAGTCCATGTACAAGTCAGGCAAGGTTCCGAATAGTCGGGGTCAATCCATAGTCAAAAGGCAGGCAGAGGTCAGAGAATAGTCATTATCCGATCCAAGGTCACAAATAGGGGGATCCAAACAGCAGAGCAGGATAGACAGACAGACAGTTTGCATTTATTACATACTACTCTATCAACGTGATGGCAGGCAGAGGTCAGAGAATAGTCATTATCCGATCCAAGGTCACAAATAGGGGGATCCAAACAGCAGAGCAGGATAGACAGACAGACAGTTTGCATTTATTACATACTACTCTATCACAGTGATGGCGAACCTTGGCACCCCAGGTGTGCTAGAACTTCATTTCCAATGATGCTTAACTACAATGAAGAGTGCATGAGCATCATGGGAATTAAAGTTCCAAAACATCTGGGGTGCCAATACTTACTGATTGGCTATAATCAAAGAACCTATAAAACAAGAATCAGAGGACCACCAGCAGATCTATCATAATTTTACTGTAAGTACAAATCATTTATAGTGAAAAGCTTCCCCTCACACTTTCTTTGCACTGAACAGCAAAAGAAGCAATATTTTCTGGGAAAAAAATATGACATTATGCATTGTCTGCTTTTTAATCCCTCATTTACCATTTCAGAATTTTACCCTCCCTACCATCTCGGCTTCTAGTCACCTTCCAGCTGATCTCAAGCTGCCTGCTTGCTCAGTGCAGATAAGCAGGTGTTAAAGACCTGTGGCCTGAATTTTCATGTGCTAGTTAGTGTTCTCTGAAGTTTGATATCCGAGACTTTCTTTCCTCTTTAGGGAGTGTGCACCTGGAGATACCTACATCTGTTTTATTCAATCACCTGGGGCGATCCAACCTCATGGCTTGCTTCAGGAGGATGTCAGGTTCTAGATCTTTGTATCACCACTTTGATAAAGTGTATTTGTAAAAAGAAAAAAAAAGTATACTTTTTCCAATGGTAAAACATATATCAATCACAAAATATCTTCAAAGCTATATTACCAAATGTAAGGTATAATAAAAACAGACACACCTGTAAACATTGGTTTGTCAGAAACAATGAAAATAGTATAACAAGGAAAGGTTGATATTAAAGAATGAGTCCATTAATTGTCTTGGAGTGGGTTCTGGTCCTCCCATTTGCTACTATATTGATTTAACTATTACAGTAGTGTTTTATTTTATATTTATTTAAAGCCCTATCTTCTTTATTTTATTTAGAGCTTATTTTAAGTTTAACATAACGTGTTAAAATGTTTCCTTGTTAGGGAATTTAAAATAAAAAGTAGATATCTTCTTCAAAGCAAGCGCAATATTATCCAATATACAATAATCATTAAAGATCATCTGGTATTGTGATTTTTTAATAATTACTCATATTCTGTATTTATTTACATTTTCCACTCTTCAATCTTAGCTGAAGTTAGGAAAACTGAATTATTTTAAAATATATTTTCCCTTGCTTTAAGTCAACCCATGTGCCATGTTTGTAGGTCTCCTTTACAGTCAGCTACAGCTGACGTTAATTGCACTAGTTATCCTTGAAAATTCTTAATGTCATAATAATTCAACTGTAAACCATTAGAACACTAAATAATATTCTTAGGGGACATACTTTTGCCATTTGGTTTATAATAACTGATGTTGAAATAGATTTTTTTTTTTTTTTTTTTTAGCTCATGAGGAATTACAAGAAGAAAACGGTAGAGAAACATGCGAAAACAGGAAAGAAGTGAGATTTGGTGAAACTAAGAAGCTTTAATTAATTTTAAATTGTGCATTTCAGTGTGTCAACAGCTCAGTTCATTGGAGTGGAAAGGGGGTTAGAACCTGGCAACAAAGTTAATCTGGGCACTCCTGAGCAAGCTCATTTCCAAATCTGACATCAGTGCCGTGGTATGTTAGAAAACAGCAGCATCAGTTCTCACTGAAAGGCTCAGTGGGTCCGGCGGACTTCTCAAATAAAAGATTTCAGAGTTAGCAGCACCTCTTAACTCATTCACTGCCACCCAGAGGATATAGTTCCTGTCAATGAGCTACATGCTTAAAGAGGAAGATTAAGAAAATGTTAAAACTTCTGTTTGCTGTAATACACACACAGTGTAATACACACACACATATATACACACACAGTGTAATACACACACATGTATACACACACATGAATCTATCTATCTATCTATCTATCTATCTATCTATCTATCTATCTATCTATCTATCTATCTATCTATCTATCTATCTATCTTTTTAAAGAAAGAAGTGACAACGTTTTTATTTTATTTTGTTTATTTATTTATTTTTTTATACCTTTTTTCTTGATATCATTTTACCTTTCAGAAACACAGTGTCTCAGATAAAGTCCCTGTGTGTGCCTATCCCCTGTTGAGCACAATGTACCATGAAATCTCTATGTAGTTTGTAATACTCTTGGCATAGTTTATTGAATACTGTTGCCTGAAACAAAAAATTCTCTGGGAAATAACATAGCTCTTGCTGTCCAGTTATTTTGCTGTAAGTCTACCTGAGAACCCGATGCTGAGACTGCACAAAATCACTATGATGGTAATTAAAGAGGAGCTACAGCCAGGTTCCCAAAATGTAAAAGTCAGCAGCTACAAAGACTGCAGCTGCTGACTTTTAATAAACAGATATTCACCTATCCAGGTATCCAGCGCCATCCTCACCCAGGCTGATTCTTCGCTGATCTTCGGGTCCCCAGCCCCAGAATGTTTTAAAGTGGGTGTAAACCCACTTTAAAGACTTTTACCTTTAGGTAAGTCTGCATTAAGGCTTACCTATAGGTGCTATAAATATCTCCTGAACTTGCACCGTTTGGGAGACATTTACAGTGCATGCAGCCGATGACGTCATCGATGCATGCGCTCTAAAGGAACGGCCACCCGTGCCGTTCCTTCAGAGCCCTGTGCCGTAAATGGCGGCTCCCATGCGCATGCGCGGGAGTGATGTAATCGCACCTCCGGCCAATCAGATGGCCGGAGGATGCGAACCAGGAAGCAGGATGACAGAACATGTCGGCCGCCCTGTCGCTGAGCGGGCGGCACTGCGGGGGCTTCGTTTTAAGGTAAGTACTTCATAATGAGCTAGTATGCGATGCATACTAGCTCATTATGCCTTTGTCTTTACAGGTTTTTTTTTTTTCTAATTTTTTTTGGCTGAGTTTACTTCCTCTTTAACTGTGATCAGCCGACTGTGACTCCTTGCAGCTACACAGACGCCTCCCCACTGTGCATGTGGAAGCTGTGTGAATGGTGCCACAGCCTCCTGGGAATTGTGACGTGTCCCCGAAGGTTTCAGGAATGGAGGGTGGAGCTGAATCTGAGAGGAAATGGCAGTGGGTACCTGCCAAAACTAGGTACCCGGTCCCCCCCCCCCCCCCCGAAAAAAAACATCCAAATATGGTACAGAAGAAGGAGAGGAGGGAGGAGGAAAAAAATAGCAGACCGTGCTCCTTGTGGGTGAAGTTCTGTTTTGCTCCAGCCACCCAGGGAACTAATGCTTTTGCCAGTTTATTGAGCATGCACAGAAACTCTGTCATGTGGCTCAATTCACTAAGCTAACACACCAGCACCAGGATCCTTTTTTTTCTTGCAAAAATGTCAAATAAGATTTGACATTTAGTCACAGTCTCAAATCGCATGACACCCTATTGTCTGCATTGGAAGTAGTCAAATCAGTGCAATTCCAACTCCATTGGAGTCGCACTGATTTTGAAAGTAGTTGCTGCACTATTTTCTGAAAGTTTAGGTGCGACTTGCATAGATATCTGTGCTTTAAGTCACACAGATGTCTTCCAATTGCCACCTGAAGTAGCACTGAAATGCTACTTTGAAATCACGCTACTTCAAGTGAAGTAGCATAATTCCAATGTCGCGATCGGTGTGACAGGGGTGTTACTGTCACAAGGCAAAGAAAATATACCTTTCTTTGTGAGAAGTTTTGTGAGCCTATAGTAGTTATTGGAAATTATGAAAGCCATCATCCTATTTACTTATTTTTTCACATAACTGTAAGTAATCAAACATAGATTCTGCATATTAAACTGCTGCTTCACCATATTCAATAATAGATTAGGCTTGGTGTCAGTTACCTTGGTTGAGGCCGAAGTGCTGAGTAGGCTTCCCTTGCAGCTCGGTGCGGATCACCCCTGGAGGTGAGACAGGAGATGACACGTCCCAAGGAGCACTGGATTCAGGTGAGATCCGGATGGATGGATGGTATGGACACCCAGGACAACTTCCAGGAGATCTGAATGTGCTCAGTGGAAAAAGACAAAAGGTTAAAGAGGTTGTAAACCGATAATTTTTTTTTTTTTTTCTTTACATCCTGAAAGATAAAGACATAATGAGCTAGTATGCATCGCATACTAGCTCATTATCAAATACTTACCTTAGAACGAGCCCTCGCCGCGCCGCTCTCTTACCTCTATGACGGGCGACATGTACAGTCGCCCGTCTTCCGGGATCGCGGCATCCGGCCATCTGATTGGCCGGAGCCGCGGTGACGTCACTCCCGCGCACGCGCGGGGGAGCCGACGGTCACGGCACAGGGCTCTGAAGGAACGGCACGATCTGCCGTTCCTTCAGAGCGCATGCGCCAGTGACGTCACTGGCTGCATCAAATGTAAATATCTCCTAAACGGTACATGTTTAGGAGATATTTACAGTACCTATAGGTAAGCCTTAACATAGGCTTACCTATAGGTACAACTTCCTGAGGAGGGTTTACTTCCTCTTTAATGCCAGGCCGAGGGTCATACACAGTTAATCAGTCCAGAAGCAATAAGCAAGCCGGGTTTGGAAGTAGCAAAAGGGCATAGACAAGAGAGAGTCCGTGGGAGGCAAGCCAAGGTCGGTGCACAGGAGATCCAGCAGAAGTATCAGAACAAAGAGTGGTCAGGTAAGCCGAGGTCGATCAAGGGAGAAGAGGCAGACAGGTCCAAGAGGCAAGCCGGGTCAAACAGGAACACAGGTTAACACACAGGTCACGGGTACAGGAGCTGACGATAAACCAGCACCGCAGCATACCAGGAGAGCGTCTTATATAGGGCCAAGGCTGGAGAGATGGGCGTGAAATCCCACGCATGCGCATCCGCCTCCAGTGTTCTATTGCCGCTAAGCGGCGATTCCTTTCCTGACACTTGGGCCTCATGCACACAGATGTTTTTTAGCATAAAATATGCCTATTGTAAAAAAGAACCTGTGTTTTCTGGCGCTCAGTGAGTAGCAGGTGAGGCATAAAGCCACGAATGCCTGTGTGCACCTGTAATGCCTGTATGCCCCTGTACTCATGTAAACCCAGATGTTTCTGTGAATCAGCATTTACCCAAACCTGTGTATACAATGACCAAGAAGAAAGTTATGAGAGGAAAATTCACAAACCACGCATTCCTTAAATAGATATAGAACACAGAAAGGGAAGTTGCTCCTGTCAGGAGCTGGGATTTTTTAGGTGCCAATAACTGGGTGCTGACAAAAAATACATATGTAAAAATCAATATATTTTATTTGATTAGTTAAAAAAATCTTTTAGAAATAGAACATATATACACATGTTAAAATCACTCCATTTTGACATTTTGGAGAAGTTGGTATAATGAAAACAGTTCGGTGATGCTTCTAGATAGATAATCCCGACATGTTTCGCCAATCACTTTGGCTTCCTCAGGGGATGTTTTCTACCATACTTATATCAATAAATTGATCAAGGCGTAATCAATAATGTGCATACAGATTTTTTTTTGTCATTTTTATCACTCAAGATCAATTCCTGTTAGTCTAAATATTGACATATATAAACATATGTAACAAAGCATATGGATACAGCTCAGTATTAAACATTGAAAACATAATGAATGACACAACAGTACATTGTAACCGAGTACATGAAGATTGATTCTCTGGATATTTTAAACAAATACTGGTATCTTCTGACAGCAGACCAAACTGTCTCCAAATACATTATCAAAAATCTGGAAATTACATACAAAAGATCTAAATCGTTAAAAGATTGTCTAATACAAAGTCAATATGTAAACAAAAAAGAAAATTCCGAGATCCCCCGGGCAGGCACTGCCCCTTGTGGTTGGTGCCAATTCTGTTGGTTTATGCCACCCATAAATACCTTTAATCTACCTAATCTACATTTCAGGATTATCTATCCAGAAGCATCACTAAATTGTTTGACTATACCAACTTCTCCAAAATGTCAAATTGGAGTGATTTTAACATATATGTATATATGTTCTATTTCTAAAGATTTGTTAATTAATCAAATAAAATATGAATTTTCTAAGCAAGCAATTGCTAGAGCACTCTTTCCAGCTCGAAAGCTAATATTGAAACACTGGATATCTACCACCCCTCCCACAGTTAAGGAATGGATAGCCCTAATGGGGGATACCCTGAGATTGGAGAAAAACATATTCCAACATAGGGAATGCCCGGGTAAATTTGATAGACTCTGGGCCCCGTGGCTGGACACACCAGACCTGGCTCCGGTGGAGCTTGTCATGGAGCGTATACTAGTTGAGAGAAGTTGAGGGGTCTTGGCACTGAATCCAGAAGATTATATATAGGTTGTCATTGGTATTTAAAGTTATGCATATTAGGATGTCATTGGATGCCTCTGTAGGTCATTTTCCTTATATGGGATATTGTTGTAATATATGCTCTGGAATATGTATTGTATAAGTTTAATAAAAATTAGTTTGATATAAAAAAAATCAAATAAAATATATTGATTTTTACATATGTATTTTTTGTCAATACCCAGTTATTGGCACCTAAAAAAGACCAGCTCCGGACAGAAGACACTTCCCTTTCTGTGCTGTGTATACAATGTATTATCCAGAACTGTGTCGCATTTGGGAAGTTACACTGTATGCAAATGTATCGGTAAATTCAGATGGACAGAAGTATTGGCATTTACATGAGTACAGAGGCATGCAGCCATTCACTTGTATTGCCAGCAGTTCGCCCCACCTGCTGCTTCCCATCTATGAGAAAACGCTGTTTTTTAGGCTAGGCATAATTTATGGCTAAAACCGTCTGCATGCATGAGGCCTTAATCATCGTACAGACTATGTTTAAAGATGCTGTCTACCTTCACTTTCATTTACTAGTACTTCCATACTGCCACATCCACTGCCATCAATTTTTTTGAAATCTGTATAATAGTATACATTTCTATACTCGCAGTAGTTCTGCTACAACTTGAGTGCAAACACTGGCTTATTTTCAAAATATACTATGCAAATATATTATTTTTTTATTAAAATTTTATACACTAGATAAAACTTTAGGCAAGGCTGCAAATGGAAGTGCAAAAATGAGTAAAGGACAGAGCTAGGGTGCCCTGAAAAGTTCTTCATCTTTTGTATCTCTAGAACCCTGTCAAATCTCATAAGCGACATGGTGTTAAGGCAATCTCATAGTTAAGGCCCACATTCACATTTTTTTAGGACATCCGATCATCCAAATCAAGAGATGTAGGTCAATCAACCTTATTCTTCACAGTGTGAGACAAGTCAGTTGTGATTGATATAGCGTTTGCAGTAAGCATTCTGCAGCTGTTGTTTGCTAAGCCAACTTTGTGATTCATCCCAGAGTGGATTCATTAATTTAATGGCAGTCAACATAATAATGAGGACCCGTTTGCACTTGAGCGGTGTGATCATGAACGTTATATTGGGCATTAATGTGAATATCCTTATAGCCTTAAACTGATTGTAAAGGATTTTTTTTTTAACCAATTCTGGTCCGTCCCACACAGATATACTGTGGCAGGGTGACCCTTCTGCGTGAAATGACGTACCTGTATGTAATTTTCTGCACTGGGTCTGGAATGCACGTGTGCGCCACCTGCGACCCGTACCTGCTGTGATTGGACATGTGGGAGCCAATCAGTCCGGCAGACCCACTGTTTGCCGACACCCTGCAATCGTTTGTGAGCGAGACAGAACTGCACTCTGCCTATGTAAACAAGGCAGACCACCGTTCTGTAAGAGGGGGGAAATGGAGATCTTGTTTTTCTGCTAAGCAGGAATACAGATCTCTGTCTTCCTCCAGTCAAAGCATCCCCCACACGGTTAACAGGCACTCCCAGGGAACACGTTTTACCCTTTGATTGCCCTTGATGTTAACCCCTTCCCTGCCAGTGTTATTAGTACAGTGACAGTGCATTTTTTAGCACTGATCACTGTATTGGTGTCACTTAGTGTCAGATTTGTCCACAGCAATGTTGCAAATAGCTGCAAATAGCTGATCGCCGCCATTGCTAGTAAAAAAAATGTAAAAAATATAAATTCCAGAAATCTATCCCACAGTTTGTAGACACAATCACTTTTGCGCAAACCAACACAGGATGTGTTTGACAGAAACAGGAATCAATATCCCAAAAATGTGATGTGCTACAAAATTCAACACACTGCAATGCATACACTTTGCCATAGCTCATTGGGGTGCCATTCAAAGTGAATGCCCTTGCAACACAGCAGTCTTATACCCCACGTATTGCTGCATGCTGTGGGGAGGTGCTCGTTACCACAATGCAGGAATGTGAATGGGCCCTAAAGGTATAAACAGGTATGAGCAGCAGGAAGGTGTCTGCCCCTATTGAAACCATCAGTGTAATCCAGGGATCAGAGTCGCATGAGAGGAATTATTTGCCATAAATGCCGACCACAAGACCGATCCTTGCTGTTCCAGCTCCCGGTGCGCTAGCAGTCTTGTGAATTGACTGTTCCAAATAGACTGGCTCTGGACGTGAGCACGGCAGGAACAGTTCACGGCTGGACACCTGAGAGTTCGGTTTCCTGGAGGAGCAAAGGACTGGGTAAGTACAGCTTTCTCTTGCAGCCCTAGACAAAATGAGCAGTTAACCTATGCAGTGTGGACAGAGCCCCATTGCATGGGAGAATAACAATTCTCCCATTACTTTAAAGAGTTCTTCTTTAAAGTGTCACTAATCCCACATTATTACAAACTATAAATAAATGGTGTATTACATGGTGTTCATACTCCCTACATCACTATGGGATTTGTTTCATGTATTCTGCAAAAAAACTGGTTGATCCTGCAGCTCTCTATCTTCACCTTCTGTTTATGTCCCCAATGCAGTTGGAGATTTTGCAGCTGTGATGGCAGCTCTGTACATTCTCAGTTTTCAGTGAGTTTCTGTGCTGAGCATTTCCTCCATATCACATCCATGTGACTATAGAGTTAAACATGTGGGTGTATACACAGTGGTAAATGACAGCCCTCTCACTCCCTCCTCCTCCATGCCCACTAACCAGATACACACAATGGGGACGGGATATTACATGTAGATTGATAGAGGCTTCGCCTCTCTCTTATTCTAAGACACAGGCTGGATGGGAGTGACTCAGCCTGTGACTGGCAGAAATCTGCCCACACCATGTTATTTCCACAAAAAAATAAAGATTTGATTTCAAATATATATTTGTATGACAATGTAAAACAGTTTATTGATATTATTTACTTTACTCTGTGGCCCAAAGGCTGTTTTATTTTTTGAACATGTTACCAGCACAAGAGGATTAGAAGCTCCTCCTGCCACTGTTTCCCTGCAGACAGGCTAGGAAAGAGCTGGGTCATGTGACAGCTGTATATCGATTAAAAAAAGGTACTTCAATTTTTTTTTAATTACAATAATTACAGTGCCAACATCCATATACAGAAATAGAAGGAATGATGTAAATTAAACAGTGTGTGTTTAGTATCACTTTAACTCCTGACATGAGAATGAAGGTTTGGTAAAGAAAATAGGCGGTACCTTTGGGTATGGAGGCGGATGTGACTCACTCCATGTGACAGTGTTGGGCCAATCATCATTGTCATACGTAGGAGTCCAAAGCCCTGTGTAAGCTACAACTAAAACAGAAATATTTAGCTTTCACACGACTGCCTTTCCCCCCTGTGGCTTAAAGGGGCAGCAGGTCAGCAAAAGGTAGATATTTGCTACTTGGAAGGGCAAAAATAAAGTTACCTGCACTTTGCACTAAATGGGCAAACTACATGTTCACTTTTAAGGGATACTGATAAAACCAGAGACGTTTAGCATTTAGGAAAAAACATATTATTGTCAGGTCAAGAGTATAGATGACAGCAAAACAGTGTACATATGCAGACAGTTCAATAATAGATAGCACATGCCATGAGCAGGACAGTAGGCAGAGCAGTTCGACTGGCACTTGTGGTGCCCCACCTGAGATGTCAGCAGTGAAGCAAGAACTGAAGTAAAAAATGTGGTAAAGCGTCCACGTTACTATGGGTGGTGTGATGTGTAAATAAATAAATAAACAAAACAAGTATACTCAAGGTTGCTGCTTAACACTGTCTGTGTTCCCACATGTAAAAAAATTTAAAAACCAAAGAAATATGAAGTGCTACATATTGAGCTAGCTCAAATAATTACATATAATGTAAACAGGTGTTAAATAATAATGAAACAAATATAAACATGGCAATAGTGGTGACAAAAAAAACTAAAAATAAGGCAATCATGGTTTATAGTGGCACATCACACTTGTGAACCATTTAATATATACTCAAAAATAACATGCAGTTGAACTAACCATAGCAACTCAGCAATCTTAAATGGATACTGTAAATAGTCCTTATAGAAATGTGATCATAAAATCCAGTCCATTCACTTAGTGCACATCCTCATACACTCTCTGTGAATAATCAGAAATCCAGTAATAAACCTCAATGCAAATCTTGTGTCACACTATGCGCTCACCTCCAGGGGAGACCTTCCCAGGGGTCTACAATAGCATTCCCCTTCTGGGTATATATCTAGTGGCTGGGTACTTTCCTGGTGATTCTTGGACTCTTGTTCCCTTTGACCATGTGCATCATACACATATGTCATAAGAGCAGGGAAAAAAACAAACTAAATAATAATAATAATAATAATAATAATACATAAATAATAATCACACACATTTATAGGTGCACTAGCTCTGGTGCACACAGATGGCTCTCTTTGTACAGTTGGGATCATAAAACCCCTTGCTGGTTACTCAAACATTTGCAAATTCTCAGTCCTGTGCTCCCCAGTGTCAATCTGCTTCCTGGTAGTATACAATGAAATCAAAGGCTCCGCCCAACATGTTTCATCACTGGTCATGTGACTTTTTCAAGAGGGAAGAGAGGACTGGTGCATAGATGGACCAGATCAGAGAAGGCCAAAAAGTAACACAAAGTATGATAACACAGGAGGGTCAGGCAGAAGTGTAGTCTAGGCGAGCCAGGTGATACACAATTAGATAAGAATCCATACAGTACTGAATCACGGTGGAGAGAGTAGGGTGAGAACAAGCTGGGTCATACACAGTAATCCACAGAGCAAATACAAACTAGGTCTGCTATCACAAACATTGGTGGTGTGTAAAACAGGTGTTTTAAACACGAGCTGCAAAGAGCTGTCCTATTGCTGTTGTTCCTGGACAAAGGCTGTCTCGCTGTTGTTTCCGGACCAAGGCTGTCTCAGGTGCTTTGCCTTAAAACGGCCACCCCAAGGACTGGTACTGACAGTTGTGGGGTAGATGATAATCACTAAGGGATTTATGTATGGGGTAACAGGTTGGAGAAAGGGGAGACAGAAGGGGCACATGCCCCGGGCACAGGGGCTGTATGTAGAGGAGGGGGTGCGCTGGGAGCTCCAGCTGCTCCCTTTTTCCTGATTTCCACTAACAACAGTGACTGCAATGTCACTCCTGTCAACAGGGATTTTTTTAGCCCAGAGTGAGGCAGTACTTTTTACTGCCACCTCCAGTACCAGCCCTGTGCTCACTGCTGTCACTTGTTCTAAAAGCAGAAGCTGACATTTTATACCAGCTTCTTTTACAAGTGACAGTGCACCCTAAGTGACAGCACCACTTTAAGTGCAGGAGGAATGGCTGCCAGGAGGCTGGGCTCTCATGCTGCAGAGTAGGGAGCACTCACACAGAACTTGACAGCCCAGATTCCTGGCAGCCGGTCCTCCAGCACTGAGAACTAGTAAAGTAGCTGGAGGTAAGCAGCAGAGCTCTGTACTGGGATTTGGGGTGTGGGGGAGACTTTGTAGTGGAAAGGTTGGGGAGAGAGCTCTGTGTTGATCGGGATGAGTGATGGGCTCAGGTTTTTTTTTTTCGACACGTGTCAAAACTGATGGTCATTCATAGGCAGTGGAGGCATTCCCAGTCCTGCAGCCGCACATATTCTAGGGCAGGGATATGTAAACTCTGGTCCTCCAGCTGTTGCAGAACTACAGGTCCCACAAGGCATAGTAAGCCTGACAGCCATAAGCATGACACCCAGAGGCATGATGGGACTTGTTTTTATTGATGTTTTTTCAGGACATTTTTGTATGTATCATGCGGGTGTGCAGCTGTCCAATTCTTTTCCTTTCCATGTGTGTCTGCAGCAGTGACAAGGCATGCACCCCATACTACACACTTCAAAGTAGACACCACAGCTTTGTTCATTCACCTGGAGCAGCAGGACATGTTCTTATGATGGGTCTTGTAATTTGCTGGAGGGCCACAGTTTGCATATCCCTGTTCTAGGGGCTTTGTATACATGTGGCTGCAGGGCAGGGAATGCCTCTGTCATCTATGATTGTCTGTTTTCTTTGACAGTTTTCTGGCGGGATAGCTCAGGCAGGTTAGGACTTGTGTCCAAACAGACTCAGGGACATTTTTTTCTTCCAGTGACATCACAAACTCAGGGACATTTTTTTCTTCCAGTGACATCACAAACTCAGGGACATTTTCTTCTTCCAGTGACATCACAAACTCAGGGACATGTTTTTCTTCCAGTGACATCACAAATTCAGGGACATGTTTTTCTTCCAGTGACATCACAAACTCAGGGACATTTTTTTCTTCCAGTGACATCACAAACTCAGGGACATTTTTTTCTTCCAGTGACATCACAAACTCAGGGACATTTTTTTCTTCCATTGACATCACAAACTCAGGGGCATTTTTTTCTTCCAGTGACATCACAAATTCAGGGACATGTTTTTCTTCCATTGACATCACAAACTCAGGGACATTTTTGTCTTACATTGACATCACAAACTCAGGGACATTTTTGTCTTACATTGACATCACAAACTCAGGGACATTTTTTTTCTTCCAGTGACATCACAAACTCAGGGGCATTTTTTTCTTCCAGTGACATCACAAACTCAGGGACATTTTTTCATTCCAGTCACACCACCAACTCAGGGACTTTTTACATTTCAGTTAAACCCCTGATGCAGTGACAGTTTTTTCAGTTCGCCCAATATTTTTGCACAGAACTTTGTGTCTGTACCACAAACATTGGTACTATTTCAATGCATGTGACAAACATTACAAACATTTTGATGTGTACCTCTATCGGCCTTGTCCTTTTCCACACTGAGCGGAGGGAAAGGGGGGGGGGGGGTCCGACAGGAGGGGGTTGTGGCATTTTGGGGTGCAGGGATGGAGGGTGCAGTTTCCATGTTTGCCCTAGGCACTAGATGACTGATTTTTGCCCATCTCAAATAGTCAGCATCCTTGTATCATTTGCACTTCAAAAATGAGAAGGCCAATTGATTGTTAGAAGCAATTATACGTTTTCTTGTTAGAGCACTTTTTTTTTTTTTTTTTTTTTAGGAAATATGTTTTATAAATACTGTACATATATTTACATGCAGGAGTTTTTTTTTTTTATCAGGAAAAACTAATGAGACTGGAACTGGATAAAAGATCTCAATAAACAAACAAACAAATCAATTTGATGATCTCCTTTTGCGAACTGGAGGCCTGCAAAATAGAAGGATTATTTAATATGTTTGAAATGTAAACAGCAAAATGGAGATTCATCTAACAAAGGGCAAACTGTTCTTGGCAAAGCTGCAGGATAATGCTAACTAAACAAGCAAAGTGTAAATAAAATACTAGTTGTCTGCAGCTGACATGGCAGAGGCTGTACTTCACAATACAGTAATTTAAAGAGAAACTACTGTGAACAATTGTTAGGCAATGGGAGACTTGCACTTAGAATAAAAGTTGTTGACAAAACCAATAGATCAACTAACAATGTATTATAAAAAAATAAAAAAAAACAACAACAAGTCACTTAAAAATGTTAGCTGTACTTGGTTTGTGCAAAAGTCTGCTAATATCCATTTGTACACACTCTCCTGTTTAGTTTGTGAACTATAGATACCAGCATAAGAAGCTAAATTCCACCTATATGAGCAAAGCATGCTGAAACTAGTAGTTCTACGAGAGCTGGGTTGCATAGAGGCTCTAGTGGCTATATTTATTAGGGGAAAGAGCAGCAGTAATCAATATAACCCTGGATTTCTTTATAAATAGGTATATGATCACATCTGATTTCTTCCCATGAGTAAAGCCTCGTACACACGATCAGATTATTGAACGATCTGTCGTCTGTTTTTTGTTGCATGCTAGTCTGATGTGGAAAGTGAAGAGGTTCCTTTAATACAAAAATTCCGGAACGACAGAATTCAACTTCAGAAGTGATGTCATGTGCTGAATTGTTTTGTATGTGTTCTTTCGTTTCTGAGCATGCCTAGTCTTGCTCTTCCGATTTTTTTCGGACGAAAACTGTACTAATTAAACAAAAATCGGACATTGTGTTGATGTACGATAAAAATTTCATAGCCTGCACATCCAGTTTTTGTCGTCCGAAAATCCATAATCCGCTGTCGAAAGCACTATACTAACAATCTAAAAATCGGCAGATCGTTCGTCGGACGAAATTTTCCTTCTGATTTTGATATCGGGTGTACGGGCCTTAAGTGTCTGCCATTGGCCTTTGAACTGAACATGCCCGTATCTGCACAACAATGTGATAATTATTTTGTTAATAACTTTGCTTTACAAAACTTTTTACATACAAAAAAATGATGTCTGACCTATGTGAGACAGCCCTAAAACAGTAAAAGCAATGTGTGCACTCTTACATGCACATCATGAGCCCTATCAGACTATTGTGCTAACACACAATAAAAATCAGACGGTTTAAGCACACTGCAACACATTTTAAGATAGCATAGTATGTCAAGGGGATCCTTCCCTGTGGGCAGTCATACTTTAGCTACAAAATATAAGATTGTAAACCTACATTTTGTGTTAAATAGATAATAGATGGTGTGTGTTAAATGTATTTTATATATACATTTTTCTTTTTATATACATTTGTTTTCTAGCTTCTCACTAGTTGAATGCATTTTCTTCCTATGTAGGCAATGATTAGCAAAGTGTGTAAAGTTTTTGTGTGTGTGTGTGTTACTGATCAAGGTATGTGACTCAAGCAGAGCATGAAAGTAACCCATTATATGTGAAGTCCTATGTGCGCAACACAACTGCTTATGCTATTCTGAATGCAAATTGTAACATACAAATGATAACAGTAGTGGTAAAATTATGCCTTGGGACTGAAGGGAAACTCAAATTTGCTTTCTGTGAAGAGAATTTGTGTTTATCAGTCGAGGTTCCTGGGGGCTTTGTTTTCAAGCCTTGATGTGTGACCACTATCCACAGGCTGCCCTTCACCCCTGGCCTTCTATTGCCAGAATTTTGCCCACCCATATTGACACCACAGGGGGAAGGGTTTCAGAGGAGGGAGAATCAAAAGCTGAGGGAAGAAACAAAAAGTGCTTTTCAGGGTCTGGTGTGTGGGAATCAGATGAGAGGCCTAGCTCGAATCTGGTCTCCAAGCAACCATGAGTGATATGCTGAGGGAATATCATTAAAACTGAAAACTAAGCTCCTTCTCTGAATTCGTAAACCTGACCGCAGGACTATGACGCACCAGAACTTCCTTACACCTCAGACACTCAGTTTGTGCATGTAGGAGGAGGAAAGCAGCTGATTTGTTGAGTTTTTCTTAGTTAAGGACAAAGGCTGTCCAGACATGAAGTTGGTGGTGAAATATGGTAACTGCCACTGCTGCAGCTGGCTTGCTGACACAAGATTAATAAATTGCTGTTTCCCGGCCAACCAGAACCTAGTGGGAACTATCCAGTATTTTTCATTGAATTATGGGTAGCTGCCCCACTGCAAGCTGGCCTACTTTTACAGCTCTGCTTTTACTGATCTCCTAAAGTGCAGTAAACATCTGTGACTGGGGTGAGGTCATTATTTGGGGTGTGAAGGCAGCAGGGCCTGAGAATCTTCCAACCCTCGGCCTAAAGATAATGTACTACTTTTTTTGTCTTGCATTAAAAAAGAGGCCAGTGACATCGGAAGTCCCGCTTCTCAAAAATTATGTCCTGAAATAATCAGGCAGACAATAGCTGCATTAAGCTTGATGAGATTGCAGGGACATTGACGGTGATTTATATTTTCATTTTGACGTGTGATGTCTGGAGGACTCCATATGTGGGGAAGCTAAATAATTTGTTTATCTCCCTGTCTATCAACTCATGTTATGTTTTTTTTAAAATCTGTATTTTAAGTGAGTTTTTATTTAATTGCTTACTAGTACATTATTATTATTTTTTTTTACTTTGAACACAAGAACTGTTTGACATATTTTGTTAAAAAATTCTATGGGGAAAAAAAAACATTTAAAAAAGAGCTTCTTCGCAAAAGAGCTTGGTAAAACTTTTTATGTGAAGGCATTCCAAATAAAAATAACTAAAAAAAAGCAGTAACCCACAGAAATCATCTCTTAACCCTTTTGACTCCAGGAAACTGGCATCTGATTTCATTGGGCTGTTTTGAGTAACTGCACTCTGCTGCATATTACATATATATATATATTTGTAGTGCTTCATTTAATAATCCTATTATAGTATATAAAAGGTAACAGAAAAGAAAGAAGTAGTCTTTTCTACATAAAAGGGGAATCCAAAGAAGGTCATGCATACTGAAATCAACCGGGGTCCTCTATGTGCAGCTTGGTTAATATTGTGATAGTGTTTACAGAAGGTTAACCCTTTCTTTTTTTTCTTATTAGGAAAAAGGCTGCTTACAGTAAACATCATAGAGATTACCACCTTAAGGCTCTGTTCACACTGCCACAACCTGTAAGTCGCACAACTTGCAGTGCGACTTTTCTAGGCGACTTGAGTCCTTCTTTGATAGAAGTATATAGAAGAGAATAGAAGAGGGATAGAAGTTGCTTTGAAGTAGTACAGGAACCTTTTCTGAAGTTGGAGCGACTTCAGTAGTGCTAATTAAGACAGCTCTCATTGACTAAAATGGGATTTCACATGTCACGTGACTTGGGGTCTCACAGGTTGAATCCCAAGTTTCGGTAGTGTGAACTGAGCCTTAGATTTATAGACAAAGGTAGGTTCCTCAATTAGAACACGAGTTGATTTACTAAATATGCAGACACTGTTTACTTATTACGTGAATAGGTTATCTAATCAAGTGCCTGCACAAAATGTTTTTTTTTTTTACATAATGTAGCAGGTTTTCCAGGCATTGGGCCTGATGAGGGTCTGCCATGGTCACCGGTAACACCTTCAGCCCATTTAAGCTGAATACCCAAGTGTGAGATTTGAGTCAAGGACCAGTCCGGCATCTTTGGTTTGTTTTGTTTATTTTATATTGGGGATGAGGGGGGATACTCCTCTGGCTCAACTAGGTACAAACGGGACACTTTGGAGAAAAATGCCTTTCATCGCTATCTTGATGCTGGCTGGATGCCGACCAACGCTTGCTGGCGCTTGAAAAACACTGACTTGCTGTACTGTACTTGAACTTGACTTCTGACACTCTGGTTAGCTCAAAAGTCCTGGACTGTACTGAGAACTGACTTCTGATGCTCTGGTTAGCTCAAAAGTCCTTGCTGACTGAGGTAGCTTCTGTAACTGCTTCTGCAACTCTCAACGCTGTACACTGCACACTGCGCGCTGTACACTTGAACACTTCAGGGCCCACACACTGGCACCCACTCTATACTTCAGGGTTCTCTCACTAGGCACCCCCTCTACACTTCAGTGTCCACACACTGGCACCTCCTTTACTCGCCAGGGTCAACACTGGCACCCCCTTTACTTGGCTCCTGCACCGGCTAGCTAGCTCCCGGATACCTCTGACCTTCTCCGGAGTGGTCCCCTCTAACTAGGCAGACCCTTAGGGGCAGTTTACAGTACTCATAACTGGGAATGCTTTCCTGAAACTGGACCCCTCTCAGCTCCGCTGGTCCTCTGCACCGAATCCTCTCTGCAGCTCAGCTCAGCCTTCTGGCCCCTCTCACTAGGCAAGCCGCCTGGGACACCCGATTCCTCTGGCAGGAGGAGAGACAGCCGTATTCTCCCTCCTGGGACTCCCAGCCAAAGACGCTGCGTCATGTGCTCCCCTCAAACTTATACCCACTCCCAGAATGCTGTGAGGCAGAATCTGCCTTTCTGGGGTAGATACAGGCCTGAGTGTGCCATTGGCTGGGTTTCATTCACTCATGGAGCACAGTGGGGAGACTCCCCATGCTCAACAGCCACACCTGGGAGACATGACAGCCCAGCTGAAAATCATGGCCCTGCTGATAAGCAGACAAGGCCCACTATACCTTGTAGGGTGCTACACATGTAATTGGGTATTCATTGCACTGGTGCAACATCAACCATAGCAGACTACCCAGTGGCTAAGGGGCTCCGGTGGGTGGTGGAATGAAGGAAGCTCCCCTTTGTGTGTTCTAGGACCCATGACGCTGTGCAGAATGGTATAGGGGAATGCTTCTTTAGGCATCATTGGGGGGCGTTGTAGATCAATACCTTCCCTGATGTAGCATAGCTACAGACCTCTCATCAGCAGAGGTGCCCTCCAGGGAGTGCAGCCTGTAACGTTAAAAAACCATACCCCATGGAGAAACCATACCCTCGTCACTTCCGGTCTGAAACAGCTGAGCAGCGCAGTAGTGCGCATGCTCAGAGCCCCGGATACGTGATTGAAGAAGAGAGAATTTGAGAAGTGCGCATGCTCGGTGGGCATGAAATTATCACGGCACTGTCTCTAATATAATACTTGCGGCGGGTACATTAAAACACTTCGGGTGCAACATAAATCATGTCCTCTGCTATCGCTGTAACATCCCTCATCTCCGGTAATAAATATAAAAGCGGCGGCGGGTGTATAAGATGTAAATGTGACGGCGATCGCGGCTCCGTGATCCGCTTTTATATTTATTACCGGAGATGAGGGAAGTTACAGCGATAGGAGAGGACATGATTTATGTTGCACCCGAAGTGTTTTAATGTACCCGCCGCAAGTTTAACTACCGTGAGAAATCCATACCCTCCGTAGCGGAACCGGAAGTGACGAGGGTATGGGTTTCTCACGGGTATGGATTTTTCACGGAACACAGCCCACTCGTCCTCTCCCAGTCATGTGACCTGCCACATGAATGGAGAGAAGATGAAGGGAAAGTTTAGCTTTTACTTCTTGTAAGGAACCTGTAATGATAATGACAGCAGGTCTGAACAGTAAGTGTGTGTGTGTTTGTGTGTATGTGTGTGTGTGGGGAGGGGGGGGGGTCTGTAAGTGATCTCTGTTTACATTGTCCCCTGCATGTCCAGCTGCTCCTAATTCCCCTACAATGTAATGCCCCTACCTCTCCATAGTACTTCCCAGCCCTCTCCACAACCCCCCTTCTTCTCACAATACCCTCTGTCAGCCACAGCAGCACCATCTTCCCACTGTCCCTAACCACAGAGCCCCCACAATGCCCCTATTGACTTCTACAGAACTGCCAGCCCCCCATAGTTCCCCCAAGCTTGCCCCAGGGCTTCCCTCCACCCACAGCCCCCACAGTACCCCTTAGTCTGCCGCAGAGCCCCAGCCCCCTGCAGAAATGCCAATAGTGCCTCCAGCTCCCTACAGTGCCCCCCACAGCCTCTTACATGCTTTTAGAGGGAGGGGGAGTTTTAAACAACAATTTTAATATAGGACCTCTGATTTCTAGTCGTGTTCCTTATTCAGTGTGAATCCTACTTTGCCTTCTTTATTTTAGGTATGTATATAGCGCTGTCAGTTAATGCAGGGCTTTACATTTATATTATACATTCACATTAATCCCTGCCCTCAAAGAGTTTACAATCTACTAGGGGCCCTAACACGCGTTCAAACATAGTAAGGCCAATTTAGACAGGAGCTAATTAACCTGCAGCATTTCTGCAGTGATTTTGCACAGAGCCGCCCAGATCCTCCTTTTCTTGGGTCCCTCTTCTGTGCCCCTGGCCCCTCCCTCCTGTTTAGTTCCCCCACAGCAAGCAGCTTACTATGGGGGCACCTGAGCCGAGTCACAGCTCCCTGTGTCCATTCAGACATAGAGCCGCGACCTGGTCCTGCCCCTGCTCTCTCCTGATTGGCTGTATGGCTGACTGACTGATTGACAGCAGCAGGAGCCCATCGTGCCACTCTGCTGTCTCAGCCAATAAGGAGGGTATTCCCAGGCAGCTGAGAAACTCCTGCAATATCGCTGGATAAAGATGGCCTCAGGTAAGTATTAGTGGAGCTGCCACACACAGAAGTTATATAAATGCATAGAATGCATTAAGATAAAAAAAAAAAACTTCTGCCTTTACAATCCCTTTACTTTTCTCTTTTCAATGTGAATGATCATTTTGGTATATGAACAGTCTCTACTTCTGAGAACTTATTTACACTAAGGACCTATGCACATTTATGTGTGTTGCCACAATGCATGGCAACCCCCCTGCTTTATGTGCTGTGCGTTGTGGTGCAATTCATTGTGAATAGCTCCCCAAAAAGTTGTACAGTAGAGCCCTATGAATAGTGCACCACAGGGCACCACCATGCATATACCATACATTGTGCTGCACCGCTGTGTTAAAAGGATCATGGTACATTTTCTTTCTCCATTGCTGTGCGTTGGCAGACTTTTTTAATGAACGAACTACCTTAATGCAAATGAACAAACAATGCATGTTGTAACGTGGGTTGACACTTGATAGCAGCAGATAAAAAAGGGGCCAAAACACATAGCATGCAATGTGCTGCACTTCGATGCATCAGAAAAAAATGGTCATGGCCATTGATTAGTCTGTACTGGACATTGGATGGGCTTCCTTAACACAGTGCATGTTAATGTGCATTGCAACAGGTTCTAATGCACTACATCGGACCGTACAATTGTTACTGGGGCCCTTAGTTGGTTGCTGACAAGCTGTGAGCTTCCAGGATTCACTGTAACATTTCTCCTCATTCAGTTGATGTACGAAAGGCATGACCGCGGTAAAGAAATCATTCTCATTTCCATAAGGAAAAAAAATGATCACAGAACAACTATAAAGGTTTTCTGTCCTATAGAAAAATGCTTACAGTCCTATTAAAGAGCATGTCATGTTAAAAGTGAAGTCCTAAGTACAGTACCCTAGAGAAACAAATCAGAATATCTTACTGTCTGACACTAACAAAGTGAAATCTAATTGGTTAATATGGGTTGCTGCATTTCAGAATAGGAAATCTTTATTAAATAGCGATGTATTCTTACTGGTGTTCGTTACTGCTTAGGTAATAATCCCGACATGGCACTACTATTGCAAACGATGCTGGAATTAGTTGTGTCTCTTGTGAACATGTGGCTTTGTTTGATACCTTTTAAGTGTATCCTGGAAAGCTTAAAATCCCATAAAAAACATGTACATTGACACACTGACATAATTATAATATTTAGAATTTGACATAATTATAGTCTTTTTTTTTTTAATTAACCTTTATTAAAGGATAACTGCGCTTTTAAAATGAATTATCTTTTTAAAGGGTATCTATTGCAAATTTTTATATTTCGTAAACGACATGTGTAAAAAGCACGTCTATACAATTTACAAGGTATGTGACTGGCTTACTAAAGCCAACTTCTTTGCAAGGATTTTACTGAATCTACCAATGAAGTAAGGGCAATGTACCCAGTGCAAGCTATCTGGGGATAGTGGGAGGAACATGTCAGTGGGGATATTTACCAAAGAGAGTGCAAAATCAGGCTCACTTCTGCAAAGAAGCCAATCAGCTTCTAACCTCAGCTTGTTCAATTAACCTTTGGCAATTAAACCTGGAAGCTGATTGGTTTCTATGCAGAAGTGAGTCTGATTTTACACTCTCCAGCTTTAGTAGGTAAACCTCAATGTTCAATCAAAAGACTAATAAAAAGAAAAGGGGACGAATGGCCTCTTTTATTTATGGGGAAGTGGCAGGTGAGGATAGCTTAGAGTAAGGAATAGGCTGAGTTAGTGTTTAAGCAGATTAGAGCCTGTCAGATGAGAAGAAAGCTGATTGGCTATAGGGGATAGTTAGTTTACCCAGTATCCAGGGAGAATAAGTCCCTTACCAGTTTGAGCCGGGTTTTTTCCCGCCTAGAAGAGTTGAATCTGATTGGTCAGAAGAGTTCAAGTGGTCCTATTTAACGGGCCTCCTCACAGATGAATCGTCACGTCGCCAGTCAACAGGAGAAGGAAGAAGTCAGCCCAGCGGTTCCCAGACGGAAGGAGCGGTCGGTGCAGCGGCGGTCTAGGAGGGTCATCGTCGGGTGACAGCGGCTTTCCCTTTCGTTGCGGTACCAGCCCAGCGTCATCGGGTGGAAGAACGGAAGCTTCCGGAGCGGTCCTGGCTGAAGACAGAAGAGGAGAAGACAGGCGTTTCAACTTACCTCAGGAGCGATGAGCCTCATGAGAAGACTGATCGAGCGGGCGGGTGAGGCTGGAGGCGAAGATTGGGTCCGGCGGTGTCTCGAGCTGCCGCTCGTCGCGGACTCCGGTAGAGCGGCAGGAGAAGATGGAGCGGGACCGGCATCGAGAGCGGCCGCCGGAAGTGAAGTCGGACGGGGATCGGCTGACGTAACGGTCCCGGACGGAAGAGCGTCATCCTCGGCGACGACGGGCGGAGAAGACGTCACGGGAAGCGGTGTGAGCAGGCGCGTCACACCCGGAAGAGCCGGCCAGGGGATCGGGCCGGTGAAGAGGCGGCGCAATCCGCGCCATCGTTTCTCCCCTCCGGTGGAGGTCCGAAGAGCCGGGAGGGGCAGCGGAGCATCGCCGAGGAGCGGCCAAGCGGGAAGACCTGCTCCGGGTGACGGAGCGAGGGCCCAGTCGGCGGTGGCAAGATCGGTCGGCGGGACGAGGAGCTCGGAGGGGATCGCGCCGGCAAGATCAGGTGAGGAGATCTTCGTGGAGAATGTGGTAGCCCCCTCCCTGGTCACTAGGCCCCCCCGAACATTACACACGGAACCGGAACACACCACCAGGGGCGCTGTTGCTCAGGACAGCGCACCCCTGCCTGCCATGTCAGGATTATTACAGGCTTTCCTGAAGGACTTTAAGTCCTTATTAGAAACCAGCACAGGTGCTGGGTCGAGTACCCCTGCTACTGTGCTGCCATCCCCAGCTGCCATGTCTGCCCCCACTACTACTATATCGGGCGACATGGTGGCTCCCCAGCCTGCTCCTTCACCTAGGGATGTATGGATTCCCCCAATGGGCAATTTGGAGGTTGAACCTCATAGGCCCCAGAGTTTACATTCCGATATGTCAGCTTCTTACCTCCTAGCTAAAGCGCAGAATCTGCCGGAGACTTCCCTTAGGGAAACTCTCACCTGTGAGGTGTCCCCGTTAGGTTTCCACTTATCTGAGTCCGTTAAGGAGAGGATCTGGCAGGGACATTTTATGGATATGTTGTCACTATTACCTTCCGCTAAAGATTTTGTTGCTAGGGCAGATAAGAAGGACGATGATGAGAGGAGGCGCCCTATTTCCAAGTCTTTCAACAACTGGTTGCAGGGCTTTTTTATTTTTTCGTCGGTTATGTGCGAACGTTTCCCTGCTAAAAGCGTCGGGTTGTTTCAGCATGCCGATATTATACTGGAAGCGTACAAAAATTTCGGCGGAACCTCCTGGTTTCAGTACGACGTGGCGTTTCGCCAAAAGCTGGCGGTGCAGCCCGCTATGAAGTGGGGAGTAAAGGATGTCAGCCTTTGGCTGGACCTTTTTCTCCCACAAAGGTCAATTTTTCCCAGGCAGCCCTTTCCGAGCCAGCAGCCCCAAGCCTCCTCCTCGGGTTTGCAGTTTAGAAAAGGAGTGTGCTTTAACTTCAATGAATCCGTCTGCAAGTGGCCGGGTTCATGCAAGTACAGGCACGAATGCGCTTTTTGCTCTGGGGCCCACCCCATCGCAAAGTGCTTTAAGAGGCAAGGGGGTCAGGCCACGGGTGTTCTGCACAAAGGCGGTAACCCCAGTGAGCCTCACCGCCATGCTCCCGTGGCTTCAGCGTTACCCCGACAGGGCGAAAGCCAACCTCCTCACTGAGGGTTTTACAGATGGTTTTCCCCTGCCCAAGTTTTCCGGTCAGGGTTGTAGGTTGGTGGACAATCTTAGGTCTGTTGAGGGTTTGGAATCAGTCGTGGAGGAAAAGGTGAGTAAGGAAATTGAATTGGGTAGATTCGCTGGCCCTTTCTCGGTCCCCCCCTTTAGGAATTTTAGGATCTCCCCTTTGGGCATTGTCCAAAAGAAGGAGCCTAATACTTACAGGCTTATTCATCATTTGTCGTTTCCTTTCGGGGATTCTTTAAATGATGAGATAAGCGAGGATTTAGCTACGGTCCAGTATTCCTCATTTGACGATGCCCTAGTGAAATTAAGGGGCCTAGGGAGGGGGGTTTTGATGGCCAAGGCTGACATTAAATCGGCTTTTCGTCTGCTGCCGGTACACCCGGACGCATTTAATTCCCTGGGGTTTTTCTTTTCGGGCAATTTTTATTTTGACAGATGTCTCCCTATGGGATGTTCATTGTCATGTTTTTATTTCGAATGTTTCGCAACCTTTTTGGAATGGGTCGTTTCAACATTTTGTGATTCGACCGACATCGTTCACTATTTGGACGATTTTTTGTTCTTGGGGCGGGCGGGATCTACGGACTGCTTGCGCTTACTGGATGGTTTTGTACAGTTGTGCGAGCTTTTTGGGATCCCGTTGGCTCATGAGAAAACGGCGTTGCCGTCTACCTGCATTCAATTTTTAGGTATCACCATCGACTCAGAGGTAATGGAGTTTAGGCTCCCGCGAGAGAAAGTGTCCAAACTCAAACATTGTCTATTGTCTCTGATCCGGAGACGTAAGGTTCGTCTTAAGGAGATGCAGTCCTTGCTTGGTTTGCTGGCATTTGCTTCCAGGGTCATTCCCCTGGGTAAGCTATTTTCCAGGAAGCTGTATGCGACGATTGCGGGTCTCAAGTCGCCCAATTCTCATGTGAGGTTAACTCAGGAGGTCAGGGAAGATATGTTAGTGTGGTTCCAGTTTTTGTCGGATTTCAATGGCAAAAGTGTTTGGCAGGAGGAATTCATCCTGGACAAGGATTTTTGCCTTTTTACGGATTCAGCGGGTTCGGTTGGCTTCGCCGCCATTTGGCGCACACACTGGTGCGCCGACCGCTGGTGTCCGCGATGGGTTCAGTTGGGTTTCACACGTAACAGTGTTCTTCTGGAGCTCTTTCCAATTGTGGTGGCCCTGGAAGTCTGGGGCCATCACTTTCGGAACAGGAGATTGATGGTTAGGACGGATAACAGGGGGGTGATGTTTGCTATCAATTGTTTATCTTCAAAATCCCCTCCTGTTATTGCGTTATTGCGTTATCTTGTGTCTAAATGTTTGTCCTTTAATATTTGGATTAAGGCGACTTTCGTCCCGGGCAGAGATAATGGTTTGGCGGATGCTTTGTCTCGCTTACAGATGGAACGCTTTTTTACGCTGTTTCCGGAAGCGGACGAGCTGAGCTGTCATTACCCGAGCCACCTGTGGTACATAGTTTAGATTTGGTGGCAAGGAATGTATTGCGCTCTTTGGCTCCGTCGACCATGGCAGGATACCAATCTGCATGGTCTCTATGGGTGTCGCATCTTCAGTCATCGGGTGTATCCCCGGATAGTTTTTCGGAACATTTGGTGCTGTCATTTCTAAATTTATTGTTCCATAGAGGGTATGCGTGGTCTCACGTGAACAAAATTTTGGCCGGAGTATCGTTTTTTGTTAAGTTACGGAATTTCCCTTCATGTGTTTCATTTTTTACGGTGCGTCAAGCCATGAAGGGATATCGAAAGGCGACTTTTTTGCCCGATTCCAGGAAGCCTGTCACTGTCTCACTTTTGGTGAATTTGTGTTCAATTACGTCGTCCGTTTGCTTTTCTTATTATGAGTCGGTCCTTTTTCAGGCGGCTTTTTCGTTGATGTTTTTTGCGGCACTAAGAATTTCTGAGCTAGTGCCGACTAATAGGACGTTTAGCTCCGGTCTTTTTGTCTCGGACGCAATTTTATCTGACATGGCCTGTAGCATTTTGATACGTTTCTCTAAGACGGATCAGTTGGGTGTTGGGAAGCGTGTCGAATTGCACAGGTTCCGCAACTCGTCAATATGTCCGGTGCGTTTACTGCAAAAATTTTTGGCTATTAGAGCGGACGGTTCCGTATTCTTGTTCAATCATCAGGATGGTAGGCCATTAACTGGCTATCAATTTAATGCTGTTTTTAAGAAGTGTCTCGTTCAGTTGGGGCTGGATAAGGAAAGGTTGACTTCCCATTCCTTTCGTATCGGTGCCGCTACTGAAGCTGCGAGATTGGGTCTTGATGATCAATTTGTTAAAAAGTTGGGTAGATGGAAGTCGGATGTTTTTCAATCTTATATCCGCCCTGACACTGTTTGTTAAAATTTTCAGGACGATGCCTAACAATATGGATCATCGGACACTCTTTCGTGCACTGGGCTCGTGCACGAGCCAGAAGACGTTCCTACGGTGAAAACCTTGGCTTAGATCCCAATTTTTATAGGATTCAGTGGTTTAGCAAGAGAGGAATGCTGTGGTCGGAATTTCGTCCCGAAATTTTTAGACTTCTGCAGTTTCTTCCCCCCCCGGATATACTGGTAGTACACCTTGGGGGGAATGATGTAGGTAGAGCTAGGACTTTGGATCTGATTTTTGCAATCCGGGATGACCTACAATTGTTAAAGTTGTCGTTTCCTTTTATGACAGTGGTTTTTTCGGAGGTCATCCCGAGACTTGCCTGGTTCAAGCACTGTTACTTGAGACCATTTGAAAAAATTCGTAAGCGCGTCAACAGGGCTCTGGAAAAGCTGCTGCGGGTCGTCGGGATTTTATCTTTCAGGCATAGGGAGTTGGAGGGTGGTACTAGTGGGCTGTACAGGTTTGATGACACCCACTTATCAGATATTGGCCTTGATACTTTTAATGCCAACCTGAGTACTAGTATTGAAGAGGCCGCGTGTTGGGGGTGTGCCAGGCGGGTGTGAGCCGCCTGCCTGTTGGATGTTTTGATATATTTATTTGTTAATGGCAACCTGGGTCGTTGGGACCGGGTTGTTTTTCTATACTGCTGTTTTATTCAAGTTTAAAAAGATTTATCGATCTTTATGTGTGAAATAATAAACGGCCGCGGCCTCTTTAATTCCAAAGTTGAAGTCTGAAGGTGTCTTATTTAATATTTTAAGATAAGGTTAAGAAATCCTGCCTACTGCCCCATAAAAAGAAAAGGGGACGAATGGCCTCTTTTATTTATGGGGAAGTGGCAGGTGAGGATAGCTTAGAGTAAGGAATAGGCTGAGTTAGTGTTTAAGCAGATTAGAGCCTGTCAGATGAGAAGAAAGCTGATTGGCTATAGGGGATAGTTAGTTTACCCAGTATCCAGGGAGAATAAGTCCCTTACCAGTTTGAGCCGGGTTTTTTCCCGCCTAGAAGAGTTGAATCTGATTGGTCAGAAGAGTTCAAGTGGTCCTATTTAACGGGCCTCCTCACAGATGAATCGTCACGTCGCCAGTCAACAGGAGAAGGAAGAAGTCAGCCCAGCGGTTCCCCCCCCCACCCCCCCCTGTTTTTGTTTGTCGCGGTCAGTTTGTTATTTTAGGGTCACCTTCGGTCACAGCGAAGGGGGACGTTATTTTGTATTTGTGTTTGGATGTTTTGATATATTTATTTGTTAATGGCAACCTGGGTCGTTGGGACCGGGTTGTTTTTCTATACTGCTGTTTTATTCAAGTTTAAAAAGATTTATCGATCTTTATGTGTGAAATAATAAACGGCCGCGGCCTCTTTAATTCCAAAGTTGAAGTCTGAAGGTGTCTTATTTAATATTTTAAGATAAGGTTAAGAAATCCTGCCTACTGCCCCATATGCAGTGCAAGGGCAATACTTTATTGGATATGACTTATATTACTTACATTAACCTTCTAGGTTATAAGCTGGCTACACATACAATTTCCTTGTACAATTTTCCTTTAGATTTACCAAAACCATATAATATGAGGTCACTTTCAAATTGTATGCAATCAGGCATACCCTTGCACTACATAGTTGAAGGTAAATCTAAAGGATATTGAACAAAAACAATTGTATAATGTGTAGCAAGCTTTAGTAAATATCAGAGAGATTGTACAGAAACTGTGCAATGAAACTGTAATGTGTATTGCCTGCCTAAGGCCCCTTTCCAGTGTCATCTTAAAAGCATTAAAGGGCCCCGGGCAATGCAGTGCACTGTGGCCCTGCCTACACAATCACCCACGAGAATTAAAAATGCATATTATCGATAAGGCGATAATTATTGGTACAGCAGTGCCAGGTTAATGACAGCTTTCAAGTTGGGCGGCTGGGTCCGGTAAACACACACATGGACGGGAGTCAGACTCAACTGTCCTGTGTGTGTCTGTTTCCATGGAGGAGGAGTTGTGGGCTCCCCCTCTATGACCCAACTGGCCTGACAGGCGCTTGCCACCTGCTAAGTTCAGAGGCGATATGCACATGGGAATCGGAACAAATGCTTTGCTGGGTCGCTGGGCAGGTGGGGCCCCTCGGGCAAGTGGGGCCCCCGGGAAACTGTCCACGTCCCCATTCAGTAAGATGGCCCTGCCCCTTTCACATGGGCCAGTCTGTTTTGACATGCTTCGCTAGCTCAGCGGGTATCGCTCGGCTGATCCCCACTGAGCAGGCGGATAACAGGTCTGTCTCCGCTCACTGTGCAGAGACGGACCTGTCAGAGTCCCGCTCTCTTCTATGGGGAGATCGGATGAAAAATGACAGCATGTCCGCTGGACGGATAGCGAACATATCGCCATCCATCTGTTTTCAGCAGATCTTGTAGGATCAGATGCCAGATGGGTGTCAGCTGACACATCTCCACTGACATACGCCTCTCCATAGAGGAGAATGGGTGACCCGATGAGGTCCGCCTTTCTGGACCTGATCGGTCCAATCGTGTAAAAGGGGTCTAAAGCTGAACATACACATTCTGATTGTATAATCTTCCAAGAACAATGAAGTGCAAAATCTTGCCTGATTAGATACAGATTAAAATAATTGTTTAGGTAGGTTCTAATATGATATGGCTTTCAGTAAATCCTAGGGAAATTGTACAGAAGTTGAAGAAGATTGGAACATCTATGGAAATCTTTAATTGACACTAAACTCTGGGATCCTTAAGTCGGAAAAGTACCTTTCATTGATCTCAGATTCCTCCAAACCAGGGATGGCCCAAGATGTTGTGCTGCCCGGGTCCAAGAATGAAAGGTTGCGTCAACACCCTCCCCCCCCCCACTTAAAAAAAAAATCACAGGCCTCCACATCCATTATTTTATATTAATAGAAAATGTAAAAAATGTTATATATACTGTTATCTTCTTCCATAACTCACCACCGGACTTGTCCACCAAACACCCACTGTCTGTCCTCAGTCCTCCTGTCACTCCTGTGTTTGCCGCGCCCACCGCCCTAGAAGACCAAGCCTGCCCTATGTGAGATGGAGTGCCCTGATGTCTGACGTCATTGCACACACCACGATTGCATCAGGGACATTCTTCGGAGGAGACACTCTGCCTCCTCATACTCATCAGATTGCACTATGGGCGGCAGTATGAGATAGGGAAATGCCACCCGTAACGCGCCGCAAACTGATGACCCACAAAACTGCTGGGAAAAAGATCTCGGGAGTCAATTTGCTGCCCCTCTCCAAGTGCTGCCTGGGTCCAAGGGACCTAGCGGGACGCATGGTAGGGCCAGCCCTGCTCCAAACTGAAGTAGGGGGTGAAAGAGAGGTTCAGGATCTCATGGAGGATGTTACAAGGAGGCATAAAAACACAGTAAAATCTATTTTCTGAGAAAAAAAAAAAAGATTACAGGTCCATTAAGTATTGGATGTGTATGGATTGTTTTTGGAAAGTAAGGATATTGTTTAGTATCACTTCAGGTGTCCCAGAGCAGTACTGTGAGACCTGATGGCACTGCAATAAAAAAAAATACCTTGTTTCCCTGGCTGCTCTTTAGAATGTAAGAAAATATCCACAGTTAGGTTTCTAATAAAAATTCAAGTCAACATCAACATTTTTTTTTAAATTAAACCATTGCAGCTTATTGCAGCCATAAATATATACAGTACATACCTATGTGTGTATGTTGAGACGCTGTGGGTGAAAAACCCTTTATAATGTTGATTTGTAGCTCACACAGGGCTAAGGACTTCACGTTTATATAATAGACCAGGGGTCTTCAAGCTATGGCCCTCCAGTTGTTCAGGAACTACAATTCCCATCATGCCTAGTCATGTCTGTGAATGTCAGAGTTTTGCAATGCCTCATGAGATGTGTAGTTCTGCAACAGCTGGAGGGCCGTAGTTTGAGAATCCCTGTAATAGACTGACCTTGTCACATTGAGTGAGTCACATGCTCCTCCACATTTGAAGTACCGGGTATTTCCTTTGGCTCCCAAGGCTGAACAAAGTGACAAAGGAGTGAAGAAAAGGTAAGTGTATGCTGCTGGGGATGGAGTTGCCCTACTAAGGGCAAAGCATTAGGTTTTCTTTAAACAATAAATAAGTGACACTGTTACTAATACATTACAGGAGAAATGCCAAACACTGAGCTAGTGTTTGGGTGGGGCCTCCTTGCCCTGCACATGTGGGGGTACCTCTTGTGGTGCACACTCTCACCAATGCCTGGGACCAGGTGAGACAGGGTTCATTAAGAAGTGAACATAAAGGCGGAACCCTGGCTTAGGGATGAGCCGTACACTTTGTTCAGCTGTGTAGCAACATACAGATTCCCTTCTGTTTAGCACTTGTCCCATATTGCTGCACAACTTATTTTCCAGAATATAGCATTCAGAGGGGGACACCGCTGAGCTTCCCTTTTCACACTCCTGTGCACAAACCTAATGCGTGCACTTAACTCTTTCAGCTTTCCTGTACCATGTGGCTAGGTTCATGGGGTCTCAGTACTGCAGGTTCGGTCCTGGTTGCTATTGGGGAAGCGACCCTCTCGCTACCAGAAGATCTGTCACCCATGCCTGGTACCACTCTCTGCTGTCTGGCTGCTATTACATTCCCATCAGTTCATGGTTGCCTATAGAAACAAAATAATTCCTTCCAATTCCTCTGCTGAGTTAACCCTACATTGCTGACCTTCAGTTCCTCTTGTGTGCTACAGTCCCTTTTTTTTTTAAAATGCCATATACATTCTTGCACCCCTTTTGAATAACTTTAGAGGAGACTTAGAATGGTTTAAATACTGAAACATTTGCAGCATTACAGTCTCATAGAGCAAAACGTGGTTTCTCCCTAATTAACTACTCTCAGCCTGCCAGGCATACCTTTCCAGCTAGTTATCAATAGTGGTGGAGACCTGTAGAAGTAGTTTCCTGTGCCGAGCGCCTGCAGATTGCTGTTGGTTACACCTTCATAGGCGGACTACTCTCCACTTTTCCATGTAGTCCCTTTCCAACTATTTCGCTGCATCTCCCTTATCATATTGGGTTTTTCCCAGGCTTCATCCTCTTCCCAGGGCAACCTCAGGTCCTGAGGCACTTCACGATCTGGAAAGACCTCAAGTAAGAAGGCACAACGCCTTCCACAATGTGCCTCTGGGGCAATGACCGCTGTCAGCCTACTGCAGTGTGGGCTTTGGGCAACTGTGTCTCTTGCACCATAACAGCACAGGGTGAAAATCTTTTGTGGCACCATCCAGAAGACTGTATATACTGTCTCTCCCTCTTTAACTTTGCCTTCCAGCTAAGACCCAAGTAGCAGGGCTGACATATCCTCCACAGGCAATAAGATACCCCATCCTGCTGACTATGCCAAGTGTAAATAGGGCCCTAAATTGGTACCAGGAATGATTATGCTGGCCAAGGGCATATTCCACTATCCTCCTGCAACAGGAACAAGAGGTACTAAACATCTTTATTATGGAGCAAGCCCACCATATTGGCAAGTCACATACACCCAGCCTCAGGCCCACCTCCTGAAATAAACGACTGGCCACACGATCAGCCACTTTAAACATTTTATTCTGAACAGGAACAGAGTGCAAAGTTTTTTCCAGTAAAGTTATACAACAGATCCTTCTTACCATTAGACAACCGAAACACAGTTTGTTGCAAATTCAAATGTAACAAGGGGATGCCAACCAGCTCTTCTACTATCCCTCTGCTGTAGGTTCCCTGTAATGGCTTTCTCCTCTTGTTTGCTCCAGGCATACCCCAACGGGTGTACTATAATATTAGTCTGTAACCTACATAACAGCTCTCTGCAGGTTACCACTTCCCATCAACCTTCCCACTTGTCTCCTTATAAGGAAACAAGACAGCTCAAACTACTTGACACACCTAGGAACAAAACTTCCCTTAAAGGGGTTACTCTTGCCTACACCTGTAAAGTAGTCCAGAAATGCCAAGAATCGCCTAGTGTTAGGCCTGTTTCACAGGGGCTTCAGCTTGTATAAGAGCTTTTATGAAAGTTTCAGCAAGCTTCTGCAAAGCTTTCGGGAAGCTTCAAACAGCATTCTCTAAGCTTCCTTCCAGTGTTAATTTCGTCGACTAAAACCGACTAAAACGTTTTCGTCGACTAACACAATTCAGATGACTAAAATTCGACTAAAACTAAAATGGCATTTTAGTCTTAAGACTAAAATACGACTAAAACTAAAATGGCATTTTAGTCAAAAGACTATAACTAAAACTAAATCGAAATTTGCTGCCAAAAATTAACACTGATGCATGCTCAAAGCATAAATAATAACATATTAGATTTTTCACTCCAGGACCAGCAGTAGTATATAATGAGTTTGGAAATTGTAGAGAAATGCTTAAATAATGCATTACAAATTACAATTGAACTACACCCATTTGATTATAGATGACTAAAATGAGTTTTAGTCAACTAAAATGAAGGGCGTTTTAGTCGACTAAAATATACTGGAGTTTTAGTCGACTAAATACGACTAAAACTAAAACACTGGCAGAAGACTAAAATGGGACTAAAACTAAAATGCCATTTTAGTCCTAAGACTAAGACTAAAACTAAATTGAAATTTGCTGCCAAAATTAACACTGCTTCCTTCAGCTGTCTTTGGAAATGTTATACATAGTTCCTAATAAGAGTGCTGATTGCCCCTTAAAAAAAGATGCTACCAGGCTTCAGAATGGTTTTCAACAAGCTTTAAGTAGTGCTGAAGCCTGCTGGTAGTTTGTTTAAAGTGGCAATCAGCACTCCCACTCAGATCTGTGTTCAACATTTAAAAACTTGAGCTGAAGGTCAAATTAAAAGGTTCAACAAAGCTTGCTGAAACCTCTGCAAATGCTTTGTAAAAGTTTGCTGTTCACACTTCTCCTATAGCAGCTGAAGCCTGTGTGAAACTGGCCTTATGCCTCGTACACACGTGCAGATTGTCGGCCGAAAAGATTCGGCCGATTGTAGGCTTGCTAGTATGATGCTTCCGACACCCGACAGCACACTTTCGGCCGAAAAGAATCTGTCATGCAAACATTTAAATTTTTGTATGCCGACACCAGAGCGGCCGATTGTTCGCCAGTCAATACAGAATTCGGCCGACAGACAGCAGATTTGCAAGACTGGGCATGCTCAGAAAAGAAAAAAGACACGGAAAGTTAACCATCACATGACATCACTTCTGCAGTCGGCTGTAGTCGGCGGACAAAATTTGTGTGCAGTCTTTTGCACTTTTCAGCGGACACGACAGCCCGGGGACAATAGACGGCCGATCGGTCGGCCGACAATCTGCACGTGTGTACGGGGCATTAGACACAGATTTCAAATTTCTAACATCTTTTAAACACAATCAAACATAAATTATCATTTATAACAACGATCACTCACAGCTAGATGCAAATCACAGTAACGCTAATGTTTGTCAGAACCATATAAGATTATCCTTATACACTTCAAATACAGTGTGATCATGCAAAAATATATTATATAAATCATATTTAAAAAGGTCATAATTCATTTATTTTTGCTAAGTACAATGACTAAAGTGTTAGTGCTGTAGTGCTCTGAATCAATTAATTCATCAATCAGCCATTTTTATATGCTTTCAAATTACGATAAATAGTTTTAAGTACATGAATACACAAACGGCGTAATAAACGTTTATGCATAGGCAATTCAACCATGAAGAAAGTAAAAATAGGAAAGTCTGAGATGGACCAAGAAATTATAAAAAAGGCTAGAAACATTTCGCTCAGCCTGAAGATCTGGTAGCTTAGTGAAGGAGAATCTGCCAGTAATGGCAAGTTGGCTCAACGCTTTGAGCAGTAACGGTTTCATCGGGAAATCTTTTCCTGCTGACATTACATTATGTTCTATTTCACTCAGGTGCAGAACCATAGAACTAGGCTGTGCTCCTGGCAGGATCTGGTAAAGCTGCAATGGCAGGGGCTTCACTCTACCACCATGCATTGACACTAATTGCCCATTCTCATTGTAACGCATATTGTTTACATTCTTTTTGTCCTGGTAGGCAAAAAAGTAAGACATTGAAGCAAGTATGAGGGGACACCGCACACCACTAGTTCAACAGGTGAAAAGAAATGTGCACGGCCTCAACTCTGAGCTCCTCCTGAGCCCCATAATTGAAGCCAGTGCCTGTCATCTCCAAACTCAAGTAATACATGTGGTAGCGGCACGATGGTGCTGTTTTTACAGGGTTAAAACATGACTGTCAAACACCTCTGAAAAGGAATCCAGCATTGATTGATTTTCAGAGGTGTGGCAATATTAGCTGCACATCTAATTGTTTCCTTATTGTTAAGACATTTCTTTATGTTGCCACTGACTCCTTTCAATGTTTCCATACTGTAGCCTCGTAGAGTTCCCAATGTTTGGCTTTAATAACCTGGAAAAAGGTCTCAAGGGAATAAGAGAATTCCACCCCATATTGCTACCACATCTTGTGTGACAAAAATCTTTGGAGCCAGGACAAGAAGTGTCACCCTCTACCAGAAGGCACATATGGATTAAGTGCCCTACCAACTGTGGGTATTTCCACTGACTCCTCAGCGCATTCGGGCTCCTCCTCAACCATTACCAGGGCACAATCACCCATGAACAGGTTAGGAACCCTCACCTACATTGACCACTTCTCACTGTCTCGTGGCAACCCCAAAGTGCTCCAGGTGCATCTCTAGGTGCATCACTAAGTGCTGACATTTCTTCATGTTGCCACTGACTCCTTTAAACTAGAACTGATAAGTAAATGCTGTCTGCAAACTCATGTAGCAGCTGCTTTTCCACATCTCTGGAAAGCAATTTACGGTGAATCACTTTATAGCGACGCTTGACAGGCAATGAGGGGTAATATATTGCCTCCTTGCGACCTGTTTTAACACTGTAAATGCCTCATCCCTACTCTGCCACAGCATACATTAGGCATTATTGGGTCATATTCAGCAGTGTACTGCCCACCAAACATGATTGGGGCATAATTTATACTGTGGCCAGATAGCAAAGTGCCACAGCCATGGTATTTGTACACCACCACCTGGCTGCCTTTGCAGCTTAAGTCGGGTGGAAAAAATGCATCTCAACTGTCTGTTTTTACAGCCCCTCAACGGCCAGTGTAAATAAACCCTGAAGAAGACCAGTGACCGAAGCTGGCTAGCTGTGTGCTGGGTGAACAGTCTCCTTAACACACCCTTAGCTGCAGGCTATAAAAATGATCATCGACAAGTTATGGTATGACTTGTATGATATATTTGAAATCTGGAAATTACTTGACTACTAACACTTGTATATCCCTAGTCCTGAAATCTTCTGAAGAAGCGACATATCACAAAACGCGTTGGGACCAGAGGGATCTCCTTTCTCATTTCCTGCAGGCAAAGAACCTCTTATTATCGAGGATTATTGTATTTAATCTTATGTATATGCATACAATGCATTGTTTTGTAAAGGGTCTGGTCTGTTAGGATTTCAACATGGGATACATTTGAGATCCAATATAGGGGAACAGAAAATGTATATTTTACTCTATGTTTTTATTTCATTGTAATGTTTGTACTAAAGATCGACCGATTATCGACAAAGCCGATATATTGAGGGCCGATCTGCACTTTCACCGATATATATCGGAATCGGCCACCAAGGTTCACCGATATTGCCGATATTTTTCGGGAAAGTGCTTGTACCGGAGTGATGCCTGCAGCAAGAGGCATCACCCCGGTACCGGCGTCCATAGCCGACGGTCGGCTGTCTTGGAATGACAACCGATGCGGCTGCAAAGCTGCTCGGCTGTCATTACAAGGAGCGGAAGGGAACGTCCCCCCCTCCCACCGCCTTCCGCGGCTTGCCCGGGTCTCCTGTCCCACTGGGAGACCCGGCAACCATCCTGCACGGCCGCCGAAGAGAAGACCCGATTAAAGCCCTATTCGGCTCTGATCGGGTCTCCGTGTAAAAACCCGGAAGTGATGTCATGACATCACTTCCGGGTACTCTGCGCCAAATTCAAAAAAAATTACAGCATTCCAAACAGCCAACCTTGGCATTTTGAATGCTTTAAAGTGCAGAGGAGGGGTTTGGGGTCTTTTCGACCCCAGATCCCTCCACAAGATTACCTGTAAAAAATAAATAAATAAACATTTTTAATGTACGAAAATATCGACCAATATCGGCCGATACCGATATGCAATGGACAAAATATCAGCAATATAAAAACAATATCGGTTGATCACTAGTTTGTACTCAATAAAATTATATGCTTTTTAACAGTGGTGACTATAACTTAATTCCTGAGAGTTTGGTACCGATAACATCCCATCTTTTTCAATTTTTCTTTTCTATTGATACTTCTATTTGGGATGTAGTGTATGTCATACCGAATTGCATCTTTTTTTAAACTGAATGTGCATCAGCAAGTGTTTTAAGCATATAGCACTGCATTGGTTTGGAATGATTTGCATTGCCTTTACTGGCCAAAAGCAGGTTAATGCACCCAAATGCATCATGCAAGGATTTTTTTTCAATATATAACAGTGCAAAACAAAGGTGTAAAAGGGTCCTATTGGAAACAGTGGATTTTCTCAATGCATCCCAATAAAAAAAGCAGCAGTGCATAGTTTTTGGCTGTGGTTTCCAGTAGGGATGATCGAACTTTTGAAAAGTTCGGTTCGGCCAGAACATCCCAACTTCCCTAAAGTTCGGCCCGGATTTCAGAACCCCATTGAAATCAATGGGACCCGAACTTCGGTAATCAAAAAAACACAATTTTTAAGCCCTAAAACCCAATAAATGCCCATAAAAAGTGCCTAGGGTTCTGGGTCATGCCCCATTAACTATTAATCACACAAAAAAGTTTTTAAAAATTGTAATTTTTGATAAAAAAAGCCAATTATTGAAAAAAAAAAAAAAGAGAGAGAATGGATTTAGTATCTGGGGGGTCTAAAAAGTGTACATGTGAAGTTTCAGCTCTGTAGCATGTCCAGAACCATGAAAAAGAAAAAGATAATTTTTCAGTAGAACAGGGATGTGGGACCCTCCTTTAACACCTATATGATCTTTTTTTCTGGTTCTGGACATGCTACAGAGCTGAAACTTCACAGGTACACCTTTTAGACCCCCCCCAGACAGAAAATCACACAAAAAAGTTCTTAAAAATTGTCATTTTTGATAAAAAAAATTATTGAAAAATTAAAAAAAAAAAAAAAGAGATTTTTTGATTTTTTACTTTGGATTTAGTATCTGGGGGGGGTCTAAAAAGTGTACATGTGAAGTTTCAGCTCTTTAGCATGTCCAGAACCATAAAAAAGATTGTTTGTATTAGAAAACTTTCAGCACAGGAGTATGGCTTCGCTGCTGTAACACCTTGCCGGTTTAATAGAAGGCATTTTTTTGGGTTCTTTGCAGTCAGGAAAAACATCTGAACTTGTGTATAGTGGTACTGTGCACAAGTTCTGATGTTTTGCCTGCCTCCAAAAAACCCCCAAAAATGCCAGCAAAAACACACCTGGGCATTTTTTTTTTGACGCTAGCGTTTTTTTTGGCATTTTTTGGGGTTCTTTTGAGACAGGCAAAACATCTGAACTTGTGTATAGTGGTGTATATACACACATCCATATATTTATATACACACCTAGACATATATAGGTGTGATAGTAGCAGAAATATATGCTTGCGCTAATGAAATCATTTACAGTAATATATTTCTGCTACTATCACACCTATATATGGCTAGGTGTCTATATACATATAATTATGTGTGTATATATACCACTATACACAAGTTCAGATGTTTTGCCTGCCTCAAAAGAACCCCAAAAAATGCCAAAAAAAACGCTAGCGTCAAAAAAAAAAAAATGCCCAGGTGTGTTTTTGCTGGCATTTTTTGGGAGTTTTTGGAGGCAGGCAAAACATCAGAACTTGTGCACAGTACCACTATACACAAGTTCAGATGTTTTTCCTGACTGCAAAGAACCCAAAAAAATGCCTGCTTTGAAACCGGCAAGGTGTGAAAACCGAGGAGAGAAGCTAACCCCCTGAGCTGAAAGTTTTCTAATACATACAATCCTTTTTTTTTTTTTTTCTGGTTCTGGACATGCTACAGAGCTGAAACTTCACAGGTACACCTTTTAGACCCCCCAGACACAAAATCACACAAAAAAAGTTCTTAAAAATTGTCATTTTTGATAAAAAAAAGCCAATTATTGAAAAAAAAAAAAAAAGAGATTTTTTGATTTTTGGATTTCAGATCTGGGGGGTCTAAAAAGTGTACATGTGAAGTTTCAGCTCTGTAGCATGTCCAGAACCATAAAAAAAAGGATTGTATGTATTAGAAAACTTTCAGCTCAGGGGGTTGGCTTTGCTGCTGTAACACCTTGCCGGTTTAATAGAAGGCATTTTTTGTACAGTTTTTAGACCCCCCAGATCTGAAATCCAAAGTAAAAATCAAAAAATCTCTTTTTTTTTTTTTTTTTTAATTTTTTCAATAATTGTCTTTTTTATCAAAAATGACAATTTTTAAGAACTTTTTTGTGTGATTTTGTGTCTGGGAGGTCTAAAAGGTGTACCTGTGAGGTTTCAGCTCTGTAGCATGTCCAGAACCAGAAAAAAAAGGATTGTATGTATTAGAAAACTTTCAGCTCAGGGGGTTAGCTTCTCTCCTCGGTTTTCACATCTTGCCGGTTTCAAAGCAGGCATTTTTTTGGGTTCTTTGCAGTCAGGAAAAACATCTGAACTTGTGTATAGTGGTACTGTGCACAAGTACAGATGTTTTGCCTGCCTCCAAAACCCCCCAAAAAATGCCAGCAAAAACACACCTGGGCATTTTTTTTTTGACGCTAGCTTTTTTTTTTGGCATTTTTTGGGTTCTTTTGAGGCAGGCAAAACATCTGAACTTGTGTATAGTGGTATATATACACACATAATTATATGTATATAGACACCTAGCCATATATAGGTGTGATAGTAGCAGAAATATATTACTGTAAATGATTTCATTAGCGCAAGCCTATATTTCTGCTACTATCACACCTATATATGTCTAGGTGTGTATATAAATATATGGATGTGTGTATATACACCACTATACACAAGTTCAGATGTTTTGCCTGCCTCCAAAACCCCCCAAAAAATGTCAGCAAAAACACACCTGGGCATTTTTTTTTGACGCTAGCGTTTTTTTGGCATTTTTTTGGGTTCTTTTGAGGCAGGCAAAACATCTGAACTTGTGTATAGTGGTATATATACACACATAATTATATGTATATAGACACCTAGCCATATATAGGTGTGATAGTAGCAGAAATATATTACTGTAAATGATTTCATTAGCGCAAGCCTATATTTCTGCTACTATCACACCTATATATGTCTAGGTGTGTATATAAATATATGGATGTGTGTATATACACCACTATACACAAGTTCAGATGTTTTGCCTGCCTCCAAAACCCCCCAAAAAATGCCAGCAAAAACACACCTGGGCATTTTTTTTTGACGCTAGCGTTTTTTTGGCATTTTTTTGGGTTCTTTTGAGGCAGGCAAAACATCTGAACTTGTGTATAGTGGTATATATACACACATAATTATATGTATATAGACACCTAGCCATATATAGGTGTGATAGTAGCAGAAATATATTACTGAAAATGATTTCATTAGCGCAAGCATTTATTTCTGCTACTATCACACCTATATATGTCTAGGGGTATATATACAGACATATATGTGTATATATACCCCCTATACACATGTTCAGATGTCATGTCTGACATCAAACATGTCCTCAAAAAAGCACTGGCAGTGGCAGCCCCTGCAGCATAAAAAATGCTTGGCTGGTGAGAAGCCATATGCCTGCGCCGAAGCAATTCAGAGAAATTATCATTTCTCTATAGCGGTCACCCTGCTATGGAAGGGTTTTGTCACCCTGCCATAGCAGTCACTGCCAGTTAACCCTACACTACATTACGGTCCCTTTACACTTAACACTTTCCCTACAGAAACTAAATTTTTGAAGCTAACTTAAGTGTAAAGGAGCACTCTAACTACACTAGATATCCCTTTCCTCACACTAATAAATAGCTAAATGACACTTTTAAAGTAAAATTAACAGAACTGCTTCCACTCTCTTCCATGTCCAGTATAACAATGCTAGGAATATGGCGGGGGCGATCTTATATACTGGGGGGCGTATTCACTAATGATTGGTCTAGGGACCCCCTAGTCACTCCAATCACATTCCTAGCATTCTCCTGCCCCCTCAATTGGCTTTTGCTAATGGTTCTGGTCCAATCACGGGCTTTTAAAGCCCATTTCCTGAAGCATTGCATTTTGGTCGGTTCTGGTTGCCAAATTCCGAACTTTTTGGTCAAAAAGTTCTAAATTCGGCCGAACCTCGAACACCCAATGTTCGGGCCGAACCGATGGTGGACCCGAACCGTTCGATCATCCCTAGTTTCCAGTACATGATCGTGGCTCATAGGTAGTCCATGCACCCTAAGCCTGGGTTCAAACTGCTGCCTGTGCAACCATATGTGGGTGTATGCACATTTTTCCTGCTTTATGAAAAAATGTACTGTCCAAAGAAATGCAAGCAATTTCTTTATTTTTTAAATGCACTGCACCAAAATGCATGGTACTGTGTTACTATGCTTTCTTGCATGCTTCAACGCACACGCATTATCAGGGTGCAAAGTCTCTGCATGTCCTTGTGCACTGTGGGAACATGTTTGATTATGTGCATACAAAAGATGAAAACCGGTGGCTTAAGGCACATTTACACGAATGGCAGTAAAAGCCAGTGGTTGAGCTGCAGTTTTACCCCTTCCCCCAACCACCCACCTAAACAAAGCAATACAGCCACTGCCAGCTGTACCAATGCTTTATTGCTGATGCTTTGCTTCATGGCAAAAGTTCAATGAAATGTCATATTCGGCGAGCTGTGCCGTCATCAAACAACACTCAAACGATGTGGCAAGTACCCTAAAACTATGTGCAATGCACACCATTGTGGCACAGTGGTTCAGCATTTTGGAGGTTAAAGCAGGTGACGAGGAGGCAACATATGACCTTCTCACCGCCTGTCAAATACCCACTGAAAAGCAATCAACCGTGGATCAGTTTTCAGAGGGGCAGCAGTATAGCTGCACGTGTGAATGAGCCCTTAGGACCACTGCTCCAGAGTGACTAAAACAATCGGAAATTTCTAAGATACAAACAGGTAGATTTTTTTTTCTTCTTTGTATAAATCATTTTATATCCACTAGAAATAAAAATAAAAAGCGATGGAATTTGTGGGAAAGCAAATAGCTGTTTATAAACAGCTCGGCGGTATGCGTGTGTCAGGTATACAATAGATCTTGGAGTGTTTGCTAACAATGACCAAAGCCTATAGAATGTGGCCAGCTCTGGCTCTTGCAGAGTGGTATTTCTGGAGTCTATAAAAGCTGACACCATATGTATAATACCATTTTATTAACATGCAGTAGTATTGTACTATGCTATTGTTACATAAACAAAGGAATTTGTATTTAGCGCACTGAGACTGTTGCTATTGTGTTTACATTTTGCACTTCCTAAAAATGTAATCTTGCTTTCTTTGTAACTCACTAAACTCATAGAAGTGTAATTCTTCTGTCTATTTTATTATACACATTTTATGATTTATGATGTCACATTTGTTTAAATGTAGATAGCAATGTGAGAATGTATGGCTTGTATACAGATGACGGGTTCACTAATGCCTTCTGGGCATGACATGGTAGTGCCCTCTAGTGTAACATTTCCAGTATCAGTGACACACAATCACAACTATCTGAGGTCCATCTACAGAGGTGACAACTGTGCATTGTGGGAATAAGAAAGTTTCCCATCTAGTGATTAAAATTACTTTTTTGATACAAGAAAGTGTTTTTTTTTTTTTTACATATTTACTTTTTGTCATACAAACATTTTAGTGGTTGTAGATTATAATAACTGGGGTAATAAAATCTTTGAATACATAGAAATAGTGGTAACAATTGAGAAATGATAGGGGGACTGAACTGACCACTGGCTTTATATGTCCCCTATGAGATCTTCCTGATGTACTTACCTGTATGTCTCTACACTTTTCCTGCTCAGAGCCTCACTCCCCCAACTACAGCCCCCATAGCATATTGTGCAGTGCTATTATAATACAAAGGTAAAAATGACTCACTCCAAACAAGCACAAGTATGGAGAAAGGATACAGGAGGAGCTTGCAGTTAAGGAGGTTAGAAGGGACAAGTAGGGATGAAATTCGGTTTCAAAGCTCTCAGATCTCACATTTTCACAGTTCAAAAAAACTTCAACTTTATGGTCAAAAATGTGGGCCATAACCCTTGAACACTGGTCAAATGTTTTCCTTAAAGCCAATATTTTGAAATAATGGACAAGCCAGCTCCTTGACTGTAAAAGGGCGGCCTTCTAGAAGTCATATTGTCAGTGCTGGCTATGAAAAGCTAATAAATATGTGTAGGGCTATATATATGTGCTATATAGTTTTGTGATATACTATTCTCTGCAATACTATACTGTGCTATACAGTGCAATATTGTGCTAAATTAGGTTATGCAATGCAAATACTGTTTTAATTATGTGCTATACTGTGCTATATAGTGATATACTGGGCTATACAATGCTTTACAATGCTATACTGTACTATATAGTGATATACAATGCTATACTGTGATATACTGTACTATATAGTGATATACAATGCTATACTGTGATATACTGTACTATATAGTGATATACTGGGCTATACAATGCTTTACAATGCTATACTGTACTATATAGTGATATACAATGCTATACTGTGATATACTGTACTATATAGTGATATACAATGCTATACTGTGATATACTGTACTATATAGTGATATACAATGCTATACTGTCATATACTGTACTATATAGTGATATACTGGGCTATACAATGCTTTACAATGCTATACTGTACTATATAGTGATATACAATGCTATACTGTGATATACTGTACTATATAGTGATATACTGGGTTATACAATGCTTTACAATGCCATACTGTACTATATAGTGATATACAATGCTATACTGTGATATACTGTACTATATAGTGATATACAATGCTATACTGTGATATACTGTACTATATAGTGATATACTGGGCTATACAATGCTTTACAATGCTATACTGTACTATATAGTGATATACAATGCTATACTGTGATATACTGTACTATATAGTGATATACAATGCTATACTGTGATATATTGTACTATACTGTGCTATAAAATTCCATACTGGGCAAATATTGTGCTATACAGTGCTATACTTCAGATTTCAGTGTGGGGAGCTACATACCTTTAAGTGCCCCTCTCTATTCACAGTTCCACTGACAATTTTTTGGGAGGGGGATATTCTTATTGATTTTGTCTTGCTAAGTCCATTTTAAGTTATATATATTTCTGAATTCGAAAAATGAAAAATCTACAATTCATGACACATTAGTGTGACAGTCAGTGGAAAGAATGCTCCTTACTTTTGTCATCATTGGGAAGAATTACCCCTTACAGATAGCTAAAAGGAACAATGGTGTCATTGGGAACGTATCTGAGAGGCAGAAATTGCCCATTGCTCAAGGAACCCCTATCAACCTCAGGAGGAACCCTTGTTGAGAAACCCTGAGAGGCACATCTAAAATGAGAGGCAAAGGCGCTATGTGTGGTGGTAGTACAAGGTGAGCAGGTCCTGCAGGACATAGTGGGAGGGCCACAGAAACACTATTGAAATTTGCCACAGAAACGCTACTGACAATAGTCCTACAAAAGAAACTATTTGAATATCAACATTTGTCCCCTAAAGATGTTATTGGGATTCAGTGATTAAGTTCTTCTTAAATTGGAGTTCCGGTCACATTTTAAACTTCCCATCATGCATAACTTTATCACACATTAAAAGCGATTAGGCTATTTTTTTTTATTTTTCGGTTCCTTTACCTTATTTTTATGAAAAATAACTTTACTTCCTCCCTATGTGGCCGCGGCCGCCAACGTCATTTCCTGCTTCACATTTGCTGCTGGGAGATAAGAGTCATCAATCCCAGGAATCAATGCAACTACACCGGTGTCCCTCATCACTTCACCGGTGCAGGTGCGTCATTCTCTGCCGATGGATGGAGAACAGCTTCTGGGCATGCGCAATGACGCGGCAATGACGCAGAACCAGCTGTGGGATGACGCACCTGCCCCAGAAGTGGCGAGGGTATAGCATTCTGGGACTCACTTACAACCACGAAATCCAGGAAGAGGGACACTGCGGCTTCAGATGCCCACACCGCAGATGGCCGAGCTGTACAAGAATTTCACAAGGTAAGTAATTCATGCTGCATGTACATAAAACAGGGGACAGTTTACAGGATATCTTTATTTAAATGCACTAGCCCTGACTATTCTAGGGTTATTTTTTGCCAAAAAAAAATAAAAAATTGGCCGGAACTCCGCTTTAAGTTTTGATTTTCTGAATTTTTAGGATGTTAGCTGAAATGGGTGCAAATAGAACCAGGCAAATTTTACTCCTCCCTAAAAACAGGAATCAAAATAGGTAAGGGTGAGGACAGTGGCGGCAGAGGATTAGAGCTGGCTACTAAGCAGTGCAAGACGGGGGATAGAGGCAAAAAGAAGTCATGGGGGAAATTATTAATTTTAACCTCTCTGTATCACTGTGAATGTATATCCCTCTTAGTGTAAAATGCAGCAAGAACAACTAAGAAAAAATGACTCACACTGAACTTGTTCACAGATATGTAAACAACTAGAAAATCTTTACTAATTATACTAATTGTAATTGGACCACGTACTATCAATATTCTAAATTTTATTATTGATATTGATAAATATAAATAATAGATATATGGCAGGCTTGGTCTGTAGATTATATATTAATGTACATGTCTTGGATCAGTAAGCTTGCAGCTTCAAGTATAGTATAGTTGTAGTACAATGTTGGGCTTTCAGCACAATACAATCTACTGCCTAGTCCTTCACCTCCATGGACCTTCCTTAGAAAGTGGGTCTGAATCAAACAGCCATAGCACATTTTTACAGTATTTATTAAGCACACCCAATCCTTGCACATATGAATCGAGCCGGTTTACACTGAGGCGATCCGACTTCGAGGGGCAACCTGTGAAGTCGCGGTGCACAGCGTGACTTGCAGGGACTTCACATAATGGAAGTCTATGCAAGTCGCTCCCAGGTCGCCCCAAAGTAGTACAGGACCCTTTTTCTAAGTCGGAGCGACTTGTGTCGCTCCTATTAGAACGGGTCCTGTGCTAATCAATGGCGATCGACCGAGCGCGACTTGTCAGGCTGACAAGTCGCCTGACAAGTCGCGCTAGTCTGAATGGGGTCTAATACAACTCTGTTGTGTACAAGTAACTAGTTCACCAACAATTGCGGTTATGTTCCAGCATCCAACCATGGGCCAGCTAGTTGGGGGGGGTACTTAAAAAAAATGCTTTTAGGACTGTTTTATATCAGTTAACTTTTTTTGCATTTTATGTAGGAACAATACTTCATGAAGTGCACACTGATACAGTTGAAGTAGACTGGGGCTCAGTTCACACTGCTGCGGCTTGGGATCTAACTTGTGAGACCCCAAGTCGCATGGTATGTGAAATCCCATGTTAGTCCTAATTAGAGCTGTCCTAATTAGCATCCGACTTTAGAAAGGGTTCTTGAACTACTTCAAGGCAAATTCTATCCCAATTGTGCCCATAGACTTTAATGGAAATTGCCTCCAAGTCAGATCCTCATCTATATTGATGTGATTTGGATCTGACATTACAGGAAGATTACGCAGGCAGTGTAGCCCCTGCCTCGCATTCAAGTTGCATCAAAGTAGTACTCAAGTCGCATCAAGTCACCAGCAAATCACCAGTAAGTCCCTTGGCAAAGTTGCAATGTAAGTCGCTGTACATACACACAGAGGCATGCTTAGGGATTTCAGACTGTGTTTTTGGCAATTTCATATACTGATGCTTGTGATTATCTGTTGTAAACATAAGGACATGTACTTAGGGTGCCTTTGTTGCTCTTACAGTTTGTCAGAATCCTAACACGCATTTTTCTTAGTTCCTCTTACCTGCGTATAGGGTGATACATTTTAAATGCACACTCCAAGCAGAGGATGGCATTGTTTGTTCTGAATATAAGTGTATATTTTAGTTTAGGAATCCTGACCACTGGATGTGCAATCAGTGATTATGCAAGCTTACCTATAAGCCCAAAACAAAATGTTTCCAGCCTTGGACAGTGTGCTACATGCCTTAATAAAGCCTAAGCCTACTCGTGTATACACATGATACATATTCTGCAGCCTTATACTCACAAAATGAGACTAACAGTGGCACAAATGAGTCTTAGGCTGGCCATATATTGATCAAAATATGACAGTTCAGCAAGGACTTTCAATAGATGTATGGGCACCCTGGTTGTACACAGGACGATCAGTCGATGGGCTTGTACAGTTTACAACCAGCCTGTCAAGTTTTCCTGAACGATTATTGCCACAGACTATAGCTAGCAACACTAATCATTGTGTTCTGCCGGTAGAGAGGCCTCCCCACTGGCAGAGCACAATAGCACTGCGGGGATGATTGCCCCATCAACACTGAGTGTGTTGATGGGTGAATAGAGCAGTTTTCTTTCCTTTCACCCGTAGTAGAAAAAAAAAAAATGGCCTGCCTTACAGATACACTTCAGCACAAAGGATCATTTAAAAAAATGTAAACCGTCTCATTATACATGCCCTACTCTGCACAGAATACAGAAAGATAGCTAACACTTTGGGGGAGATTTACTAAAACTGTAGCACTTAGAATCAGGTGCATTGTGCATGGTAGCCAATCAGCTTCTAATTTCAACTTGTTCAATTAAGCTTTGACAATAAAACCTGGAATCTGATTGGTTTATATGCAAAGCTGCACCAGATTTTGCATTCTCCAGTTTTAGTAAATTCCTCCCTTTATCTCATGCTACTTTCAAGAACTTCATTAAATGGTTGAAGGATCAAGGCTTTTCACCTTCATTCATTCTATGCATGAGGGTAAAAACCTTCTCTATGCAGCGGCACCCCCCTTAATACTTACCTAAGCCCCCTCATGATCCAGCAATGTGCACGAGAGCCGAGGCTCTTAGGGGACTCTCCCTCCTCATTGGCTGAGACAGCAGCCATTGGCTCCGGCTGCTGTCAATCACAGCCATTGAGCCAATGAGGAAAGGCTGACACACAGAGAAGATGGTCAGGAGCGGGCCTCCCTAGGTGCCCCCATTGCAAGCTGCTTGCTCTTGGAGCACTTGGCAGGAGGGAGAGCCAGGAGGGGAACCCGAAAAAGGGAGGATGGGGCTGCTCTGTGCAAAACTACTGCACAGAGCAGGTAAGTATAACATGTTTATTTTTTTTTAAATTAAAGCCTTTAATATCACTTTAACAATACTTTTCATACAATAGGCACTGTAGTCAGAAGTATGTATTGTGCTGCAGAGCTTACAGAGGTAAGATATTGATCGAACTAGATGGACTTGTGTCTTTTTTCAACCAGACTAACTATGTAACAGAGTGCAACGGTCAGTACTAGATAGCAAAAACCACGGAAGAGTGTAGCATTCAGGAGTTTGTAATGAACAACATAGACTTTGCGGGGAGTCAAATACACAGCAAAAGCCGCAAAATACAATACAAACATCAGCAGTATGTGGCATAACCTCACCTGCTAGTCAGTAGGAGGCAAAAATGTCCAAAGGCTCTAATGGACAATGGGAGTAACAAATTCCCCTTCCCGGACATTGGTGGTCAGTGGGTTAACCCTACTACCTCCCTTCCATTTAGACCAGGTCATTGCATTAATTCACGTTATGTGCACTGGTGTACTATGGTGACATTATTGTAAATGGTACTCCAGTGCACCTTCCCAACGCAACTTGGTGCATGTCTGATTTTTGGTCCACTGTGGTGTGCTGGCAGTCATAACGAAACATACATTAAAATGGTTGTAAACCCTTATATATATATATATATATATATACATATATATATATATATATATATATATATATATATATATATATACAGTGAAGTGACTAGCCCCAGGTGATACACAGAGATGAAACTAATCCTTCTACATAAGTTGTTCCTATTTATCTGCAGACCTCTCCTCTCTACAGCTTTTCAAAGTGCAGAATTCATACAGCTTGTCTGAGCTTTCAGAAAGCAGGCAGAAATCACACTGTCTGAGGTTTACAAACACTTCAAGGTGTGACATAACATGCATTAAATACATTCCAGCAGATCACCCTAGTAGGAATGGGTTCTAATGGTCCCCATCCTCCTTCACAGGCAATGGTGGTCAGTGGATTAGTCTATCTCCCTCCCCAGACATTCTTGGTCAGTGAAGGTGCCCACCCTATTTAAAAGCCTTGGTGGTCAGTGGTGCCCCCTTGAAAAGCATTGGTGGTTAGTGGTATTTCTCACTCTGTAAATGCATTGGTGGTAAGTGGTATTTCTTACTCTGTAAATGCATTGGTGGTAAGTGGTATTTCTTACTCTGTAAATGCATTGGTGGTCAGTGGCATTTCTCCTCCTATGAAAAGCATTGGTGGTCAGTAGTTTTTCTCACCTTGTAAAAGCATTGGTGGTCAGTGGCATTTCTCACCCCATGAAAAGCTTTGGTGGTCAGTGGTAAACAACCCCCAAAGAAAAACATTGGTGACATCTCCTCCACATTCTGAAAAACTTTGTCTTTGAAAGCTATTTCTACCCCTAAAAAGCATTGGTAATCAGTTGTGTTCCCCTCCTCTTGAAAAGTATTGGTGGCCAGTGATGTTTGCCTTTTCACTTCCATCCCACCTGAAAAGCATTGGTGGTCAGTGGCATTTTTCTCTCTCCACCCCCGTTCCTTAAAAAGCATTGGTGGCCAGAGGCATTTCTCTCCATCCTTAAAAACATTGGCGGTCAGTGGTATTTCTAACCCCTCACTAAGAAAATCATTTGTAGTCTGTGGTAACACACACACCCCTCCACACACAAAAAGCATTGGTGGTCAGTGGTATTTCTAACCCCTCCATAAGAAAATAATTTTTAGTATGTGGTATCCCCCCCCCCCCCCCCCCCACACACACACACACACACACCCCTCCACAACACCCAAAAAGCATTGGTGGTCAGTGATATTTTTTCCCCCTTCCCCTCATCCTGAAAAGCTTTGGCTGTCAAGTAAAAACCTCAGAGGTGATCAAATACCACCAAAAGAAAGCTCTATTTGTGGAAAAAAAAAGGACACCAATTGTATTTGGGTACAGCGTTGCACGGCCGCGCAGTTGTCAGTTAAAATAACGCAGTTCCAAATCGCAAAAAAATTACCTGGTCATTAATGGGGTAAAATCTTCCGGGGATGAAGTGGTTAAAGTGTAAATTTACCTTTTCAGAAATAAAGAAAAGGTAAACCAACACTGTACACCCTCCCCACCCCCCTGGTCCCTGAACTTACCTCCGTGGGGGGTGAGCTGTCAGTACAGAGTACACATGCAGCCAGTGCAGCGATATTATGAGATATGATATCCCTGCTCTTCTCCCTCTTCTATTGCAATGCTTCTGGGATGGATCAGAGTGATTCTGATTGGTCAGCCCTGGCATTCTGATAAGTGGGGATAGCCACACACAAATTAAAGTATGTCTGGTACCTGCTGAACCAGTTGAATCTCGATCAGTGTATGGCTAGCTTAACCGTTATATTGTATCAGTTGTTTCAAAAAGCTAAAAA